>NC_051862.1:83596982-83957607 GCF_015732765.1 Culex quinquefasciatus
ATTTGGCGATTGTTCACGCTCCATACAAATAAAAGTGTGGTGAGCTATTGTCAACAAGAAAAGAGAGGGTCTCAAAACGTCGAAAAGTCTGTTTATCAAATCAGACTAGGATTAGGATTGTAAATGAAAATCAAACATATAAACAATAAGATTCCATATGCAATGCTAAACATATTTTCCTAGTGGTATGTTCCGTCGTTCTTTAAACTGACCAGAGAAATTGTTCTGACTAAGCATTCGGTCAGAAATGTTAAGGCCACGGAAACTGTCCCAAACAATTACGCACAAATTTTCACTTTGAAGAAAGTTTAGTTTTCTGAAAATATCACTGGAATTCAGTTGGAATTGGAACTTGCAATTAATTACGCGAAGCCACATCTCCAGTGAGAACCTGGTCAGTTCGAGCCACAGCTGGTACAGAAAGCCTAGAGTTGCCAGCATGAAGCATTCGAAACAGTTAATTCTTTGGCGGGCATTGGCCCACCCGGTGAAAGCGGTGGTTCCAAGTCCTTTTTCCAACTTTTCCAGCAAACTCCGGACCGGATGTGGGGAACCTATCCACGATAGCCGTCAGTAAATTCCCTTTGTTGATTTAGAGCTTTTGGAAAATGTTGACAACTAAAGATTGCACCTGGTTGCTGCGATAAAAAAGTAACGCTTAAACGTCAGTTCACTCTGAGGCTCACGACAATCAAAAGTGTTGCTAAAGGGGGGATGTACCACGATGTACCACGTAACGCAACCATAAATTAAATGCCAGTGCTCCCTCTGGGTTACTCTGTGGCGCTACTCTATTTTGATGGAAAATTGACTTGCGTGCCACGTGGTGGAAATCAGTCTTTCTCTTTTCTCGCTCTCCTCTGCTTTTCCACCAACACTGTTGGGAGGTCGTTTGGGGTGGGTGTATCGAATCTAACAAAGGTACTTTGGAAAATTATCCTGAAAAGCGATGGGAAAAAGGAAAACAAGCGTTGGCATGAAAAAGTAAAATTTCGTGGTTTTCAAAATGAATGTTCACTCTCTTGCTGCGTTGTTGTTATATCGGTAGTAAACAGCTGTTGGAGCATCATCGTTTCTTTTTATTCCAACTCTCTCTCTCTCTCTCTGTATGTGTGAGTTTTTAGCACGTGGCAGCAGCAAAAGGGGTGGGTTCACTCACAAAACAGTGGTTTTGATATTGAAAAATTCTCGTTGGAAATCTCGTCCTTGCGTGGATCACGGTACTGGGCGAGAGAGAAAGTTTGGAAAGCGAGGGAGGTTGAAGCTTTCACCTCCCCTCCTGGGGGTGGGTGCTATGTGTGTGGTATCCAGTAAAAAGCTTTTTCAATTATTATTACGTTCTCTGCAAAGTTAGTCGTTAGTCTGGTACCGAAGTTGGGCAAGACTATGACTGACGGAGGAACCCCAAAACAAAACGATCACAGTTCGTCGCCGTCGTGCTAACTTGTCGTATGTGCATTTTGGGCCAAATTGAGTTAAGAGCGGCAATGCCTCACCTTTTGACCTTCACAGATCCCCAAAATTCGATTTCAATCCTGAGATATACAACGAAATCCGAAAAAAAACTCCGTGCATTTTTGTCACTTTACATATATGAAAGTAGCTTCAATGTTGTCGTGCTATCTTGCCACTCCCTGAAATTTTATGTAAGTGCGACAACTGGTCAAAGGAATTTCAGGTCAGAACACGTTTGACGCACGTACAAGTTAGACTACCGCAAAGATTTGTAATTATAACTCGGGACTCCAGCAACCATCTTGAACCAAACTTCGGGACATTGCACATAATGGTCAGCCAAACAAAACGTGTTTGTTATTGTTTACTTTGCGTGCGCTCGTTTTTGTTTATTCAAGGTCAAACATTAAAACACGTTTTTCTCGGAACGTCGCAATGGCGGGTGCGACAAGATAACACGACGGCGTCGAGTTTGTGAAAAAGGTGAGAGCTTTTCGAGCCAGGGCTGGAAAAATTAAATAAAAATCGAAGAATTTGGAAATCACAAATTTCATATCTTACTTTATTTTTTTTATTTAGTTAATCTTATTTTGTCATTCACTACAAATAATAAACATACATTGAGTAACGTTAAAAATTGTAATGAAAAACAATTATTTATCATTTCTAAAATTTCTCTAAATATATTTGTCTTAGCTTGACATAAAAAACGCCCTATTTTCACTGGGTTAGAAAGACGTTTCTCTTCCCTCGGAGGGAGGTGCTGGAAGAAGACACGACTCAGGTCTGAAATCTATAACCGTGTACAGCTTTTTTAATATGTTAAATGTAAAAATGTTTCATTATTTATTACATTGTTTCATTTTCGTTGCGATGGTCGAGATGAACACGTTGCCTTCTCAGTTCTCGAAAAGGTTGGTGGGTGGTGAGGTGAACATGTTGATTTTTGGCGGTTTGTGCTCGTTTCAATTATCTCCGTGTCGAGGGGTGGGAAACTCCTCGGAAGTTCCGGCAGCGGAGACGATGATGATGGAGGGTTGATGGAGCAGACTGCCAGATGGATATGATATGGTGCAGTGCATTTTTCTTCCATCCAGGAGGACGGATACGCAAACTGGAGTGTCCGAGCCGGGGTTCCGAGAGAGCAGACTAATAAAGAAGATTGATTTACATTAGCTGCCGGTGAGCTGGAATGGGATTACTTTTAATTTAGGATGCAACAGATGTCGGAGGTGTTTGGCGAGAAACTTTTCCCTGAACATTGATGAACTTTCGTGGATGTAAACGTTACACCTCGTTGGAGGAAGGTGGATTTTCTCATGTTTTCCGAGCATGTTACAGCTTTATGGGAGCAGGAATTACAGTGGCATCTCATTGTAAGCAGATTGCTAGAGGATTATAAGGAGAATTTAAAATAACTTACTTAAACGACTCATTTGATTACATTCGTATGAAATTTTCCTTTACTGTAGTTTATAAAGGTTTTTTTTTGTTTTATTGAGGAGTGAAGGTATCAGAACTATAGAGTCATGTAGCTTTGGAGTTACTCCGGCTTCTGAATACAGTGGACTCTTTGGCTGTTGATTATCTTCGTCATATGAAGAGTTTGATGCTCGATTAAAGCTCCAAAATACTATTTAAGATATAAACTTACCAGCAACGGCACCGCCTCGAGTAAATTTATGCCATTTACTGGCCAAAAGATCAAATTTAATGCACTTTTGATCATAATTTGTATTTTGCGAGACCATTTCTCATAATTTTGGTGGCACACACATCCACACGCAAGATGAGAGGTTAACTGCTTAACGAAAGTCGCCATCAATATCTTTTCACTTGCGTGGCAGTGCGTGGCCGAATGGTTACTCTGTCCGCTTTGTAAGCGGATGATTCTGGGTTCGATTCCCATCTGCTGCAACCTTCCATCGGATGAGGAAGTAAAATGTCGGTCCTGGTTAAGTCATTCCAGGTGTAGGAGTCGTCTCCATGCCATAAGTACAAACAACACACCAAACCAAACCTACTCCCGGTGGAACCACTGGCGGCGGTTGGACTCGCAATCCGAAGGTCGTCAGTTCAAACACTGGGGTGGAAGGTTCCTTGGAGTAGAAAGAGGTTTGGGTGCTCTCCCTATTCAAGCCTTCGGACTCCTAGGTTCGAGCAGAAACTTGCAATAGAGACCACAAAAGACCCGGGTGTCGTTAATGTGGATGGTTTGATTTTTTTTGATTTTGATCTTTTCACTTGCGCTAACGATTTCAAAGCGCTTAAGATATAAAACTGCTTCCAAATACCGGCAAAAAGTTCTTTTGCGCATTCTTTAGTCACTCACTTGAAAAATAATCCCGAAACATGTAAATAATTAGCGAGTGCCATCCAAAAAACAAACGCGCTAGGTCTTTTGACGTTTCAATTTTGACTACCCATTCCAATCGAAAGTGACGAATGACCTCTCTAGGTTAAAGTCACGTTAATAAAATAAACAACATTCCAACAACAATTCCAGGCTGAAGAAAACCGAGCGAGAAGCGAAGGCAAATAAAGAACAATGGGTAGCCACCAACACCACCAACATGCTGGTGCAGCGCCTGTTGGAGTGAGCCAGTGATGCCAGGAAAATTTCTATATAAATGCTACTTTTCGTGAGTGTTCGCTTAAAATTTCATCAATTTTGGCAGCAAGAAGCAGACCCAAAAGAGCGCTGGAAGAAAAAAAAGAACTAAGCTGAAAATAGAAAAATGCACTCGACTGATTAAAATGCATTTGGGAAATATTTGTTTTAAAAGCTTGTAAAAAAGCATATTTTTTAATAAAAGTGAAAATAAACAGAAATGTTCACAAAAAGTTGCTCTACTCGTTGGTGTACTTGGTTTTTAGTAAATTTCAAGGAACTCTCCAGATTATCCAGCATCATTCAAACACGACCGTTTATTAGGCTCAAAATGGCTATATTTCCCCTATATAGAGTTTCCTTTTCCGGCTTCTGAAGATTTAGCGAATCTGACAGCTCTACAAAAATACCCAACTTCACTGACACCAACTTCAATTTTAACCACAATTCCCATACTGAGTTGTTGAAATTTAGCAGAATCTGACACCAGTTTTTGAAGATTTTCTGCAGAAAATGGGCGGAAAACATTCAAATCAACAATAGAAAAATCTTTTCCTAACTTGTTTTTATTATTCCTTAAAGATAAGAACAAGATTGTCCGTCAGACCTGGACGCAAACGCAAAATTTTGCGCCTGTCATCATAGCCTGCCAGTCATCGACCATTGAACAAAGCAACCCCTGCAGATTGTTCGACTGACAGTTCGTCGCCATCGTGCTAACTTGTCGTATGTGCATTTTGGGCCAAATTGAGTTAAGAACGGCAATGCCTCACCTTTTGACCTTCACAGATCCCCAAAATTCGATTTCAATCCTGAGATATTTAACAAAAACCGAAAAAACTCCGTGCATTTTTGTCACTTTACATATGAAAGCAGTTTCAGTCACTCCATGAAAATTGATGTAAGTGCGACAAAAGGCCAAAGGGATTTCAGGCCAGGAAAGTCAGGATGCGTTTGTCGCACGTACAAGCTAGACTACCGTAAACATTTGTAATTATAACTCAGGACTCCAGCAACCAACTTCAGCCAAACTTTGGGACAATGCACAGAATGATGAGCCAAACGAAACATGTTTGTTATTGTTTACATTGCGTGCTCTCGTTTTTGAATATTCAAGATCAAACATTAAAACGCGTTTTTCTCGGAACGTCAAAATGGCGGGTGCGACAAGATAGCACGACGACGTCGAGTTGATAGAAAAATCTAACTGGCACAGCGTTCTGCGTTCACCACTGCGTCGAACGGACAATCTTGTTCTTAGATTAATTATTTGATTTTATCTTAAGGTTCAGATTAAAAAAAACCTAAAACAATTTGAAAATGACTTGAGTGCTTCAAAAATAACTTTAATTTTCAATATGACACATATTTATTCAAAACCCTTTCAAACAATCTTAAAGTGGTCACTTCCCAAACCCTTTAAAGTATACCCAACAGCACTCAAAACAGTTCGAACAACCCCCCAGAAAATCTGTTATTCACACATCCGGACACTCCCCGGGCTCCACACTTGACCGGAGAGCAAATCGTTTGATGCGATATTTATGAAGTGTTTTGCTGTTTTCTTAAGATCGCTGAATAAAACATTACGACAAAGTTCTGGTTGTATGCGCTTTTTGGACGAGCTCAACTCAGAAATCGCCCCACCAGAAGTGGACGTCGCGCTCTCACGAACTGTCTTTGATGAGCTCTTCCCGGCGACCAAGAAGCGCAAAGGTGCAATGTATGTTTAAACAGGCTGCCAAAGAACGATGCGACCTACAAGGGTTTAGAAGAGAGCTGAAGCTGTGTTTTGAATTCGGACGTGTCAAATGAACCGTTGCAAAGAGTGTCCTCTTCCACGACTGTGACATCAACTTGCAGTTTTCGAAAAAAAGAGATTTCCCATGGTAAGAATATTTTACAAGGCTAAGTATTTGCACTGAAGTCATGAATGAGTGATACCAATTCGTGTAGTAAAAAAAACTTTAGGATGAATGTAAAATTAACACAGAAAAAAAGTTACTTCAAATTGTTGATTTTACGTCACTTTTTGTAAAAGTTAAAATAAGATTAATATTTTTTGAGTATAAATAATGTGAATCATCATGTAGTTTTAAACTGAATGCACTAAACACTTCTGTTGTAACTTCCCTAAATAATCAAAATTTGACACTCTGAGTTTTGAAGTTTGGAGCAGACACGGAATTCTTTGTTATTTTTTTGTTATCGATAAAACTTTGTGGGGAGCTATCCTATGACCAAAATAAGTATTTAATATCTATGGTTGATCCATACAAATCTCCATACAATTTAGGCAGCAATTTTTACAGCAATAATATTTATAAATATTTCAAAATCTTTACCTCATGAAATTTTCTGATCGATTTGGTGTTATGAGCAAAGTTGTACAGTGATGAAAATCAAAAAAAAATGTTAATAACTCTCTTTGCGTCTTAAACAGCTAAAATCGGACGAAAATGACTATATTTCGAACCTCTCTAGCACAATGTAGGTCACCCTAATGGCCAAACCAAAAAATACGGATCTTATTATTTTGGCCAAGGAACCCCAGAAAACTTTGTGCCCGATCGGAGAACTTTTCTTCGGTTTAGGCTCTTTTCAAATGGAATTGCTGTATAACGATAACTTGATTAACGAATTAAACAAAATAAATAATTATTCAAATAAATAAGCATTCTTTCCGAAACTCAACATGTATGTTTCACTAGCCTGTCCCATTTTGAGGTCATGTCGAGGAATTTCAGGTGCTCACTTCTTAAATGATAGATTATGATGTTAGGAACAATGTTTTCTTAGATAAGAAAAAAACAATAAAATACTTTCTCGCACCCCCTAGTCGATTTACTGAAAAAAGTCTTTTTTTTTAACAAATTTTCTAAAATCGCTTGGAATCAATACAAAAACTGTTTCGATCAGGTGTGTATTATCTTCAAACGATAGGTTTTTGTCCATAGATTAAGATGCACTATCAATATTGGACCAAAATTTAAGTTTGTGGACTCTCCCAGGCGGATTTGTGTCGAAAAAATCGCAGTTTTTCGAAACTTTTTTCAGAAATGTTCATTTAATCTATTTTTTCCAGTGAAACCAATACATGCAGCTTGTTGAAAATTTCATGGCGCACATTTTTCCCTTCTGAGAAAATGCAATTTCGACACTCCAGAGCCGAGATATTTGAGTTTTAGTGAGGAATAAAGCGCCAATTTTCAAAATTTCTCAGAATTCAGAAGCAAAGCCTACTAATTACACGATATAGCAAGCATATGTCTTAAAGGTCAGGGTATGCTTTTTTATAGTAATTTTAACCGCTGAATCTGAATCTGAAATCAAATTTCGTGTAAACAGTGATGTTTTAGAGCTACACCCTTTTGGAATGTTATTTGCGTGTTTAAGAGGCAGTTTTTGTAAATATTGCTCGGTTTGTTCTAGAGGTCGTATCGAGGTGCTCTGATTTGGATGAAACTTTCAGCGTTTGTTTATCTATAAATGAGATGAACTCATGCCAAATATGAGCCCTCTACGACAAAGGGAAGTGGGGTAAAACGGGCATTGAAGTTTGAATTTTCCGAGGATTTCGAATATGACAAAAGTGAGACTAAAAAGTGCCGCTATGGATGCAGGACAATAACTAACGTTGTAAAATGTTTGTTATAGAAAAATCGGAAAACTATGAGAAAAACTGCGATTGGCCAAAAAGTTATTACCGTAGGCTTATAGTCCATGAAATTCCCTAACTTTTGAACTAAAAGAGTATGGGTATTAAAGGCTGTTGCAAAAAAAATATTGAGGTTTAAAAAAACATTTTTAACAATAATTTGCAAAAGCTATGAGAAAAAGTTAAACCAATCCTGGATATCTATGGCTCATTTTGAAGTGCTTCAAAAGACCTTTTGAATGCATCTAAGAGAGTTGGAATTGATGAAGTTTTACAAAAATGCGAGCAATTTTAAGATTTTTTATATTTTTTGGACCTCAAACTTCAATGCCCGTTTTACCCCACTTCCCTTTGTCGTAGAGGACTCATATTTGGCATGAGTTCAGAGTATAGATAAACAAACGCTGAAAGTTTCATCCAAATTAGAGCACCTCGATACGACCTCTAGAACAAACCGAGCAATATTTACAAAAACTGCCTCTTAAACACGCAAATAACATTCCAAAAGGGTGTAGCTCTAAAACATCACTGTTTACACGAAATTTGATTTCAGATTCAGATTCAGCGGTTAAAATTACTATAAAAAAGCATACCCTGACCTTTAAGACATATGCTTGCTATATCGTGTAATTAGTAAGCTTTGCTTCTGAATTCTGAGAAATTTTGAAAATTGGCGCTTTATTCCTCACTAAAACTCAAATATCTCGGCTCTGGAGTGTCGAAATTGCATTTTCTCAGAAGGGAAAAATGTGCGCCATGAAATTTTCAACAAGCTGCATGTATTGGTTTCACTGGAAAAAATAGATTAAATGAACATTTCTGAAAAAAGTTTCGAAAAACTGCGATTTTTTCGACACAAATCCGCCTGGGAGAGTCCAAAAACTTAAATTTTGGTCCAATATTGATAGTGCATCTTAATCTATGGACAAAAACCTATCGTTTGAAGATAATACACACCTGATCGAAACAGTTTTTGTATTGATTCCAAGCGATTTTAGAAAATTTGTTCAAAAAAGTGACTTTTTTCAGTAAATTGACTAGGGGGTGCGAGAAAGTATTTTATTATTTTTTCTTGTCTAAGAAAACATTGTTCCTGACATCATAATCTATCATTTAAGAAGTGAGCACCTGAAATTCTAAGACATGACCTCAAAATGGGACAGGCTAAGTGCACAGCAACCAAGGAAGCTGTTGTCTTCTTATTCCAAAATTGCAAAACTTACGGAACTAATCCTGCAAGAATCTGATTATAAAAATAGTCAAACTTTGTTGTAAATAGCTAACTATTTTTTTTTCTTAAAGTATATTATTATTAAGTTCATCAAAAAAAAATGGAATTGTCATCAAAGGTACATTTACCCTAACTGACTTCGGATGACATCTCTCACAGATCATCTTTTATGAGCCGCAGTACACATGTACTACTAAATATCTCTATTTTTCATAATTCAACCGTATGATGTCGGTAAATCCTGACAAAGTCATAAAAGAAAAACCCATAACCATAATACTGCCTATTATTCAAAACAATACCGACCGACCGACCAGAGCTACAAACTCCAAAGGATCGTTGTGTAAGTCATTTGCAAACATCGCATATTTTTATGTCGCGCACAGAAGACAAGTATCCTCATATAATGCAAATGTACAAGAGAAGCAAGTGAGTATGTGTGGGTGTGTGTGTGTTTGTGGTCCTTAAGCCGGGAGTCGATGTTTGCAATTCAATTGTCAAAAGAAAACTGTCTGTCTCTGACTCCTATGAGGAAGCACATCTGTTTCGAGGCCCACCCTCCGATTTTTACCGCGCCCCCGCCCTCGCTGCTGGAATGCCCCGCGCCGCAGACTACGTTAAATATACATTATAATGCCATTTTATCGCTGTACATTACGATGGGATGCGAAACGAGCCAGCATAACTGCATGGGAATGTGTGGTTGGCACATGCAATAAAATAAGCCTCGGCTGAAAGAAAGCCCAGTGAAATGTAGCCATTCTCGGCATTATCTTAGCGAGGATGCATTATTATCATGTCGGAGGGAGGTTCTGGGTGGGTTAATTGGACCAAAACGACATTTTTTGTCATTTTACTTTCTAGATAAATCTTGTTTTATCAGGTTCCTTTTATGTCATAACTTTTATTAAATAATTATGCAAGTTAAGACGCAACAACCTTTATCTTCAAACACACAAACTTTTACCTAAAAATCTCAAATAAACAAAGATAAAAGAACAACAAATAATTGACCAATTCACCCCACGTTCCCTCCCAAACTATCCCCCAACGGACCCAAAGCAAACCCATCAAATCTTCGGCAACTGACAGGCGGAAAATCTGTGGCAGGTATATACCATCACAAATTGAGCAAAGAAAAGCCGTCTTACTAAGTAAGTGAATAATTTTCGACTGATTCACAACAGTCAGGGGGAGGCCACACGGTATATTATGCCTCATGGTCAGCATTTTATGTTATGCATAATTTAGCTTGTGGGACTTCGGTTCTAGCAAAATGAGGATTTGTAAATTCCGAGAAAATATTACTAATCCACAAGAAATATAATTTCAAGTCCAAAAGATCACAAACAAAAATATATTATCTAGTTTAAATTCAAATAAATCAGTGTTATAAAATTGTCTCAAACCATAGAATTGCTCAAAACCACATGACTACTTTGGATCAATCAGCTGTTGAAAGGTAGTCCACATCTTAGCTTGAGATAGTAACTTCACTCAAGTGATGTTTGAACAACTAAATAAATGAAAAGATATTAAATTATGTTTGATCTAGGAAAACTTGATGCCGATTTGAAACAATTCATATAATCAGAAAAAATATTTCCTTCCTAGTGCGTCCATCCCGGGATTTTTCCAAAACCGGGAATCCCAGGATGTTTTATATTTGTCCCGGGAATTCTTGAAATTGAATCTGGGAATTCAGATTTGGTTGTAGAAATAGATAAACCGTTGAGTACTTTGCAATCGATTAGAATTTTTAAGCATTAAAATTTGTATTCAGCATTAATTTAGCTTATTACGGAAAATTGATTAAATTTTAGTTTACAGATCCGCAGAATGCCTAGCACTCTAATTATTATCTATTTTTATATTTATTTATATTTTTAATACTTTTCTAGTCATGCCATAAAACAAAAATTGCACAAAATATAAATATAAGAGACTTATTTTATTTTAATCACATTGGATTAAAAATTGTGGCTCATTTAAGATAAAAAGCACAGAACAGAAAAAAAATCTTTTTTTTTTGTTTCTTTTAAGCTATCTAAAAACTGCTGTCCCAGTTTCGATTGAAGTGTAGATTATCACAAATTAATGATTTAGATAAATTCTATCATTTCAAGCTAGAAAGATATAACTAATATAATAAAAACATAGATTCTATGATTGTTTCAACATTATCCCGGGTCCCGGGAGTTCCCGGGATTAAA
This sequence comes from Culex quinquefasciatus, assembly GCF_015732765.1. Lineage (NCBI taxonomy): Eukaryota > Metazoa > Arthropoda > Insecta > Diptera > Culicidae > Culex > Culex quinquefasciatus. Next base: position 83,608,151 of record NC_051862.1, read on the forward strand.
CAAAAATATTTCCCTTTTCCAGGAAATTCTAAACCCGGGAAAATTGGACGCCCTCCCAAAAACAAATAAATTTTATCAGCAATCAAAAAATAAAAAACGTAATTTGTGTTCTATATTTTTCAACTAATTTTAAGAAAGAATCTAGTAACAAAAATAAATCTCTGCTGATAAAAAGACAAAAAAAAAGTGTGAATATTTAGTAAATAACTTATAAACTTATAACATAAATGTTATATTCAATGGGGTCATACATGAACCAAATATGTACTATCTTTACACAATTTTGTAAAAAATGTGATTTTGTTTTTTTTTATTAATATATTTTTGTTAAACATTCGTATAATAACTACATTTCTTTTATATTTTAAGTGGCTCTTCATCTTTTTGGTTTTTTCGTTTAATTATTAACTGATGACATTTGTTTTATTTACTTCATATTGTTTTACAATTTGTCTTTTTTATTTTTAAAAATAGTGTCTATCCTTGTCCACGTTTGAAACAACACCCAGAACTGGACATCGGCATACGAGAGGATAAAGAGCACGATTCGGTAGTAAAATGGTACTGTGTGCGGACTGAGAGGATAAATCCCGAAATTACCGAGAGTACTTTACTCATGGGTTCATCTATCAAAAAAAAAGTTCATCTATCAAAAAAAAGTACCGGTACCGAGACTCGAACCCAAGACCATCGGCATATTGAACCGTGCCTTTGCCGTATGGGCCACCATGGTTCGGTGACTAAGTGGCGGTCATTTGTCCATATAAGCCACTCAATAGGATGAACTGTTCCAATGAACGAAAGAATACGCGAGAGGACTATACTCTCGCAAAATAGCACTTTCCTCACGTATCTTTTCGTAAGGACTATCCCCTCGTTCTTCAACTTTGGGTGTAGTACAATTTTACTTCCGAAACACATTTGTGACACGTGCTTTTCAGATTTTTGATTACATAATTTACTGTATCTTTTAACTGGTGTAACCAAATTAGTTGAAACTTGGAGCGTTTGTTAAGCGATAGTATACGAACCGATTGCTTGGCTCTACCATTCATAGTTTTGAAAATATTTATCAAAAATCGATTTTCTCGAAAAGTACTAAATGGTCGAGGGGTCGAGGCAACTGCTGTGTGAGTTGGCGGAGAATTACCCAAAGAAAATTTCAGCAAAATAAATTAGAAATTAATATCATTAATTTTATTACAATGACAAGCTTGTTTTGCATAATTATATAAAGAAACCAAAAATCTTAAAATCTCCTAAATGGGTAATTCTCCGCCAACTCACACAGCAGTTGCCCCGACCCCTCTTCGATTTGCGTGAAACTTTGTCCTAAGGGGTAACTTTTGTCCCTGATCACGAATCCGAGGTCCGTTTTTTGATATCTCGTGACGGAGGGGCGGTACGACCCCTTCCATTTTTGAGCATGCGAAAAAGGAGGTGTTTTTCAATAATTTGCAGCCTGAAACGGTGATGAGATAGAAATTTGGTGTCAAAGGGACTTTTATGTAAAATTAGACGCCCGATTTGATGGCATATTCAGAATTCCGAAAAAACGTATTTTTCATCGAAAAAAACACTAAAAAAGTTTTAAAAATTCTCCCATTTTCCGTTACTCGACTGTAAAAAATTTTGGAACATGTCATTTTATGGGAAATTTAATGTACTTTTCGAATCTACATTGTCCCAGAAGGGTCATTTTTTCATTTAGAACAAAACTTTTCATTTTAAAATTTCGTGTTTTTTTTAACTTTGCAGGGTTATTTTTTAGAGTGTAACAATGTTCTACAAAGTTGTAGAGCAGACAATTACAAAAATTGATATAAAATTGATATAATTGATATAAAGACATAAGGGGTTTGCTTATAAACATCACGAGTTATCGCGATTTTACGAAAAAAAAGTTTTGAAAAAGTTGGTCGTCATCGATCATGGCCGTTCATGGTCACCCGCGACAGACACGGACGACGAAACAAAGAGAAACGCAAAAAGTAACTTTTTCAAAACTTTTTTTCGTAAAATCGCGATAACTCGTGATGTTTATAAGCAAACCCCTTATGTCTATACATCAAAATTTTTGTAATTGTCTGCTCTACAACTTTGTACAACATTGTTACACTCTAAAAAATAACCCTGCAAAGTTAGAAAAAACACGAAATTTTAAAATGAAAAGTTTTGTTCTAAATGAAAAAATGACCCTTCTGGGACAATGTAGATTCGAAAAGTACATTAAATTTCCCATAAAATGACATGTTCCAAAAATTTTACAGTCGAGTAACGGAAAATGGGAGAATTTTTAAAACTTTTTAGTGTTTTTCGATGAAAATACGTTTTTCGGAATTCTGAATATGCCATCAAATCGGGCGTCTAATTTTACATAAAAGTCCCTTTGACACCAAATTTCTATCTCATCACCGTTTCAGGCTGCAAATTATTGAAAAACACCTCCTTTTTCGCATGCTCAAAAATGGAAGGGGTCGTACCGCCCCTCCGTCACGAGATATCAAAAAACGGACCTCGGATTCGTGATCAGGGACAAAAGTTACCCCTTAGGACAAAGTTTCACGCAAATCGAAGAGGGGTCGGGGCAACTTTTCCCGATTTCGTGTGAGTTGGTAGAGAATTACCCAAATACAATTTGATTATTTTTTAACACAAAACAAATTCAAATAAAATATTACGATTGTTCCTTTTCCAACCAACCTGGACTCTCTTTGAATCTAACCTTCTTACATCTTGTAATGCGATAATGCAGTTACCTTGTGTCCATTACTCAATCAGCATTTTCAAGTGAGCCTTTCTACTAAACACATTACCGTGCCCGGTGAGTGTGCAGGAGCAAACCAACTCCGGAAAGGTTATATTTATGCCGTCTCGTAGGGGTGGCCAATTTTATTATATTTTTTAATGTTACAGTCGAGTGGCATTTCTGCTGCGATGGTCATAAAAATTTTGGCCCACAGGACACACTCACTCACTCCGCTACTCAAAACAGAGCAGCAGCCTCCGCCGAAAACCTTTCCTCCGAGGAGCGAACGGCTCAAGCTAAACTGATTTACTAGCCCGCGTCCGCTATAAATAATGCAACAGATTTCAATAAATCTAATTGACTTTTCCCAGCGCCCAAATGTAGGTGTGTGGCGGCGCCGGGCACAAGAATATTTCCCGCCCAAAGTGATGCTTCTCCTTAAGGTGTGGTACACCGGCAGGGGGTGGTAAGTAGTGTGGTTCATGGATATATGAAAAAGACAAAAGTGTTCTATTTCGTTTGCATCAACCGGAATTTCAAAGTTCTATGACCCCAGAAGCTAGCCTGAAAATTTGAGCTCATTTGGTTAAGGTTTAGTTGCTCCAGTTTTGATCTGAAGTTAGTATGGAACTTGATTCAATTTAATATGGAGAATTGTAACTTTTTACATGTTCTTATATAAAATTTCCCAAAACCCTATCAAATTTTCCTATTCATAGGTTTCTTATAGGTTTTGATCCGGGGAACAACTTTGTAGAACATCGCAAAGTGCTAAGAATTGATCCTGGAAAGATACAGGATGTTTTTAGAGTTTACTTTTTCGGCAAAATTTCAAAATATGCTTAAAAAATTAATCTGTATCTTTTCGGGATCATTTCCTAGCGCTTTGCGATGTTCTACAAAGTTGTTCCCCGAATCAAAACCTATAAGAAAACTCTTACATGATAAAGTTTTATCGGGTTGAGGAAAACTTTCTAGAAGAAGAGTTAAAAAGTAAAAAATAAATCAATTAAATTTAATGAAATTCCATTCTAACTTCATATCAAAACTGGAGCAACTAACCCATAACCAAATAAGCTAAAAATTTTCAGGCTAGCTTTTTGGGTCATAGTACTTCAAAATTCCGGTTGATGCAAACGAAATTGAACACTTTTGTCTTTTTCATATATCCGTGAACCACGCTAGTGGTAAGTCATGCTTCTAAGAAGCTTCACCTCGGCGAGCTTGTTTTTCCCCGCCAAAAAGGATTGCTAATATGAGAGGAATTACAGAAACAACTTTCCCATTTCCCCTGAACAACCCCCACAACATGATGCCATTTTCCAATTGTTTGCCCTCGAAGAATAGTGGTGGGCACTTTTGGAGCCGCGGAAAAGTCTTCAGAGACAAAGGGATAGTCACCTGGTCTTGAGGGGGATGAAAATACCGAAGATCAAGTTCGCGAACGTCTTCTGGTCCATTTCCACCCCCACATTACAGACCAGCTCGGAGATGAGAGAGAAATAGCAAATGGAATTGGTCATGCATTATTTAGCATTGAATTTTTATATTTTTCTTTCACTTGTTTTTGTTTCTGGTGGTGTCGGCAAATGTTATTGGTCGCCGGCGCGGTGGGAAAAAGGTGGAATAATGGGAAATTTTGTTTTCCCTTCTTGGAATCTGTCTATGGACATCGAGCAAAACGGTGAAAAGAACTGAGAGTAGGTTTTGTGTGGAGTCATGAAAATGGTTTATTACATTTCGATTGTCTTCTCTTGATTAGCAATGATTTTTGGCAATGAAGAATGCATCTTTGTTGTATATTTTAAATTGAAATGTATTCCTTTCTAAAAAATAGTTGTTTATAACTTGAAATGATTTTCTTATCAATCATCAATACCTTATAAGTCCTAAACTGAGTGATTTTCGTCGTAAAACTGCATTAGAAAGTGTAACTAATTTCGTCAATTACAAAATAAATGACAAATTTTAATTTCCACATGATTCCAAATAAATTTACAGGAGCTAAGTTTTAAATTTACTCTTTTTGCCTTTCTTACTAAAGAAAGGTATAGGTTTTACTTTAAGCCAGGACGTCATTTCCAGCTTCGTAAATATGTCGATTCAGCATTAATTTTAAACCGAAAAATCGCTAAAAAATCACACTGCATCGATTTTCGACGCTCTATCGATTCACCTTGATAGAACTCGTCTATCTCGAACCCTCGAATTTTGAGAAAATAAATTCCGTGGAGGTCGAGTAATGTTCGTATGTGGTAAAATTTTGCAAAATTTTGTGTCGCGCCGTTCTCAGCTCCCATAAATCCGATTTCGATTTTCCTAAATGCAGATGAAAGCTAGTGTGCTGAACCTGGGCGAGTTGCCGCGCAAATTTCGAATTATCCATCTGTTTTCGGATGCGGCCAGACTTTTCCAGAAAATACACAGTTTCCAAATGAAAATATGGTCCAATTTTTTCATTTTCATATCTTTTATTTATCTCAAAAATTGCATTTTTCGAGCTCTACAACCTCCCAAATTTTCATCCAGATTCATAATATGGTTCTGGAGTTAGAGCCGTTTGATTGACCTACCATAAGAAACAAAATCCCTAAAAAAAGGTAAAAGCCCACCTGGTGACCTTCGCCAACATTTTTCATTTCTGATTTTATTCGAAATTTCTTGCTACATTCATAGTACAGACCATGAGTGAGCATCTGAAACAATTTGACATCGATCGGCAATCCCGATCAATTTTTAGAACGATTTACTTTTGCCTTTCTTACTAAAGAAAGGTATAGGTTTTACTTTAAGCCAGGACGTCATTTCCAGCTTCGTCAATATGTCGATTCAGCATGAATTTTAAACCGAAAAATCGCTAAAAATCACACTGCATCGATTTTCGACGCTCTATCGATTCACCTTGATAGAACTCGTCTATCTCGAACCCTCGAATTTTGAGAAAATAAATTCCGTGGAGGTCGAGTGATGTTCGTATGTGGTAAAATTTTGCAAAATTTTGTGTCGCGCCGTTCTCAGCTCCCATAAATCCGATTTCGATTCTCCTAAATGCAGATGAAAGCTAGTGTGCTGAACCTGGGCGAGTTGCCGCGCAAATTTCGAATTATCCATCTGTTTTCGGATGCGGCCAGACTTTTCCAGAAAATACACTGTTTCCAAATGAAAATATGGTCCAATTTTTTCATTTACATATCTTTTATTTATCTCAAAAATTGCATTTTTCGAGCTCTACAACCTCCCAAATTTTCATCCAGATTCATAATATGGTTCTGGAGTTAGAGCCGTTTGATTGACCTACCATAAGAAACAAAATCCCTAAAAAAAGGTAAAAGCCCACCTGGTGACCTTCGCCAACATTTTTCATTTCTGATTTTATTCGAAATTTCTTGCTACATTCATAGTACAGACCATGAGTGAGCATCTGAAACAAATTTGACATCGATCGGCAATCCCGATCAATTTTAGAACGATTTACTTTTTGCCTTTCTTACTAAAGAAAGGTATAGGTTTTACTTTAAGCCAGGACGTCATTTCCAGCTTCGTAAATATGTCGATTCAGCATGAATTTTAAACCGAAAAATCGCTAAAAAATCACACTGCATCGATTTTCGACGCCAAGTTGTCAAGTTGAGCTTCGAATACTGGCGCAAGAATGCTGGCGCATATAGTTTGGCTCGACTTATACTCGTTTGTAGTTGCTTGTCTACCGATGTTTCCTACAACATGTAAGACATCGTAGCTTTTCGGTTTCTTTTTCTCAGTCCGTTTTTGCATAACTGTCCAATATTTATGCAAAAACTTTTTTGACATAGGACATTCATCCGGGTACAATCAATTTGTTTCCCGTGTGATCCTAAAATCGCCTTTAAGTAGGCTTCATTTGTCGTGTCGTTTTATTAAACAGAGTTCATTGGATTCCAATAGGAGCTTTCGAAGCTTCTAAGCTTTATATCGTTTTCAAAGTTTTCAATGCTCGCGACGCCAATGGCTATCTACCTAAGGTATTGCGATTGAGTGTGTAGTGGTGCGGTTGTAAAAATATCTATCTCTGACTCTCTCACTTTCGTAGACGCTGAATGGCAAGCTTCCCACTGTGCGGTTAACTTGTTCCTCGGTTTTGCTTTGCGCCTGCTTTGTTCGGTTTTTGGGCTCGTACCAAAACTAGAAAACCAAAACCGCGATGTGTGTCGTCACTTGCGCATTGGAAGCTAAGAATTTGTACGATTAAAAATATTCGATAGGTGAAAATTGTGTTTTCAATTTCTTTTAGAAAACACATCATTAATAATACCTTGCTTTAATCATAAGATTTTTTGTATCAAGTCGATGTTGTGAATTGAGAGAAGTTATATTCTTTAGTAAGAAAGGCTCTATCTCACCCCTGGTGGGATTAAATCGGGTTTTTGTGACATTCGGTAATGCTCGAAACTGCTTTGAGCCTGAACCCTCTTCGATTTCCATAAAAAAATGTCTAAAGGGGTAATATTTGTCCGTGACCAGAATTCCGTTTTTTTATCATTGAAAAATACACTTTATAAAAGTTTGTTGGTCGAAAAATCTATATTCTATAAAAAAACGTTACTTAATCCACCTTAAGGTGGTTGGTGCCTTCCTCACATTCCCGAGCATGGGTAAATAACAAGGGAAATGCGTAATAATACCTTTCTCTGGTATCAATACCAAATTTTGGTATTCTTGGACCCTTTAAAATTTGCCTTAAGGATTATGCAAGAGCAAAATGTGGTATCATACCAATTTAAGGTATTGTTTTGATATTGCAAAATTGCAGAATTTGTCAATGGTCGAACACCACATTTTGGTATTCTTTTGGTATTACAGTATTTTATCAAATTCCTCTGCAACTATGGGAAAATTTTGACCAATTTTGACAAAATAATTGATTTTGCGCTATAATGATGTCTCAAAGCGAATGCTTTCATTCAAAACCGGAAATTTCAAACTTGATTTTAAACATTTTTGATATACCCCCTACAGAAATGACTTGAAATTGTGGAAAATTTTCTAAGTCAGGATGGCACATTTTGGTATTATTTTGGTATTGAGGTGTTTTATCAAATTCCTCTGAAACTATGGGAAAATTTTGACCAATTTTGACAAAATAATTAATTTTGCGCTAAAATGATGTCTCAAAGCGAATGCTTTCATTCAAAACCGGAAATTTCAAACTTGATTTTAAACATTTTTGATATACCCCCTATAGAAATGACTTGAAATTGTGGAAAATTTTCTAAGTCAGGATGGCACATTTTGGTATTATTTGAATATTGAAAGGTTTCATCAATTTTCTCTGAAACTATGGGAAATTTGTTAAAAAATTTTACGAGTTAATTAATTTTGCGCTTAAATAACTTGAAACCCAAAATGTTAAAGATGATTTTAAAAATTAGTGTGATATACCCACTAATATTTTTTCAAAAACGTTGAAATATCTCTAAGTCGGGATAACCAAATACTTTGAAAAACGAGTCAATCGACAGATTAATGAATTTTGGTGAATTTCAATTCAGTTTCATTTTAATAATACTTATTTTTCAATCTTGTTATTTTTCAGAAGCTTCAAGAACTTCAAGCCCAGGCCGTTCATCAATGACAAATGCATTCGGTGTGGTGAAGAATATCACTAATAACAACATGGAATCATCAGGTGAGTAGATTTGGCTGTTGCATATGAATAATTTCCGTTTTTTTACTAACTGCAACTGCTGCACTAAAAATGGTATGAAAATACCAAATTTTGGTATTACTTGGGCAAATAACAGCGACCAAAATGTGCCTTGGTTGCCCAGTAATAGATGGTAAAATACCATGAAATCATACCAAAATCATGTATGTGAAAGACCACAGAAATACCAAAATATGATTTTCCAAGGGCGGGAATACCTAAAAATAAAACCATGGCAATACCAAGTTTTGGTATTCAAGCAATGTTCAAAAATCCAGAAGACCTCAACTTGGTATTGAAATGGTTTTATTTTGAGGTATTATTTTACCCTTGGAATAACATGGTTTGGTATTGTTGTGCCCTTACACAAACAAGATTTTGGTATGATTTCATGGTATTTTACCATCTATTACTGGGCAACCAAGGGCACATTTTGGTCGCTGTTATTTGCCCAAGTAATACCAAAATTTGGTATTCCCGTGTTATTTACCCCTGCTCGGGTTCATGTTGTATTTTAGGTTGTATTTTCAAATTAATTTAAAAGTTTTTTTATTTTTTTTTATTTAATTTTTCATAATTATTGTTTTTACCAGAACATCAATTTTCCATTTTTTTACCAACTCTCCAAAATAAAGGAAACAAAGGGGGCTATAATTGAATTTAAAAGTGCTGATATGTCAACATTAGGTGCACGATGGAATTGCATGCTGATCCCTAGTCTTAGTAAACAATGTCTTATGAGTTGTATATTTCAGTAAAAGTTCGTGTAAATCTTTGTCGAGACAAAATGATGTATTCGGCAACATAATTAATACAGACTTTTTCCAGAAGAAACGCAGACACTGCAATGTGGCAACCGAACGATACACATGCCAGGGGGTGTGGCTGCCAATCCCACGCGTGGTAAGGCCAAAATCCCTACGCATGCTGCGCGACTCTCGCGCGTAAGAAAAAAAGACCCGGCTTTTGAGGATATGCAAGAATCACCCTTTTTTGCAGCTACAAAAAAACTTTCTCATGGCATAACTTTAAAAGTACTTCACTAAACTGAATAAAATTTAATAGGGTCTTAGGGGACCCCAAAACGAACAGAATAAAGCGGATCCGGCCAAAATTGGTTCGGCCAATTTTGAGATAATCGTGTGGAAAAAAAATCATGTCTACACACATCCCCACAGACATTTGTTCAGAATTTGATTCTGAGTCGATAGGTATACGTGAAGGTATATCTAGGAGGTGTATTTAAGAAGTTCATTTTTCGAGTGATTTTATAGCCTTGCCTCAGTGAGGTGAGGAAGGCAAAAACTAGGTACTGTCATTTGTCGTTACTCAACAGATCAAAATGTAAAAAATGCAATTTCATGGAAAATTTTGTGCCTTTTTAAGGAAAATTTATTTTTTGATTTTTCAATTATCTAAAAAGTTTTTTTTTTTTTCTCGAATATTTTTTTAAACTGATTAATTCTTTATTTTTTATTCGAAAGTGTTACAATGATCTTCGAAATTGTATTGCAGACAATTAAAAACGACATTATATTATGTATTGTGGCTCATTAATTTCACCTCAAACTTATAAAATATTTCAATTTATATCACCAATTTCTGATCATGAAAATGATTTCAATTTTTTTTTTTTTGTACGATTGTGCACCCAAAACTCTCCGAGAGAATAATGGCCTCAATACTAGAGAATAGTGGTACCATTTACGGACACAGAGAACACAACTCAAGATGGGCGAGAGAATTATTCTCGCGATATTCACAGCAAATAATGTAGTAATCCAGCTGCGTGTAAAAGGCCTGGGTGTAAAATAAGTTTTGCATTATTTAATGAAATTCTATGTAATATTACACCCTGAAATATGTAGCCCATCAGTATGGGAAACCTACTTGACCGAAATGTTAAGCTCATATATACGTTTATCCGTTCCATATTTCATCGTTCTGATAGCCGAGCGGGCTAAGGCGCCAGTCCTTACTGTAGGTGCTGGGTTAGAGTCCCGTCGGTTGCGACTTTTTTTTTGTTTTTACAAAAATTGTACATGCAGCGTGTAATATTAAGTGTCTTTTTTGACGAAGGTGATGTGCATGCTTTTGCATGTGATTTTACCATCGGATTTTTTGCTGTGTTCATTTGCAAAAAAGTTCATCCGTCAAAACAAAAACCAAAAGTGTCGACTAAGGGAATCGAACCAGAGACCTTTGGCTTAACAACTCGGCCACCACAGCTTAGGAGTGGTCAGATGTCGATGTATGACACTTGTTGGAGATTTATTGTTTCAATTAACGAATGAACTCATTTGTTACCACGTTTTCCACTTTTTCTCCATCGAAACCGACTACTTTATCGACTACATTTTGCTGGGCGAGATAGGACGCCGTCTATTTTTAGACGCTTACTCAGCACTTTTCCACTTGAAAAAAACCAGATGGCAGCACGATGTAACGCCACGTCCCTATGGTGGTGTGAGTTGGTAGCATTATTCTCTCGATTTTGGCGTTGAGCTCTCAATAAATTTTGAGGGAGCGATTCTCTCGTCTCGGAATTTTGGGTGTGGTTTAATGACCCATAATCCATATAGAATTCTATTTTTAATCGACCACTCAAAAGACAAAAACGTGTAATTTAAATGTATATTTGTAATAATCTTAAGAACTTTTTGCCACTGATTCAACGGCAATGGCTGCAGATTTGGAACCACTCGAACAGATCCCGCTCCAGGTGACGCCAAAGCAGGAAAATCCACGTCCGTAAAAGTAGGTGGTGTTTTGCGGCGATTTGGTTGGTGCCTCGTCGTTGCTTGCTGTCGAATTTTCACAAACTCAGCTCGTTTTGGGCAGCTTCGATTCTTGGTAACTAGAATGGTCGCCGCCGCAATTGAAGCATTTCGCTTCGATGTACTCGTTGATTGTTTCGCAAGATTCTGTTTTGTGCTCACCTCCGCAGGTTGCACAACGACTCTTGATGAAACAGTTCCTTCCACCATGCCCAAACTGCAAACAGTTCGAACACTGTGTCACGTCACGGTGCACTGGACGATAACGTTCCCAAGACACGATGATGTTAAAAATTGCCCGAAAAGCTTTCAGCTCAGACGGCGTTGTCGATCCTTTCTCGAGATGAACCAGGTACAGTTGATCACGATACTTGTTGTGTCTCGTCATCTTAAAGACTTCGATCACGTTCAACTTCAGAGATTTGAGCTCTTCTTTCAACACATTCACATCCATGTCGTACAGGCCTCGGAGGACCTGTTTCATGGGGCGTTTACCTGGATCGTCATGGCTGTAGTATTCAATCTTTGTGTTGTTCAGGAAATCCCGAACGTAGTTGTAATCCTTTCTGGTAGGTAGCAGAATTTTGAGTCCATCAGCACACAAGCGAATGGAAGCTCGTAAAGCACCAGATTTGATAAACCCGGTAAGCCACTTTCGCACCGAATCCGAAGACGATGTTTTCACAAAAATTTGTGGCACCTTTTCCCGTCGTTCAAATTCTTCCTTCTCGCACACGTCCACAGGGAGGGTAGCAAACTGGTTTCCAGACGAATTTTGAACGTCCTTGCCCAAACTGCCTGGCTTTGCAGGTAGTGCATCAGCATTCTTTAACTTCTTCAAATCTGCCGATCCTGCTGGTGAGGACCGCCTCTTTTTCTTGCCGTGAGGCATTTTTTGCACATTTTAGCACTTTTCAGGAGCTAATATCGAGGAGTACCTCACTGATTGGTGGTCCACAAAGGAATGATGTATACACAAAAAAACTGAATTTAACTGATTCAAAATACAATTTGGACTCGATTGTCCGAACTGCGGATAATCGAATCACGAACATTTTTTTTTTGTTTTTTTTTTACTTTTAACATCAAATTCGAGTTTTACAACCAAATTTTATTCAAATTTGGTTTGTTGATTGCCTAATAGATTACCAAAGGTACTTTCTCAATATTTCATCACCGCTTTCTTGGATTTAAGATTTTTTCAGCACGAATCGTACATTTATCCGACGAGCTTCATCAAGTTAGATAAATACGACGAGTGCCGAAAAAATCATGTTTTGCAACGAGTTCCATACAACGTTTTTTTGCAATAGTGATAAACGCCTTTTGAATATAATTTTAAGTCAAATGTCAATATGTTTCCTCAATCCACCGTTTTAATCTTGGTTTTAATCAAAACAATGTTGAAATGTTTTACTTTTCGAAACAAGTGCTTAAAAGTTTTCAGCATTTGTTTTGAAAGGTTTTTCTATTTGAACCTGTTATTTTTGATAGAGAAAAGTAGGCTGTTTCGTCATTCTAGAATGACAGGAAAATTAAGAAGTTTCACGACGGAATCGCAAAAATAATGTAAGAGTAGTTAGGGGTTATACATAAGGGACCATCCATAAACCACGTGGACACTTTCCAATTTAAGGTATTGTTTTGATATTGCAAAATTGCAGAATTTGTCAATGATCGAACACCACATTTTGGTATTCTTTTGGTATTACAGTATTTTATCAAATTCCTCTGCAACTATGGGAAAATTTTGACCAATTTTGACAAAATAATTGATTTTGCGCTATAATGATGTCTCAAAGCGAATGCTTTCATTCAAAACCGGAAATTTCAAACTTGATTTTAAACATTTTTGATATACCCCCTATAGAAATGACTTGAAATTGTGGAAAATTTTTTAAGTCAGGATGGCACATTTTGGTATTATTTTGGTATTGAGGTGTTTTATCAAATTCCTCTGAAACTATGGGAAAATTTTGACCAATTTTGACAAAATAATTAATTTTGCGCTAAAATGATGTCTCAAAGCGAATGCTTTCATTCAAAACCGGAAATTTCAAACATGATTTTAAACATTTTTGATATACCCCCTACAGAAATGACTTGAAATTGTGGAAAATTTTCTAAGTCAGGATGGCACATTTTGGTATTATTTTGGTATTGAGGTGTTTTATCAAATTCCTCTGAAACTATGGGAAAATTTTGACCAATTTTGACAAAATAATTAATTTTGCGCTAAAATGATGTCTCAAAGCGAATGCTTTCATTCAAAACCGGAAATTTCAAACTTGATTTTAAACATTTTTGATATACCCCCTATAGAAATGACTTGAAATTGTGGAAAATTTTCTAAGTCAGGATGGCACATTTTGGTATTATTTGAATATTGAAAGGTTTCATCAATTTTCTCTGAAACTATGGGAAATTTGTTAAAAAAATTTTACGAGTTAATTAATTTTGCGCTTAAATAACTTGAAACCCAAAAATGTTAAAGATGATTTTAAAAATTAGTGTGATATACCCACTAATATTTTTTTCAAAAACGTTGAAATATCTCTAAGTCGGGATAACCAAATACTTTGAAAAACGAGTCAATCGACAGATTAATGAATTTTGGTGAATTTCAATTCAGTTTCATTTTAATAATACTTATTTTTCAATCTTGTTATTTTTCAGAAGCTTCAAGAACTTCAAGCCCAGGCCGTTCATCAATGACAAATGCATTCGGTGTGGTGAAGAATATCACTAATAACAACATGGAATCATCAGGTGAGTAGATTTGGCTGTTGCATATGAATAATTTCCGTTTTTTTACTAACTGCAACTGCTGCACTAAAAATGGTATGAAAATACCAAATTTTGGTATTACTTGGGCAAATAACAGCGACCAAAATGTGCCCTTGGTTGCCCAGTAATAGATGGTAAAATACCATGAAATCATACCAAAATCATGTATGTGAAAGACCACAGAAATACCAAAATATGATTTTCCAAGGGCGCGGGAATACCTAAAAATAAAACCATGGCAATACCAAGTTTTGGTATTCAAGCAATGTTCAAAAATCCAGAAGACCTCAACTTGGTATTGAAATGGTTTTATTTTGAGGTATTATTTTACCCTTGGAATAACATGGTTTGGTATTGTTGTGCCCTTACACAAACAAGATTTTGGTATGATTTCATGGTATTTTACCATCTATTACTGGGCAACCAAGGGCACATTTTGGTCGCTGTTATTTGCCCAAGTAATACCAAAATTTGGTATTCCCGTGTTATTTACCCCTGCTCGGGTTCATGTTGTATTTTAGGTTGTATTTTCAAATTAATTTAAAAGTTTTTTTTTATTTTTTTTTTTATTTAATTTTTTCATAATTATTGTTTTTACCAGAACATCAATTTTCCATTTTTTTTACCAACTCTCCAAAATAAAGGAAACAAAGGGGGGCTATAATTGAATTTAAAAGTGCTGATATGTCAACATTAGGTGCACGATGGAATTGCATGCTGATCCCCTAGTCTTAGTAAACAATGTCTTATGAGTTGTATATTTCAGTAAAAAGTTCGTGTAAATCTTTGTCGAGACAAAATGATGTATTCGGCAACATAATTAATACAGACAGCATTTGTTAAAAATGAAATTCTACATCTTTTGGTCAAAACGATATTAGGGTGGTCCAAAAATTTCTAATATTTTCAAAAACTATCTTCGCTTCTAGATGAGATAGAGGTATACTTTCTTCGACAGTATTGTAGTACTAGCCATTTCAAACAACTTTGTCGAAGACACCAAATCTCTATCTCTTAACACTCCTCCGTCCAAGCCTCCGAAACCGTTGCTTCGCTAATTTCAACTCGCTCGCATTTGGCCCCATTTCAACCAATCTTGATCGTTCTTGCAGCATTCGAACCGGTAGGATTTCAAGATTCATCTAAAACAAGAACGAATCTGATCCGACTTACCTGCTAGTAACACCGACTAAATTCGTCGAAGCAACTCTTTTTAGGCGCTCGTTTTAGGGAACACACCATGGCCAAATCAACAAGAAAGCATTAAAATTTGAAATCAACCATTCAAATTTAAATAATTTGGGGTCGCTGAACACGAATATGACACTTAGAATATTCCAAAGTATTCAGAAATCCAGAAATCCAAGATGGCGGCCAATATGGCGCCTGTAGTATATTGGGAACATATATTTGAGGGTGTAATAGTGATTCAACCTCTCAAATCTAACTAATTTGAGGTCGCTGAACACGAATATGACACTTAAAAAATCCCAAAGTATTCAGAAATCCAGAAATCCAAGATGGCGGCCAATATGGCGCCTGTAGTATATTGGGAATATTTTTTTGAGGTTGTAATAGTGATTCAACCACTCAAATCTAACTGATTTGAGGTTGCTGAACATGAATATGACACTTGGTATAATCCAAAGTATTCAGAAATCCAGAAATCCAAGATGGCGGCCAATATGGCGCTTGTAGTATATTGGGAACATATATTTGAGGGTGTAATAGTGATTCAACCACTCAAATCTAACTAATTTGAGGTCGCTGAACACGAATATGACACTAAGAATATCCCAAAGTATTCCGATGTCAAGAATTTCAATATAGTGGCCAATATGGCGCCTGTAAAATATTGGGAATATTTATTTGAGGGTGTAATAGCCATTCAACCACTCAAATCCAACTAATTTGGGGTCGCTGAACAAAAAAATAAATATAAAAATTCAATGCTAAATAATGCATGACCAATTCCATTTGCTATTTCGCTCTCATCTCCGAGCTGGTCTGTAATGTGGGGGTGGAAATGGACCAGAAGACGTTCGCGAACTTGATCTTCGGTATTTTCATCCCCCTCAAGACCAGGTGACTATCCCTTTGTCTCTGAAGACTTTTCCGCGGCTCCAAAAGTGCCCACCACTATTCTTCGAGGGCAAACAATTGGAAAATGGCATCATGTTGTGGGGGTTGTTCAGGGGAAATGGGAAAGTTGTTTCTGTAATTCCTCTCATATTAGCAATCCTTTTTGGCGGGGAAAAACAAGCTCGCCGAGGTGAAGCTTCTTAGAAGCATGACCCCCTGCCGGTGTACCACACCTTAAGGAGAAGCATCACTTTGGGCGGGAAATTTTCTTGTGCCTGGCGCCGCCACACACCTACATTTGGGCGCTGGGAAAAGTCAATTAGATTTATTGAAATCTGTTGCATTATTTATAGCGGACGCGGGCTAGTAAATCAGTTTAGCTTGAGCCGTTCGCTCCTCGGAGGAAAGGTTTTCGGCGGAGGCTGCTGCCCTGTTTTGGGTTGCGGAGTGAGTGAGTGAGTGTGTCCTGTGGACCAAAATTTTTATGACCATCGCAGCAGAAATGCCACTCGACTGTAACATTAAAAAATATAATAAAATTGGCCACCCCTACGAGACGGCATAAATAACCTTTCCGGAGTTGGTTTGCTCCTGCACACTCACCGGGCACGGTAATGTGTTTAGTAGAAAGGCTCACTTGAAAATGCTGATTGAGTAATGGACACAAGGTAACTGCATTATCGCATTACAAGATGTAAGAAGGTTAGATTCAAAGAGAGTCCAGGTTGGTTGGAAAAGGAATAATCGTAATGTTTTATCTGAATTTGTTTTGTGTTAAAAAATAATCAAATTGTATTTAGGAGACTTTAAGATTTTTGGTTTCTTTATAAAATTATGCAAAACAATCTTGTCATTGTAATAAAATTAATGATATTAATTTCTAATTTATTTTGCTGAAATTTTCTTTGGGTAATTCTCCGCCAACTCACACAGCAGTTGCCTCGACCCCTCGACCATTTAGTACTTTTCGAGAAAATCGATTTTTGATAAATATTTTCAAAACTATGAATGGTAGAGCTAAGCAATCGGTTCGTATACTATCGCTTAACAAACGCTCCAAGTTTCAACTAATTTGGTTACACCAGTTAAAAGATACAGTAAATTATGCGAGAGTATAGTCCTCTCGCGTGTTCATTCGTTCATTGGAACAGTTCATCCTATTGAGTGGCCTATATGGACAAATGACCGCCACTTAGTCACCGAACCATGGTGGCTCATACGGCAAAGGCACGGTTCAATATGCCGATGGTCTTGGGTTCGAGTCTCGGTACCGGTACTTTTTTTTGATAGATGAACTTTTTTTTTGATAGATGAACCCATGAGTAAAGTACTCTCGGTAATTTCGGGATTTATCCTCTCAGTCCGCACACAGTACCATTTTACTACCGAATCGTGCTCTTTATCCTCTCGTATGCCGATGTCCAGTTCTGGGTGTTGTTTCAAACGTGGACAAGGATAGACACTATTTTTAAAAATAAAAAAGACAAATTGTAAAACAATATGAAGTAAATAAAACAAATGTCATCAGTTAATAATTAAACGAAAAACCAAAAAGATGAAGAGCCACTTAAAATATAAAAGAAATGTAGTTATTATACGAATGTTTAACAAAAATATATTAATAAAAAAAAACAAAATCACATTTTTTACAAAATTGTGTAAAGATAGTACATATTTGGTTCATGTATGACCCCATTGAATATAACATTTATGTTATAAGTTTATAAGTTATTTACTAAATATTCACACTTTTTTTTTGTCTTTTTATCAGCAGAGATTTATTTTTGTTACTAGATTCTTTCTTAAAATTAGTTGAAAAAATATAGAACACAAATTACGTTTTTTTATTTTTTGATTGCTGATAAAATTTATTTGTTTTTTGGGAGGGCGTCCAATTTTCCCGGGTTTAGAATTTCCTGGAAAAAGGGAAATATTTTTGTTTAATCCCGGGAACTCCCGGGACCCGGGATAATGTTGAAACAATCATAGAATCTATGTTTTTATTATATTAGTTATATCTTTCTAGCTTGAAATGATAGAATTTATCTAAATCATTAATTTGTGATAATCTACACTTCAATCGAAACTGGGACAGCAGTTTTTAGATAGCTTAAAAGAAACAAAAAAAAAAGATTTTTTTTCTGTTCTGTGCTTTTTATCTTAAATGAGCCACAATTTTTAATCCAATGTGATTAAAATAAAATAAGTCTCTTATATTTATATTTTGTGCAATTTTTGTTTTATGGCATGACTAGAAAAGTATTAAAAATATAAATAAATATAAAAATAGATAATAATTAGAGTGCTAGGCATTCTGCGGATCTGTAAACTAAAATTTAATCAATTTTCCGTAATAAGCTAAATTAATGCTGAATACAAATTTTAATGCTTAAAAATTCTAATCGATTGCAAAGTACTCAACGGTTTATCTATTTCTACAACCAAATCTGAATTCCCAGATTCAATTTCAAGAATTCCCGGGACAAATATAAAACATCCTGGGATTCCCGGTTTTGGAAAAATCCCGGGATGGACGCACTAGGAAGGAAATATTTTTTCTGATTATATGAATTGTTTCAAATCGGCATCAAGTTTTCCTAGATCAAACATAATTTAATATCTTTTCATTTATTTAGTTGTTCAAACATCACTTGAGTGAAGTTACTATCTCAAGCTAAGATGTGGACTACCTTTCAACAGCTGATTGATCCAAAGTAGTCATGTGGTTTTTGAGCAATTCTATGGTTTGAGACAATTTTATAACACTGATTTATTTGAATTTAAACTAGATAATATATTTTTGTTTGTGATCTTTTGGACTTGAAATTATATTTCTTGTGGATTAGTAATATTTTCTCGGAATTTACAAATCCTCATTTTGCTAGAACCGAAGTCCCACAAGCTAAATTATGCATAACATAAAATGCTGACCATGAGGCATAATATACCGTGTGGCCTCCCCCTGACTGTTGTGAATCAGTCGAAAATTATTCACTTACTTAGTAAGACGGCTTTTCTTTGCTCAATTTGTGATGGTATATACCTGCCACAGATTTTCCGCCTGTCAGTTGCCGAAGATTTGATGGGTTTGCTTTGGGTCCGTTGGGGATAGTTTGGGAGGGAACGTGGGGTGAATTGGTCAATTATTTGTTGTTCTTTTATCTTTGTTTATTTGAGATTTTTAGGTAAAAGTTTGTGTGTTTGAAGATAAAGGTTGTTGCGTCTTAACTTGCATAATTATTTAATAAAAGTTATGACATAAAAGGAACCTGATAAAACAAGATTTATCTAGAAAGTAAAATGACAAAAAATGTCGTTTTGGTCCAATTAACCCACCCAGAACCTCCCTCCGACATGATAATAATGCATCCTCGCTAAGATAATGCCGAGAATGGCTACATTTCACTGGGCTTTCTTTCAGCCGAGGCTTATTTTATTGCATGTGCCAACCACACATTCCCATGCAGTTATGCTGGCTCGTTTCGCATCCCATCGTAATGTACAGCGATAAAATGGCATTATAATGTATATTTAACGTAGTCTGCGGCGCGGGGCATTCCAGCAGCGAGGGCGGGGGCGCGGTAAAAATCGGAGGGGTGGGCCTCGGAAACAGATGTGCTTCCTCATAGGAGTCAGAGACAGACAGTTTTCTTTTGACAATTGAATTGCAAACATCGACTCCCGGCTTAAGGACCACAAACACACACACACCCACACATACTCACTTGCTTCTCTTGTACATTTGCATTATATGAGGATACTTGTCTTCTGTGCGCGACATAAAAATATGCGATGTTTGCAAATGACTTACACAACGATCCTTTGGAGTTTGTAGCTCTGGTCGGTCGGTCGGTATTGTTTTGAATAATAGGCAGTATTATGGTTATGGGTTTTTCTTTTATGACTTTGTCAGGATTTACCGACATCATACGGTTGAATTATGAAAAATAGAGATATTTAGTAGTACATGTGTACTGCGGCTCATAAAAGATGATCTGTGAGAGATGTCATCCGAAGTCAGTTAGGGTAAATGTACCTTTGATGACAATTCCATTTTTTTTTGATGAACTTAATAATAATATACTTTAAGAAAAAAAAATAGTTAGCTATTTACAACAAAGTTTGACTATTTTTATAATCAGATTCTTGCAGGATTAGTTCCGTAAGTTTTGCAATTTTGGAATAAGAAGACAACAGCTTCCTTGGTTGCTGTGCACTTAGCCTGTCCCATTTTGAGGTCATGTCTTAGAATTTCAGGTGCTCACTTCTTAAATGATAGATTATGATGTCAGGAACAATGTTTTCTTAGACAAGAAAAAATAATAAAATACTTTCTCGCACCCCCTAGTCAATTTACTGAAAAAAGTCACTTTTTTGAACAAATTTTCTAAAATCGCTTGGAATCAATACAAAAACTGTTTCGATCAGGTGTGTATTATCTTCAAACGATAGGTTTTTGTCCATAGATTAAGATGCACTATCAATATTGGACCAAAATTTAAGTTTTTGGACTCTCCCAGGCGGATTTGTGTCGAAAAAATCGCAGTTTTTCGAAACTTTTTTCAGAAATGTTCATTTAATCTATTTTTTCCAGTGAAACCAATACATGCAGCTTGTTGAAAATTTCATGGCGCACATTTTTCCCTTCTGAGAAAATGCAATTTCGACACTCCAGAGCCGAGATATTTGAGTTTTAGTGAGGAATAAAGCGCCAATTTTCAAAATTTCTCAGAATTCAGAAGCAAAGCTTACTAATTACACGATATAGCAAGCATATGTCTTAAAGGTCAGGGTATGCTTTTTTATAGTAATTTTAACCGCTGAATCTGAATCTGAAATCAAATTTCGTGTAAACAGTGATGTTTTAGAGCTACACCCTTTTGGAATGTTATTTGCGTGTTTAAGAGGCAGTTTTTGTAAATATTGCTCGGTTTGTTCTAGAGGTCGTATCGAGGTGCTCTAATTTGGATGAAACTTTCAGCGTTTGTTTATCTATACTCTGAACTCATGCCAAATATGAGTCCTCTACGACAAAGGGAAGTGGGGTAAAACGGGCATTGAAGTTTGAGGTCCAAAAAATATAAAAAATCTTAAAATTGCTCGCATTTTTGTAAAACTTCATCAATTCCAACTCTCTTAGATGCATTCAAAAGGTCTTTTGAAGCACTTCAAAATGAGCCATAGATATCCAGGATTGGTTTAACTTTTTCTCATAGCTTTTGCAAATTATTGTTAAAAATGTTTTTTTAAACCTCAATATTTTTTTTGCAACAGCCTTTAATACCCATACTCTTTTAGTTCAAAAGTTAGGGAATTTCATGGACTATAAGCCTACGGTAATAACTTTTTGGCCAATCGCAGTTTTTCTCATAGTTTTCCGATTTTTCTATAACAAACATTTTACAACGTTAGTTATTGTCCTGCATCCATAGCGGCACTTTTTAGTCTCACTTTTGTCATATTCGAAATCCTCGGAAAATTCAAACTTCAATGCCCGTTTTACCCCACTTCCCTTTGTCGTAGAGGGCTCATATTTGGCATGAGTTCATCTCATTTATAGATAAACAAACGCTGAAAGTTTCATCCAAATCAGAGCACCTCGATACGACCTCTAGAACAAACCGAGCAATATTTACAAAAACTGCCTCTTAAACACGCAAATAACATTCCAAAAGGGTGTAGCTCTAAAACATCACTGTTTACACGAAATTTGATTTCAGATTCAGATTCAGCGGTTAAAATTACTATAAAAAGCATACCCTGACCTTTAAGACATATGCTTGCTATATCGTGTAATTAGTAGGCTTTGCTTCTGAATTCTGAGAAATTTTGAAAATTGGCGCTTTATTCCTCACTAAAACTCAAATATCTCGGCTCTGGAGTGTCGAAATTGCATTTTCTCAGAAGGGAAAAATGTGCGCCATGAAATTTTCAACAAGCTGCATGTATTGGTTTCACTGGAAAAAATAGATTAAATGAACATTTCTGAAAAAAGTTTCGAAAAACTGCGATTTTTTCGACACAAATCCGCCTGGGAGAGTCCACAAACTTAAATTTTGGTCCAATATTGATAGTGCATCTTAATCTATGGACAAAAACCTATCGTTTGAAGATAATACACACCTGATCGAAACAGTTTTTGTATTGATTCCAAGCGATTTTAGAAAATTTGTTAAAAAAAAAGACTTTTTTCAGTAAATCGACTAGGGGGTGCGAGAAAGTATTTTATTGTTTTTTCTTATCTAAGAAAACATTGTTCCTAACATCATAATCTATCATTTAAGAAGTGAGCACCTGAAATTCCTCGACATGACCTCAAAATGGGACAGGCTAGTGAAACATACATGTTGAGTTTCGGAAAGAATGCTTATTTATTTGAATAATTATTTATTTTGTTTAATTCGTTAATCAAGTTATCGTTATACAGCAATTCCATTTGAAAAGAGCCTAAACCGAAGAAAAGTTCTCCGATCGGGCACAAAGTTTTTCTGGGGGTTCCTTGGCCAAAATAATAAGATCCGTATTTTTTTGGTTTGGCCATTAGGGTGACCTACATTGTGCTAGAGAGGTTCGAAATATAGTCATTTTCGTCCGATTTTAGCTGTTTAAGACGCAAAAGAGAGTTATTAACATTTTTTTTTGATTTTCATCACTGTACAACTTTGCTCATAACACCAAATCGATCAGAAAATTTCATGAGGTAAAGATTTTGAAATATTTATAAATATTATTGCTGTAAAAATTGCTGCCTAAATTGTATGGAGATTTGTATGGATCAACCATAGATATTAAATACTTATTTTGGTCATAGGATAGCTCCCACAAAGTTTTATCGATAACAAAAAATAACAAAGAATTCCGTGTCTGCTCCAAACTTCAAAACTCAGAGTGTCAAATTTTGATTATTTAGGGAAGTTACAACAGAAGTGTTTAGTGCATTCAGTTTAAAACTACATGATGATTCACATTATTTATACTCAAAAAATATTAATCTTATTTTAACTTTTACAAAAAGTGACGTAAAATCAACAATTTGAAGTAACTTTTTTTCTGTGTTAATTTTACATTCATCCTAAAGTTTTTTTTACTACACGAATTGGTATCACTCATTCATGACTTCAGTGCAAATACTTAGCCTTGTAAAATATTCTTACCATGGGAAATCTCTTTTTTTCGAAAACTGCAAGTTGATGTCACAGTCGTGGAAGAGGACACTCTTTGCAACGGTTCATTTGACACGTCCGAATTCAAAACACAGCTTCAGCTCTCTTCTAAACCCTTGTAGGTCGCATCGTTCTTTGGCAGCCTGTTTAAACATACATTGCACCTTTGCGCTTCTTGGTCGCCGGGAAGAGCTCATCAAAGACAGTTCGTGAGAGCGCGACGTCCACTTCTGGTGGGGCGATTTCTGAGTTGAGCTCGTCCAAAAAGCGCATACAACCAGAACTTTGTCGTAATGTTTTATTCAGCGATCTTAAGAAAACAGCAAAACACTTCATAAATATCGCATCAAACGATTTGCTCTCCGGTCAAGTGTGGAGCCCGGGGAGTGTCCGGATGTGTGAATAACAGATTTTCTGGGGGGTTGTTCGAACTGTTTTGAGTGCTGTTGGGTATACTTTAAAGGGTTTGGGAAGTGACCACTTTAAGATTGTTTGAAAGGGTTTTGAATAAATATGTGTCATATTGAAAATTAAAGTTATTTTTGAAGCACTCAAGTCATTTTCAAATTGTTTTAGGTTTTTTTTAATCTGAACCTTAAGATAAAATCAAATAATTAATCTAAGAACAAGATTGTCCGTTCGACGCAGTGGTGAACGCAGAACGCTGTGCCAGTTAGATTTTTCTATCAACTCGACGTCGTCGTGCTATCTTGTCGCACCCGCCATTTTGACGTTCCGAGAAAAACGCGTTTTAATGTTTGATCTTGAATATTCAAAAACGAGAGCACGCAATGTAAACAATAACAAACATGTTTCGTTTGGCTCATCATTCTGTGCATTGTCCCAAAGTTTGGCTGAAGTTGGTTGCTGGAGTCCTGAGTTATAATTACAAATGTTTACGGTAGTCTAGCTTGTACGTGCGACAAACGCATCCTGACTTTCCTGGCCTGAAATCCCTTTGGCCTTTTGTCGCACTTACATCAATTTTCATGGAGTGACTGAAACTGCTTTCATATGTAAAGTGACAAAAATGCACGGAGTTTTTTTCGGTTTTTGTTAAATATCTCAGGATTGAAATCGAATTTTGGGGATCTGTGAAGGTCAAAAGGTGAGGCATTGCCGTTCTTAACTCAATTTGGCCCAAAATGCACATACGACAAGTTAGCACGATGGCGACGAACTGTCAGTCGAACAATCTGCAGGGGTTGCTTTGTTCAATGGTCGATGACTGGCAGGCTATGATGACAGGCGCAAAATTTTGCGTTTGCGTCCAGGTCTGACGGACAATCTTGTTCTTATCTTTAAGGAATAATAAAAACAAGTTAGGAAAAAGATTTTTCTATTGTTGATTTGAATGTTTTCCGCCCATTTTCTGCAGAAAATCTTCAAAAACTGGTGTCAGATTCTGCTAAATTTCAACAACTCAGTATGGGAATTGTGGTTAAAATTGAAGTTGGTGTCAGTGAAGTTGGGTATTTTTGTAGAGCTGTCAGATTCGCTAAATCTTCAGAAGCCGGAAAAGGAAACTCTATATAGGGGAAATATAGCCATTTTGAGCCTAATAAACGGTCGTGTTTGAATGATGCTGGATAATCTGGAGAGTTCCTTGAAATTTACTAAAACCAAGTACACCAACGAGTAGAGCAACTTTTGTGAACATTTCTGTTTATTTTCACTTTTATTAAAAAATATGCTTTTTTACAAGCTTTTAAAACAAATATTTCCCAAATGCATTTTAATCAGTCGAGTGCATTTTTCTATTTTCAGCTTAGTTCTTTTTTTTCTTCCAGCGCTCTTTTGGGTCTGCTTCTTGCTGCCAAAATTGATGAAATTTTAAGCGAACACTCACGAAAAGTAGCATTTATATAGAAATTTTCCTGGCATCACTGGCTCACTCCAACAGGCGCTGCACCAGCATGTTGGTGGTGTTGGTGGCTACCCATTGTTCTTTATTTGCCTTCGCTTCTCGCTCGGTTTTCTTCAGCCTGGAATTGTTGTTGGAATGTTGTTTATTTTATTAACGTGACTTTAACCTAGAGAGGTCATTCGTCACTTTCGATTGGAATGGGTAGTCAAAATTGAAACGTCAAAAGACCTAGCGCGTTTGTTTTTTGGATGGCACTCGCTAATTATTTACATGTTTCGGGATTATTTTTCAAGTGAGTGACTAAAGAATGCGCAAAAGAACTTTTTGCCGGTATTTGGAAGCAGTTTTATATCTTAAGCGCTTTGAAATCGTTAGCGCAAGTGAAAAGATCAAAATCAAAAAAAATCAAACCATCCACATTAACGACACCCGGGTCTTTTGTGGTCTCTATTGCAAGTTTCTGCTCGAACCTAGGAGTCCGAAGGCTTGAATAGGGAGAGCACCCAAACCTCTTTCTACTCCAAGGAACCTTCCACCCCAGTGTTTGAACTGACGACCTTCGGATTGCGAGTCCAACCGCCGCCAGTGGTTCCACCGGGGAGTAGGTTTGGTTTGGTGTGTTGTTTGTACTTATGGCATGGAGACGACTCCTACACCTGGAATGACTTAACCAGGACCGACATTTTACTTCCTCATCCGATGGAAGGTTGCAGCAGATGGGAATCGAACCCAGAATCATCCGCTTACAAAGCGGACAGAGTAACCATTCGGCCACGCACTGCCACGCAAGTGAAAAGATATTGATGGCGACTTTCGTTAAGCAGTTAACCTCTCATCTTGCGTGTGGATGTGTGTGCCACCAAAATTATGAGAAATGGTCTCGCAAAATACAAATTATGATCAAAAGTGCATTAAATTTGATCTTTTTGGCCAGTAAATGGCATAAATTTACTCGAGGCGGTGCCGTTGCTGGTAAGTTTATATCTTAAATAGTATTTTTGGAGCTTTAATCGAGCATCAAACTCTTCATATGACGAAGATAATCAACAGCCAAAGAGTCCACTGTATTCAGAAGCCGGAGTAACTCCAAAGCTACATGACTCTATAGTTCTGATACCTTCACTCCTCAATAAAACAAAAAAAAACCTTTATAAACTACAGTAAAGGAAAATTTCATACGAATGTAATCAAATGAGTCGTTTAAGTAAGTTATTTTAAATTCTCCTTATAATCCTCTAGCAATCTGCTTACAATGAGATGCCACTGTAATTCCTGCTCCCATAAAGCTGTAACATGCTCGGAAAACATGAGAAAATCCACCTTCCTCCAACGAGGTGTAACGTTTACATCCACGAAAGTTCATCAATGTTCAGGGAAAAGTTTCTCGCCAAACACCTCCGACATCTGTTGCATCCTAAATTAAAAGTAATCCCATTCCAGCTCACCGGCAGCTAATGTAAATCAATCTTCTTTATTAGTCTGCTCTCTCGGAACCCCGGCTCGGACACTCCAGTTTGCGTATCCGTCCTCCTGGATGGAAGAAAATGCACTGCACCATATCATATCCATCTGGCAGTCTGCTCCATCAACCCTCCATCATCATCGTCTCCGCTGCCGGAACTTCCGAGGAGTTTCCCACCCCTCGACACGGAGATAATTGAAACGAGCACAAACCGCCAAAAATCAACATGTTCACCTCACCACCCACCAACCTTTTCGAGAACTGAGAAGGCAACGTGTTCATCTCGACCATCGCAACGAAAATGAAACAATGTAATAAATAATGAAACATTTTTACATTTAACATATTAAAAAAGCTGTACACGGTTATAGATTTCAGACCTGAGTCGTGTCTTCTTCCAGCACCTCCCTCCGAGGGAAGAGAAACGTCTTTCTAACCCAGTGAAAATAGGGCGTTTTTTATGTCAAGCTAAGACAAATATATTTAGAGAAATTTTAGAAATGATAAATAATTGTTTTTCATTACAATTTTTAACGTTACTCAATGTATGTTTATTATTTGTAGTGAATGACAAAATAAGATTAACTAAATAAAAAAAATAAAGTAAGATATGAAATTTGTGATTTCCAAATTCTTCGATTTTTATTTAATTTTTCCAGCCCTGGCTCGAAAAGCTCTCACCTTTTTCACAAACTCGACGCCGTCGTGTTATCTTGTCGCACCCGCCATTGCGACGTTCCGAGAAAAACGTGTTTTAATGTTTGACCTTGAATAAACAAAAACGAGCGCACGCAAAGTAAACAATAACAAACACGTTTTGTTTGGCTGACCATTATGTGCAATGTCCCGAAGTTTGGTTCAAGATGGTTGCTGGAGTCCCGAGTTATAATTACAAATCTTTGCGGTAGTCTAACTTGTACGTGCGTCAAACGTGTTCTGACCTGAAATTCCTTTGACCAGTTGTCGCACTTACATAAAATTTCAGGGAGTGGCAAGATAGCACGACAACATTGAAGCTACTTTCATATATGTAAAGTGACAAAAATGCACGGAGTTTTTTTTCGGATTTCGTTGTATATCTCAGGATTGAAATCGAATTTTGGGGATCTGTGAAGGTCAAAAGGTGAGGCATTGCCGCTCTTAACTCAATTTGGCCCAAAATGCACATACGACAAGTTAGCACGACGGCGACGAACTGTGATCGTTTTGTTTTGGGGTTCCTCCGTCAGTCATAGTCTTGCCCAACTTCGGTACCAGACTAACGACTAACTTTGCAGAGAACGTAATAATAATTGAAAAAGCTTTTTACTGGATACCACACACATAGCACCCACCCCCAGGAGGGGAGGTGAAAGCTTCAACCTCCCTCGCTTTCCAAACTTTCTCTCTCGCCCAGTACCGTGATCCACGCAAGGACGAGATTTCCAACGAGAATTTTTCAATATCAAAACCACTGTTTTGTGAGTGAACCCACCCCTTTTGCTGCTGCCACGTGCTAAAAACTCACACATACAGAGAGAGAGAGAGAGAGTTGGAATAAAAAGAAACGATGATGCTCCAACAGCTGTTTACTACCGATATAACAACAACGCAGCAAGAGAGTGAACATTCATTTTGAAAACCACGAAATTTTACTTTTTCATGCCAACGCTTGTTTTCCTTTTTTTCCCATCGCTTTTCAGGATAATTTTCCAAAGTACCTTTGTTAGATTCGATACACCCACCCCAAACGACCTCCCAACAGTGTTGGTGGAAAAGCAGAGGGAGAGCGAGAAAAGAGAAAGACTGATTTCCACCACGTGGCACGCAAGTCAATTTTCCATCAAAATAGAGTAGCGCCACAGAGTAACCCAGAGGGAGCACTGGCATTTAATTTATGGTTGCGTTACGTGGTACATCGTGGTACATCCCCCCTTTAGCAACACTTTTGATTGTCGTGAGCCTCAGAGTGAACTGACGTTTAAGCGTTACTTTTTTATCGCAGCAACCAGGTGCAATCTTTAGTTGTCAACATTTTCCAAAAGCTCTAAATCAACAAAGGGAATTTACTGACGGCTATCGTGGATAGGTTCCCCACATCCGGTCCGGAGTTTGCTGGAAAAGTTGGAAAAAGGACTTGGAACCACCGCTTTCACCGGGTGGGCCAATGCCCGCCAAAGAATTAACTGTTTCGAATGCTTCATGCTGGCAACTCTAGGCTTTCTGTACCAGCTGTGGCTCGAACTGACCAGGTTCTCACTGGAGATGTGGCTTCGCGTAATTAATTGCAAGTTCCAATTCCAACTGAATTCCAGTGATATTTTCAGAAAACTAAACTTTCTTCAAAGTGAAAATTTGTGCGTAATTGTTTGGGACAGTTTCCGTGGCCTTAACATTTCTGACCGAATGCTTAGTCAGAACAATTTCTCTGGTCAGTTTAAAGAACGACGGAACATACCACTAGGAAAATATGTTTAGCATTGCATATGGAATCTTATTGTTTATATGTTTGATTTTCATTTACAATCCTAATCCTAGTCTGATTTGATAAACAGACTTTTCGACGTTTTGAGACCCTCTCTTTTCTTGTTGACAATAGCTCACCACACTTTTATTTGTATGGAGCGTGAACAATCGCCAAATGGTCATTAAACCATAATAGGACTAACTTCGTAAGATAGCGCCTGGACGTTAGGCAAACTGCCTTGGTTAGGCAAAAGATGCCTAATCCACGGGCAGCAATTTTGACTCGGCAGCATATTCATTATCCATTTGAGAGTGAAACAAAACCTCGTAAAGAAGCAAACCCCACCAGATGCTTTTTTTCCACCGTCAAATCTAAGTTCTTGGGTGGTCCTGATGGACATTGCAGGCTTAGACTGGATTTTAGCTGCTTCCCAAAGTCTTTTTCCCCCAAGGTCTTTTAAATTACAAAAAATCAGAACTTGAACTGAAAGGAATACAAAATCGAAGCCTTGAAGGCTGGCACTTGTCAAAACAAACAAATCTTACATATCCTAAGTTTACTATGATGAATAATTTTCTTCATCCAACCCGTAACGCTCAAAACATAACGTCGAGAGCCGCTACCTTTCCAAAGGGTATACTCGTAACGGAGCCACAAATTTTTCTGACAACTGTTCGGACTGTTCTCTCTGGGTTACTCTGTGGTAGCGCAATAATGGTGGCAACTTGTGGCGCTTTTTCCTGTTTTGGCGCGCGCGATCCATCATTCGCACACACACACACACACCTTCGCACGTAACCGCAGTAGGCTGATTGACTGACTGAGGTCGGTGGTGGTGTGCTTTTAATTTCCTGAATGAGTTTTTTAATGAAAAAAGTTCGACAGGATAAGTTGTTCATAAGTTCGATTCTTTTTGAGAAAAAAAAAAAAAAAACTTGTCGAAATGGGTTTTTGGTGAAGACGTTCCGAGCTGTGATGGGCACTATAAAGAGGTGTAACCGATGATAGGCATTTCCTTTGCTATTGTTGATGTCTGATGAAGTGTTCAATGGAAAGCGATGAATACTTATTTTAAATGTATGTTTTCGCTGAGATTTTTTTTGTTTGGATTTAGAAGCGAAACTATTTTTTATTTCAGGCTTTTAAAAATTTAGTATTTAAAAAGATGCAGATTTGAGTCAATTTCAATTTCTGTAGAAGCCACTGAGTTCTTCAATATCTTGAAAGACACCTTCTAGATAAGATGCAGAAAAAGAAAAAGTATGTTCTTTTTACTAACTTTACTAACTTGAATATCTTGAATAGAAATCTAAATGACGTCAATTTGAACAAGACCTACCACGAGCATCTTATTTTGAGTTAGAAAAAAGAAATTAAGCTTTTAAAAGGTAAGAAGAACTGATTTGAAAAACAAGATAAAAAAATAAGGGAAGGTCAACCTTATAGAAATCCACTAATAGCTCTATATATACAGCAATTCCCCAAGAACACAGCATGGAAAAAAACAAAAGTGCTCGGATCGGGCTCAAATTTTTTCGGGGGGTTCCCTGGAACACAGCATGGAAAAAAACAAAAGTGCTCGGATCGGGCTCAAAATTTTTCGGGGGGTTAAAGCAAAACAGGAAGAAGAATTTGTTTCTTTTAAGTATACAGCAATTCCCCACGAAACAGCATGGAAAAAAAACAAAAGTGCTCGGATCGGGTTCAAAATTTTTTTGAGGGTTCCCTGGCCGAAATAATTAGACCCGTATTTTTTTGTTTGGCCATTAGGGTTACCTACGCCGTCTTAGGGTGGTCTGAAAAATGGCCATTTTCGTCGATTTTCGCAAAAACCACTTTTTCAAAAAAACATAACTCCTCGCCATTTCAACCGATTTCAATTGTCTTATACGCAAATGAAAGGTGATAAGTTGGCCTTTCAAAGAAAAATAATAAGAAGTTTCAAAAATCTAGCCTAACTTATGAAAAGGTCGAATGAAACATTAAAATGCCGTTTTGACGGTGTCTGGACCAAAGAGCCTATGTCTGGAAATATTTTTATCGGATTCCCCGGACATTTTGGCCATTTTTCAGACCACCCTAACACGGTGTAGGTCACCCTAATGGCCAAACAAAAAATACGGGTCTAATTATTTCGGCCAGGGAACCCTCAAAAAAATTTTGAACCCGATCCGAGCACTTTTGTTTTTTTTCCATGCTGTTTCGTGGGGAATTGCTGTATACTTAAAAGAAACAAATTCTTCTTCCTGTTTTGCTTTAAGGTGAAGCCGTTGATCATTTTCGAAGAAAATTGATCATCACTATAAAATATTCTGTATTAAATTCAATTTAACGAATTTATGCACCAAAATGAATCAGCATGTGCCGGTTGTTGCCTTCTTGAAGCCACTGAAGGAATTTTTGATCTAAAGCAATTGTGTTTCAAAATTTATATAATTTTGTGGTACAATCATCGACGTCCTAGTTGGCAATCATTGATTAATGACGATTTCCATAACTTTACAAGGAATGAGATGATCGTTACCAAAAGGAATCAGCATGTGTAGGGAACTATTCTAAACAACTTGTTGAAGGAATTTTGTCAAAATATTGAAAGCGACGCAAAATTTATATCTTTGAACAAAAAATCATGGCAATGATGGAAGTCTTCTTGAGACACAAACTCATAATTTTTTGAAGATTTTAAGTTTAGAGCACTTTTCAAACAACCAGTTTAAGTCAAAGTTTTTTTTAGGAAAGTTGCTGTATTAGGGTGTAATATCCAAATTGATTTTCCAGCACAGCGTTTTTTCAGTTCCTTTTGGGGTTCTAAACAACTCCTCAAAGTTTGGGAACGATTGTTTTAGTCCTCACTTTGTGCAAAGCGATTCAATTTTCCATAGCAATTTGTATGGGAAAGACCTATATTTTGGATTTTGATATTTGGGTAATTCTTTACCAACTCACACGAAATCGAGAAAAGTTGCCCCGACCCCTCTTCGATTTGCGAGAACTTTGTCCTAAGGGGTAATTTTTGTCCCTGATCACGAATCCGAGGTCCGTTTTTTGATATCTCTTGACGGAGGGGCGGTACGACCCCTTCCATTTTTGAACATGCGAAAAAGAGGTGTTTTTCAATAATTTGCAGCCTGAAACGGTGATGAGATAGAAATTTGGTGTCAAAAGGATGGCGTCAAAGGGATGGCGTACTCAAAATTCCGAAAAAAACGTATTTTTCATCGGAAAAAACACTAAAAAAGTTTTAAAATTTCTCTCATTTTCCGTAACTTGACTGTTATTTTTTTTTGGAACATGTCATTTTATGGAAAATTTAATGTACTTTTTGAATATACATTGACCCAGAAGGGTCATTTTTACATTTAGAACATAAATTTTCTTTTTAAAATTTCGTGTTTATTAGGGTTATTTGTTAGAGTGTAACAATGGATTACAAAATTGTAGAGCAGACAATTACAAAAATTTTAATATATAGACAATTACAAAAAAAAAAATGATGTGTAAACATAAGGGGTTTGCTTATAAACATCACGAGTTATCGCGATTTTACGAAAAAAAGTTTTGAAAAAGTTACTTTTTGCGTTTCTCTTTGTTTCGACGTCCGTGTCTGTCGCGGGTGACCATGAACGGCCATGATCAACGACGACCAACATTTTTAAAACTTTTTTTCATAAAATCGCGATAACTCGCGATGTTTTTAAGCAAACCCCTTATGTTTATACAGCAATTCCATTTGAAAAGAGCCTAAACCAAAAAAAAAAGTTCTCCGATCGGGCTCAAAATTTTTCTGGGGGTTCCTTGGCCAAAATAATTAGACCCGTATTTTTTTGTTTGGCCATTAGGGTGGCCTACATCGTGCTAGGGTGGTTCAAAAAATGGCAATTTTCGTCATTTTCGCAAAACCACTTTTTCTAAAAATCATATCTCCGCGCCATTTCATCCGATTTTAGCTGTCTTAGACGCAAAGAAAGGTGATGAGTTTGGCTATTTGGGAAAAATAGTAAAAAGTTCCAAAATCTAGCTTAACTATTGAAAAGTCGTATGAAAACTTAAAATGGCGTTTTGACCGTGTCTGGACCAAAGAGCCTATGTCTGAAAATATTTTTATCGGATTCCTCGGAAAATTTCACATAACATATCAAAAATTGGCGATGTCGAACCGTACGTTTTGGAGATACGATTTTTGAAAATAAAAACTGCGTTTTCGACGCGCCACGCGCAAAAACGGGAAAATGACGAAATCGGCAAAAATCAACTTTTTCACTAAAACTGCGATAACTTTAAAATTTCAGCGATGACCTATACATGTCTGGGTACCAAAATTTTCGTAATTGAGAGACGCAACTTTTGGTACCATAACATCTATAGGTCATCGCTGAAATTTTAAAGTTATCGCAGTTTTAGTGGAAAAGTTGATTTTTGCCGATTTCGTCATTTTCCGCGTGGCGCGTCGAAAACGCAGTTTTTCAAAAATCATATCTCGGAAACGTACGGTTCGACATCGCCAATTTTGATATGTTATGTGAAATTTTCCGAATCCGATAAAATATTTTCAGACATAGGCTCTTTGGTCCAGACACGGTCAAAACGCCATTTTAAGTTTTCATAAGACTTTTCAATAGTTAAGCTAGATTTTGGAACTTTACTATTTTTCCCAAATAGCCAAACTCATCACCTTTCTTTGCGTCTAAGACAGCTAAAATCGGATGAAATGGCGCGAGATATGATTTTAGAAAAAGTGGTTTTTGCGAAAATGACGAAAATTGCCATTTGAACCACCTAGCACGATGTAGGCCACCTAATGGCCAAACAAAAAAATACGGGTCTAATTATTTTGGCCAAGGAACCCCCAGAAAAATTTTGAGCCCGATCGGAGAACTTTTTTTTTGGTTTAGGCTCTTTTCAAATGGAATTGCTGTATATATATATTTTTTTGTAATTGTAGAACATTGTTTCACTCTAAAAAATAACCCTAATAAACACGAAATTTTAAAATGAAAAATTTTGTACTTAATGAAAAAATGACCCTTCTGGGTCAATGTAGATTCGAAAAGTTCATTAAATTTCCCATAAAATCACATGTTCCAAAAACTTTTACAGTCGAATAACGGAAAATGGGCGAAATTTTAAAACTGTGTTTTTTTCGATGAAAAATACGTTTTTTCGGAATTCTGAGTACGCCATCAAATCGGGCGTCTAATTTTACATAAAAGTCCCTTTGACACCAAATTTCTATCTCATCACCGTTTCAGGCTGCAAATTATTGAAAAACGCATCTTTTTTCGCATGTTCAAAAATGGAAGGGGTCGTACCGTCCCTCCGTCACGAGATATAAAAAAACGGACCACGGATTCATGATCAGGGACAAAAGTTACCCCTTAGGACAAAGTTTCACGCAAATCGAAGAGTGGTCGAGGCAACTGCTGTATGAGTTGGCGGAGAATTACCCATTTATAAAATTCACGTTTCATGCTGTACTGAAACCGGATTCATATTCGGATGCTCTGGAAGGTGCTCTACAACTTTCCCGAAGAGAATATGGTGCTAACACCCTATTGCTCTATCCTAATTTTTGTGACTTTTTCATAACGTCTTAACCTATTTCCAGAAATATGTTTAACGAAAATAAAAAAAATCGTGGACGCACTTTCAAATTAGACTTTTAGGCATGCCACGAAATTTCCATATTTTCACCACGAACCAAAACATTTTCAATAAGTATTACTTTTCGAAACAAGTGTTGAAAAGATTAACTTTTTAGCACTGTTATTTTTGGTGACGCTAAGTGGGGCATTTCGTCACTATAGAATGAGAGTAAAAAAGGTGGTATCCTCCAAACCGAGCTGCAAAAAATGGGTTTATCTCACTGCTTCGGAGATGGATACAATATAGTAGTTTATGCAACAAGTTGCAAAAAGAGGATTTTTTCAGCACGAGTCGTACATTTATCCAACGAGGTTCACCGAGTTGGATAAATACGAAGAGTGCTGAAAAAATCAAGTTTTGCAACGAGTTCCATACAACATTTTTTGCAATTCCGAAAAACACCCATTGAGTGAAATTTTAAGTCAAATTTTTATGTATTTTGTCAATAAATGGTTTAAATCAAAAAAATGTTAAAAAGTGTTACTTTTTGCAATTCCGTCGTGAAACTACTTACTTTTCCTGTCATTCTTGAACGACGAAATAGCCTACTTTTCTGTACCAAAAATAACAGAATCGAATAGCAACACTTTTCAAAATAAATGCTGAAAAGTTCTTCTTTTCACCACTGAAATGGGCGCTGAAAAGTTGAACTTTTCAGCACTTGTTTCGAAAAGTAACACTTTTCAACATTTTTTTTATTTAAACGTTATATAGACAAAATAAATGAAAATTTGACTTAAAATTTCACTCAATGGGTGTTTTTCGGAATTGCAAAAAATGTT
Source organism: Culex quinquefasciatus (assembly GCF_015732765.1). Lineage (NCBI taxonomy): Eukaryota > Metazoa > Arthropoda > Insecta > Diptera > Culicidae > Culex > Culex quinquefasciatus. The sequence goes on from NC_051862.1 coordinate 83,643,592, forward strand.
GTATGGAACTCGTTGCAAAACTTGATTTTTTCAGCACTCGTCGTATTTATCCAACTCGGTGAACCTCGTTGGATGAATGTACGACTCGTGCTGAAAAAATCCTCTTTTTGCAACTTGTTGCATAAACTACTATTTCGAAACAAGTGCTGAAAAGTTCAACTTTTCAGCACCCATTTGAGTGCTGAAAAGTAGAACTTTTCAGCATTTATTTTGAAAAGTGTTGCTATTCGATTCTGTTATTTTTGGTACAGAAAAGTAGGCTATTTCGTCGTTCAAGAATGACAGGAAAAGTAAGTAGTTTCACGACGGAATTGCAAAAAAAATATATCGAGACTTGAACGCTCGCTGCTGCAGCCAGAACCATCCATCCAATTGACTTTGATTGCGCTTCAATACCAGGCGCGTCAGAACAGACAGATAAATGGGATTGGCTGTGCCGTTTCGTTCGAATAATCACCAGAAGAGCATGAAAATGCACAGTAATATGTATTTTATATAGTACAGTAATGCTGGATTTTGCAGGTGTTTATGGTGTTGCAGCTCAGAGCTTTGATTTAATTTGTTTAAAACTTTCGCAATACATTTTGGTGATACTTCAATTAGCTTAGACAGTGTTTTGGCTCTCTTCCTGATGTATATAATAAACCATTTGGAGACGAGAGACTTTTCCGCACAAGAAAACGCCACCGCTAATAATCTTCCAAAGCATCGATTCTCTGTATAGCCCAGATCCGAAAACACACGAAAACACTATTTTCCCAAACTTTATCCTTTCGAACTGGCTGCTGACTGCTGCTTCTCGAGGGAAACCCTTCGTCCGTGAGAGTGTGATACCATGTTCCGTTCATTCTGGGTAAGCGAAAAAATGGAGGAAAAACTGGCTGGCAAGACGAAAAGAGAATACTCACGAGGATCAATTTGCTATATTACAGGAAATGTGCATTAATGCACTCCATTCGTTTTCCTCAGCCGTTCGCTCGAACTGTTTTGTTTCACAACTTTTAGTTTATGTGTTTTCCGCCAACCACCCCGTTTCCTCTAGCTTTCCCATACCGAGTTGAGGCCCCGGTGAGTGCGGAGCGTTGTTTGGCGATGCTGTTTTACCACCCCAAACCTCCACAGACCAGAAGGAGTGGAAGGACGAGGAGCCATCAGGATTCGAAGATTCTCCGCAGGCAGTCACCTCGAACCCGTCGCCTCCCTGACGCCTCCGTCTTTGTGCTCGATCGTGACGAGGCGGTTACCGTTGGGTTACGTTAGTAATTGTTGATCGTATTTTTGAAATTGGAGTGGCATTTCTTCAACAAATGAACTGTAAGGTTAAATAAATTCTACCAAACACCAATTATTCTTCAATAATCAACCCCACAACTTCCAAGAAAAAATATTTAATCATCACGTCGTTGTCGTGCTATCTTGTCGCACTTGCCTCACCTTTTGACCTTCACAGATCCCCAAAATTCGATTTCTTTCCTGAGATGTTCAATGAAAATCGAAGAACCTCCGCGCATTGCTGTCACTCTACATATGAAAGAAGTTTCTATCTTGTAGTTGCTATCTTGACACACCCTGCCTGAAAATTGATGTAAGTGTGGCAACCGGCCAAAGGGATTTCAGGTCAGAACGCGTTTGACACACGTACATGCCAGACTACTATGAACATTTGTAGTAATAACTCGGGACTGCTGCTACTAAATTCCACCAAACTTCGGGTCAATGTGCTGAATGATCAAGTTATTGTTTGCTTTGCGTGCTCTATTTTTTTTAGCGTTTTGGCAAGTGAGCGATTTAGTGAGTCGGTGGGTCCTTGAATCAGAGAATCAAAAAGTCTAGCAATACATTTTGCAATTGAGTGAGTTAAAGTGAGTAAAAGTGAGGTAGTGATAATGCCAATGAGTATGTCAGTGAGATCAGTTTGTGAGCAAGTGAGTGAGAAAGTGAGTGTATGAGTAAATGAGTTAGTGTGTGAATGAGTGAGTAATCGAATGAGTGAATGAGTGACTAAGCGTGAGAGTGAGTGAATCGGCAAGTATTTTTCAAAATTAAGCTGATCATCTAAAATGACCTTTGACATAATTGACAAAAACTAGTTTCTTGTTAATCATGTCTCAGTTCACCCCGGCTTACGGTTAGTTGTCTACCTTTACTTTCCAGCGAAGTGTGGCATCGACCAACCCAGCTCCAGCCCCAGCAGCACCCCATAATGAACCAGCTGTATATGCAAAAGTTAGATGGTGGTGTAATATATTTCAATGCTATTTAGTGCTTGTTGGCTGCATCCTTCCGTTATTTTTTTTCGTGAGAGTGTGTTGTTCTTTGTTGGGGCATTCTCGAGCTCTTCCACGTCAGCTGGAACCTCGGTTTGCCCAAACTGCTCCGGGAGCCGACGTCAAACACAATAAACCCAGAAGTACTCCGGAGATGGCCGTGATGGCTTGCCGGCAGTCAGTGTAAACTATTTCATACGTGAAAAATGTATCTGTGCAATTACTTCAGAGCATAGAGGAGCCAGTTTGCATTGTACGAGGCCCGTACTTGGCCGTATATCGGTATACAGAGCTTCGTAACGAATAGCAGAGCTGCCCCGAGGATTGTTTTCGGAACCGAATTATGGCTGTTAATTAATGTATTGTGAAAGTTTTAATTTAATGTGCTGGAATTAACAAATTTGTTGGCACACAAACAAATACACACATACACTTACTAAGAGGAAAAACCAATTTGGGATGTTTGTTTTGCCTCTTTTCATTTTCCCCGGGGGTGTTTTTCCTGGTAAATGCTTCCATGCGGAATGCAGTGGTGAACCAAATGAAGCTAATGAATGCATGCGGAAATTTAACTCCAAATTGGTATGGTGCGGTCAGAATTGATATGTTGGGAGTATTTGAACGGTTTTAATTAATTGGTAACGCTTTCAATTGGTTTTACAGAATCAATTTCTTCTGCAAGAGCAAGTATCAATTTAACGGTATGGCTTGTCCTTAATTCCATTAAATTAATCAAAAAAATACGGTAGGCCTCAGCCCTTAACTTGGTTGCAAGATGTAGTTACCATGAACGTCCAAAAATTTAAATTAAAAAAACAGAAACAAGAAACATGAAACAAGAAACAAGAAACAAGAAACAAGAAACAAGAAACAAGAAACAAGAAACAAGAAACAAGAAACAAGAAACAAGAAACAAGAAACAAGAAACAAGAAACAAGAAACAAGAAACAAGAAACAAGAAACAAGAAACAAGAAACAAGAAACAAGAAACAAGAAACAAGAAACAAGAAACAAGAAACAAGAAACAAGAAACAAGAAACAAGAAACAAGAAACAAGAAACAAGAAACAAGAAACAAGAAACAAGAAACAAGAAACAAGAAACAAGAAACAAGAAACAAGAAACAAGAAACAAGAAACAAGAAACAAGAAACAAGAAACAAGAAACAAGAAACAAGAAACAAGAAACAAGAAACAAGAAACAAGAAACAAGAAACAAGAAACAAGAAACAAGAAACAAGAAACAAGAAACAAGAAACAAGAAACAAGAAACAAGAAACAAGAAACAAGAAACAAGAAACAAGAAACAATTGATTATTTTCAACAAAAAAAAAAATAAGAGAAATCAAGTAGCTAAATCAAGAAGGAACCTTTAAAATTAGATTCCCATAATTTAGTGCTTCTGCACACTTCTATTGTTTACAAATTCCCCAAAATTAATTTCAGACTGCCCCCAAAAATGCCAAATTTATCTTTATGCATAGCAAGGAGCAACCCCTTTCCTTTGCTGCTGATCAAGGACTTTCGTCCATTTCTTCATATATGAGAGCAGCAAAGGAGAAGGAGGAGTTGCTCCTACAATCTAACCTCTTTTTAAGTTCTCCGCTTCTTTGCAGTACAAAGTCAAATGAAGCGAACACTTGAGGTCTAGCTCAGCACAATCTAGAGAGGGAGAAGGATTAGCATAAACTATAAACCAGAGTATAAGTGGGCACCCCTTTCTGCCTCTTGATAGATAATTATGATAAAGTCTGGTGTGGTGATGTTGCACACGATACTGCTGCTGCTGCACAGCTGTCCTCTGCTCCAAGAACTTGGTAAGAAAGAGATTCAGGAATGGTCCGGGCTTTCTTTCGGAAAGATGCTGTTGGCGCAGGTAGCCGGGCAGATTCTACACGTACAGTTCCTTCTACACACTTTATTAGCCTCAAAGAGGTACGAGCTTTTAGCAATAATGAAGATTAATTGAAAGAAGATTCGGACGTCTTATCTTTGCTTGAATGGATTTTCCAATTTCAAACATGTTTAATAATTTATATCTCATTTTGGGGGGTGACGCTGCCATCGCCTTGTTCATACAAGCCCGCAAACCAACCACCCTTGTGATAGGGGGTTGATAACGGTCGAAATTAATGATGCTTACGGTTGGGCTGCCAGAATATTGAATCTTTTCACAATGGGGAGGGAGAGTGAGGGTGTCAACTTATCGTGCGTGTCAAATTTTAATTTCATCATTCTGTTTGCGGTTTTTGGTTTTGGAGTAATTTTTCATTGACAATTATCGCTGGCGCAGTGCTGGTGGGATATTCTCTAGGAAAACGATTGTTCTTGCATTTTAGTTATTCCGACCACGCTCTGGTCAGGTGCTTTTTATGACATATTTTGTATTGCTGGTTCTTTTTTGCCTTCCTCACTGAGTTAAGGCTATAATCCTGTTCTGAAAATGAATTTTTTTTTTTTAAAAAAGCTCGGAGACCCACTTTTATGTGAGTGTACTGTTTCAAGTTATGACCACTATGTCCGGATCTATCAGCCGGACATCGTTAGTTAGGTTATCAAGTCAGGTCAGGGTTCTACCTTTTCCAAACATTGAAGATCTGGCAACCCTTTCTCAAGTTATGACTACTTAAGTGATACTTGCGTTCTTTATAGATGCCGGATCACACTTATCAGAATGTAAACTATGTCCGGATCTATCACCTGATCCATCGTTATTAATTATTATTGGTTTTATTAAAGGCACTTCACCACTTCAATGAAATTCGTGTCATATCGTTAGATATGTAATCGACCTTTCCAGCCATTCTAAGAGATTACAGAGGATCTATTAGTAAGGTGTGAGGAAGGCTCCAACCACATAGGTGTATTAGGTAAGCTAAAAAAATAGAGCTAATTTTTGAAAGTGATTTATGTATTTAAATAGTTTTAAAGCAAAAACTATTGACGGGAAGCAATATTCTTGAATGTTATCGTTTCATTATGTTGCAATGAAAGCATGAAAGCATGATATTGAAAATGATTTTTAAATTTTTCCTTATTGTTAAATTGGGTAAAAGTAAATAATTAATTCGGAAAACTTTTAACAAACAACACGTAGTTTCTTAAGCAGGTATCAGACTATGACAAACAAACTCGCACTTGTTCGTGTTTGACAGTATGCGGCAAACTCGCAAAAAAAATTTCTTCAAACATATACCGGCAAACACTCAAAGCAGGAAAACTGCCACACTGTCATAAAGTGCGAGTTTGTTTGGTTTGTTTGTCATAGTCTAATACCTACTTTATCGAGAACAACATTTATGACGATTTCTTTTTTCTCCAGAGAACTCCCCATTATCGGGGATGGTGCTCGAGAAGCGTTTTTCAAACAGGCTGGCGCATATTGACAGCTTATCGGTGCGGTGGCGGAAAAGTGCTGCTGCTCATTTTGTAGCGTACAAGAGCACCATTATTTTTCCTGCAATTCAGCACAATAATGTGGCGTCGTTGAAGTTAGTGCGGAAAGCGCGGGTGATGGGCAGCAGTGAATAAAAATGTAAAAATTGAAAAACCCGTTTGGTTTTGTGGTTTTAATTATATCAGTGAATGAATGTTGGTTTTTTCGGTATCGATTGATGTTGGATTAATTGGTATTTTTTAATTTAAATCCGACACCGGAAAGGTTTGCAGGAACAAATTGATACTAAACTCTTGATGTTTGATGAATGTTTTGAAAAAATTGGTTTAGAGCACTTTAAGAATTTGTGCAAAGTAAGATTTACTATTTCCCTATTAAATATTTGCATAAATTTTAGGAAAGTTTCCACGATCATTCAAATAGGTCACCGTCGGATATGGCGCAAAACACACTTGTTGTGGCTATGCTTTCCACCACCTCTTCAAAGTGATGTCCCCTCAAGTGGGTCGTCCGCAATGTGCAAACATGTTCTAATTAATGATTGATGTATTTATCATCTTTCGCCTGCATGTGCCTGCCCAAAACTAATTAGTGTACCTGTCAGAAAGGCACAAACACACACACACACCGGACCGGAGACGGGAGATGAAGAAGCGGAAGATGACGCGCAGTTGAAGTTTGAAGAAGTAGAAGAAGTAGGAGAAGAGCAGCATTTCCTGAAGACGTGCAAATTATTGAAACGTTTCCTGTCCTCGGCGCCAATCGCCCCGAGGGCACCACCGTCATTTCCTGGGACTGCTGCTTGTTTGTCTTTCAATCGAACCGTATCACTATCAATAATTGAGAATGGCATTTCCAGCCCACGCACATACATACACGTATGCACTAGTGCACCCATATAGATTCCACATCAAATTGCTCAAATAATATGCAAATATTCGAAAGTTGTCGCAAACTATTGTTGGCTTCCTAATTGATAAAATTTTCTGCAACCAAAACAGATTTAAGAAGATTTTGCCATTGATCATTTTCGGAGAAAATTAACCATCACTCTATTAAATTCAATTAGACGAAGTTCTGTATCAAAATGTATCAGCATCCCGCATAATCAAATACCAAAGGTGAAACTGTCGAAATCATAAGAAAATTATTTCTGGTATGGTTACCATTTGTGATATTGTTGATATAATGTCACGACCATATAACAAAATTAAAATGGTACTATTTCCCGAATTGTTACACTTATCTTGCCATATTCGAATGGTTGATTTTTTTCCCTACAATTTAATGAACGGTTTCTATTCGTCATACGATTAGGATGGTTCGAAACAGCTATTGTTAGAACATAATAGTAATGTAGCCGGTATGATAAAAGTTATGATACTTGGTATGATTTAGTCAAAGAAACCTAAGCGGAAAATGTCCTAAATTTCCTAAGTCCTAATAATTGAAACAATTGCACAACAATTAATGGTACGATATAATTATTTCTCATATGTTTGGTATTATTTCAAACAGTTTTTGTATGATTGAGCCAAAAATTAATTTTAGCGAAAATTTTCTTAAGTCCCGATGATTCAAACAATGGTTCAACAATTCATGGAGAAATATAACTTTTCCCATATGGTAAGGATTTTTCGGAACAGCTATTGTTAAAACATAAGGGTACCATAGCCGACGTAGTATTTCCAACTTGAAGCTCAGCGAAAAACTCTTAAGTCCCAATAATCCAAACAATTGTACAACAATTCATGGAACGATATAACTGTTCGCCAAACGCTTACGATTATTTGAAACAGGTATTGTATGATTGAGCCAATTGAACTACAGCAAAAAAAAATCCTAAGTCTGAATAATTCAAATAATACTTTAACAATTCATGGAACGATATACCTGAATTCAGGGAAAATTTTCCTAAGTCCCAACAATTCAAACCATTGTTCAACAATTCATGGAACGATATACCTGAATTCAGCGAAAATTTTCCTAAGTCCCAACAATTCAAACCATTGTTCAACAATTCATGGAACGATATACCTATTTGCCATATAGTTTGTATGTAAAGCTAATTTATTTTCGTGATAATTTTTATAAGTCCAAATAATTTAATCAATTGATTGACCATTATCAGAACGATAACTGTTCGCCATGTGATTGATCTATAATTTATTTGTATGGTTCTACCATACATGTTACGATATATTTATGATAAATTTTGAGGCCACATTTCATAATAAAATGCATTTTAAACCGCCAAACGTAATGTAACTGAGATAGCTCAATTAGATAAGGCGGCAGCACCACGGAAGAATCAACAGGAGACATCATCATCAAGCGGTAACAAATCCCGGACATTACAAAAAAAAAACGCTCACCATTAATAATCATATACTTACCATTCCTGTTAAATCCATAGTTCCCAGAACATTTGTAAAGTTTATTTTTTGGCTCCTCCCTTTTCAAATGGTGTCGGTAAGTGTCGGTAAAGCAGTTCACCATTTAAAATCATATTTTATTAATTTGAGGTACGGTTCACATAAAATAAGAATTGAACAGTTTGGGGTAGGGTATGACTATGATCCACGAAAAAAATCCCTTGTAAAAATGTATTGTAACATTACCTAACGACCTATTTAATAAATTGTAGGATTGTTTGGGGAATGGAAAATATACGGTTGCACCCTATTTGGTGTATTATTAAGATCATTTAGGAAAAATCATTCGACAAATGGTGACTGTATGGTTGTTGACTATGCGGGATGTGTCTTCTTGAAGCCACTGAAGGAACTTTTGATCAAAATCAAATGCGTCTCAAAATTTGAACACTTTTGTAAAGCAATCATTGTCGTGGAGCACAACATTGATTAATTACGATTTTCATAATATTACAAGGAATAGGTCGTGCATTTGACAGCTGTCTGTCGCTTCAACAGGTTCTGACTAGTGAGATCGAACTCTCTATTATTTCGAAGCAGTTAAATATCATTCGGCAGAGCCCAGTTAGATAAATATGCAACTCGTGCTGTTTCTACAAAAGTTTGTTTTTAACAGTTCTTCATGGACTTTATATCTTCCTACTTGTGTCTTAACATGGACCAAAATATGAGATCGATCCGACCTCTATAACCAGAATTATTCAACTGTCTACATTACATCTTTGGATAACGGTGCACATTAGGGTGGTCCAAATTCGGGCTTCCTCGTGGCTACCGCCTGAAATCAAAGTTTGGCCCTAGGTTTGGCCCATCACTAGGCTAAATTCCAAATTTGAGCCCACAGTTGAGTTAACAGTTAAGAGCGAGTTATTCACCAGTGTGTAACAGGTCGTATCGAGGTGTTCCGATTTGGATGAAACTTTCAGCCTTTGTTTGTCTATACATGAGATGAAATCATGCCAAAGATGAGCCCTCTACGACAAAAGGAAGTGGGGTAAAACGGGTATTGAATTTTGAGGTCCAAAAAACATGAAAAATCATAAAATTGCTCCCATTTGCGTAAAAATTGACCAATTCCAACTCTCTTAGATGCATTTGAAAGGTCTTTTAAAGCACTTTAAAATTTGCTTTATACATCTAAGATTGATTTCACTGTTTCTCATAGCTTTAACAAATAACTGTTGAAAATCGATTTTTTTAAAACCTTAATATCTTTTTGCAACAACCTCCAATACCCATACTCCCATAGATCAAAAGATATAATTTCATGGACTATAAGCCAACGGAATTAAATTTTTGGCCAATCGCAGTTTTTCATAGATTTACGATTTTTCTATAACAAACTTTTTACAGCGTTAACTATTGCTCTATATCACAAGAAGACGGCACTTTTTGGGCTTTTTACATATTCGGAATACTCGTTGGTTTTCAAAAATAATTAAATAAAACATTTTTGAAAAAAAGTTAGATTTTGTTTACCCTGTGATCAATATGTCAAATCTGGATTTTTTTTTAAATTTTAAGTTTTGCTTTTTAGGCGCTTGGTAATACCCCTGACTCAAGGCGGTTGCAAAAACACCCAAAAGCAAAAACTGGAAATTTGGTTTATTAGACCTTTAAAAAAAAAACAAAAAACTCTAGAAATGCTGTATCAATTAGGCTAATATCGGTTTGACAAAATGTTAAAAATTATTTTAATTCATTCTGAATTGCATTTTTTCATTTAAATTAACATTTTTTTAACTTCAAATTTACGTGTAATTTCCCGAGGAATCCAAATATATAAAAATTGGGCCCAAAAAGTGCCGTCTTCTTGGGATATAGGGCAAAAGTTAACGCTGTAAAAAGTTTGTTATAGAAAAATCGTAAATCTATGAAAAAAAACTGCAATTGGCCAAAACGTTATTTCCATTAGCTTATAGTCCATGAAATTACCTATCTTTTGACCGATGGGTGTATGGGTGTTGGAGGTTGTTGCAAAAAATCAATTTTCAACAGTTATTTGTAAAAGCTATGAGAAAAAATCAAACCAATCTTAGATCTATATAGCACATTTTGAAGTGCTCCAAAAGACATTTCGAGTGCATTTAAAAGAGTTGGAATTGATCAAGTTTTACGCAAATGGGAGCAATTTTATGATTTTTCGAGATTTTTTGGACCTCAAACTTCAATGCCCGTTTTACCACACTTCCCTTTGTCACAAAGGGCTCATATTTGGCATGAGTTCATCTCATGTATAGGCAAACAAACGCTGAAAGTTTCATCCAAATCAGAGCACCTCGATACGACCTCTAGAACTGACCGAGCAGAAACTACAAATACTGCCTTTTAACAGCTGTGTTGTTAAAATATCAAACTATCAGCTCTCAGTAACTACAATTATCACGCCTGAACATTCATGCCCCAAATACAACTGCTCTTCTCTCTGCATTGATACTGTCAGCTAGAGGTGGGCAAAATCGCTCTTTTTTAGGAGCCGCTCATTTTCGCTTGCTCATCAAAATGAGCAGCTCTTTTTATCGACTCATTGCGCTCTTTTTAAAAAATTTGATAAGAAGCCTTTTTTAAAAAAAATGGGGTGATTTTTATGTTTTTTCATGGAGTTTAAATGCATGGAAATAAAACTCCAACGAAATATGTCGATTCAGCTCTCGAAATGTCGGAAAATTGCCCGTCTTACCCTGCCTTTTATTTACTTGAAAAAGTACACCATGAGACAATTTTGACAAATTTTCAATTTAAGTATATGCTAAAGCAATTGAAGTTAGATTTTCAAATCTCAAACACATTTTTAATACTTTGAATTGTTGGAAATTCAATGAACTTCGTTTGGAAGCTTAAAAAAGACACAAGTTGACAAATCCGTCTTGCAACGGGTTTTTTAATAGACCACAGTTTCAAAAAGAACTGCGGTTCTTTTTTGTGAGCCATGGTTCGTTCGCTCTTTTTAGTGAACCGGCTCTTTGAGCCGCGTGACGTCACGAGCGCACACGCACACACTTTTTACTGAGACACACGTGCAAAAAATGTAAACAGTGCAGTCAAACTGTCAAATTTCTAACCTAAAAACCGAGTCGGCGTAAAACCTAATACTCTCTGATGTTTTTGGTGCAGAGATAATCAAATGATAGCTTTTTTTTATCACCCATTTACAACACTGGTTAACAGTTAAGCGATTTAAAGTGGAACGTCCCAAGTACAAACATCGGACTCAAACCGGCCACAAACGGGCATGCACTGATGCCTGGAACTGGTGTGTTTATAAATCAAAACTCTGCCTCCGGGATAGTTTAATCTAATTAACTCCTTTGTTTCAGCTGGAACTTATCATTCATATAATTAAACAATATCAATAACATATGCCCTGTCATCCTCCGAGAGGCAAGATATGAGCACCACAGTTTGGCCCTCAATCGGAGGGGGAGGACATTCCCGGGGTGGGGTGGAACTGCGGGAATGTCACGCAAACCAAGACACTAAACACACAGGCACACACAGAGATGCTTGGACCGGAAATATCAGCTCCGAGCGGAAGAAAATTGACATCAAGAGGCTTAATAACAATAATAACAACCGCATCGCATCGAATATTAGCTGCGGTCATACGCACGCACACGCGCACACATACATGCACATTGCACAAGCACAAGGTACATTTAGCCGCCGGCAATGGCAAGGTAGTGCAGGTAATTCACGGGATAGCACTTGAGAGAAAGAACTTGTTAGAAAAATGTTTTGATTAATTATCTTAGACAACGTTCAGCGGAAAGATCTTTCAGATTCGATGGCAAAGCGTTACTGCTAGAGAATAAATTTAAGCTTTTCTATAATTTAATGTCTTTGATAAACTTAAATTTGAATTAAATCTCTTATTATGTTGTGATCATGCTTACTTTTTATTAATTTGGGTGTACATATTTACTTTATCAACAAATAAACTAGTTTGCATCATGAGTTCATACATACAAATCTACTTTCAATTCCGTACAAAAATGTTATCGAAATATTGAAATACCAAGCATCATGAATACGAATTATCTGAACGATGAAGTGACTTCGGCAAAGTTGTTGTCATTTTTTAGGTTTTCTTAAAATCACGATTTTCTCTAAAAGTGGCAGCACTTTCAAATGAATAAACATCAATCTGAATTATAATAATTTTGAAGTCGATACGTCAGGGTGCCTTTTTCATTGTATTAAGAAAAAATCTCCACGGTATCCTCAAGTAGAAGGACTTGCTTTATCGCAAAAAAAAATAATCGTTCACACTGCAAAATTAACTGCACAAATTACTCTAAAAGCACCCACTATTTATTGAACACCGTGCCTAACGATAACGATGATGTAGGAAAGACTTCTTACATCTATCATTACTAACACGTATAGAACCCACATCTTTAAAACTAAGTGCTCTCTTTGCTACGAATGAATACAATTATAAATGATTTTTTTCTTAATTTTGTAAAAATAGCGGGAGCTACTCAACTCCAATTTTATCGACCAAGTGTCAAAAAATATTATGTCATCCAGAACTTTATTTTTGGAATCATAGAGAAGGTATTTGATCGACCTAAACTTATTATTGAGCAATTCTCTACCAAAACCGGAAATGGATTTTATTTGTATTTTTTTATTTGACTCAAACTTTGTGGGGGCCTTCCCTATGACCAAATAAGCTATTTTGTGTCATTGGTTCACCCATACAAGTCTCCATACAATTTTGGCAGCTGTCCATACAAAAATGGTATGTAAATATTCAAACAGCTGTAACTTTTGAGTGAATTTTCTGATCAATTTGGTGTCTTCGGCAAAGTTGTAGGTATTGTCGAGGACTTTTGAGAAAAAATAGGTACACGAAAAAAAAATTTGCATATTTTTTTCTCAACTTTTTTAGCACTAAAACTCAATTTCCCAAAAAACGTATTTTTTGATTTTCGAGATTTTTTGATATGTTTTAGGGGACAAAAAAGTCCGCAACTTTTGAGCCATAGAGAAACATGGTCAAAAAATCTGCCGCCGAGTTATGAATTTTTGAAAAAATAGTGATTTTTGGAAAAAATCGAAGTTTCATGCAAAAACAAGTTTGACATTATTTTTTAATGCAAAATTGAATTTGATTTTTTGATAAAGAGCTCCGTTTTCAAGATATAGCCACCGAAAGTTTGATTTTAGCGACATATTTGCAGTTTTTCATTTTTTAAAAATAGTGACCATGAGTGACCATTTCTAAAAATATTTTTTTGAAAGGTTCAGAAAATTTGCTATAAAATTGTCTAAGAGACATCGAAGATTGGACCTCTGGTTGCTGAGATACAGTGGCTTAAAGAAAAAGAAACACGAAAATTGAAGTTTTCTAAGTCTCACCCAAACAGCCCACCATTTTCTAATGACGATATCTCAGCAATTAACGGTCCGATTTTCAATGTTAATACATGAAACATTCGTGAAATTTTTCGATCTTTTCGAAAAAAATACTTTGGAAATTTTTAAATCAAGACTAACATTTTAAAAGGGCCAAATATTGAGTATTACGCCCATTTAAAATGCTAGTCTTGATTTAAAATGTTTCAAAATATTTTTTTCGAAAAGATCGGAAAATTTCACGAATGTTTCATGAAAAATCGGACCATTCATTGCTGAGATATCGTCATTTGAAAATGGTGGGCTGATTGGGTGAGACTTAGAAAACTTCAATTTTCGTGTTTCTTTTTCTTTAAGCCGCTGTATCTCAGCAACCAAAGGTCCAATCTTCAATGTCTCTTAGACAATTTTATAACAAATTTTCTGAACTTTTCAAAAAAATATTTTTAGAAATGGTCACTCATGGTCACTATTTTTAAAAAATGAAAAACTGCAAATATTTCGCTAAAATCAAACTTTCGGTGGCTATACCTTGAAAACGGAGCCCTTTATCAAAAAATCTGTAGAGTACTTTTCGATAGCAAATTCAATTTTGCATTAAAAAATAATGTCAAACTTGTTTTTGCATGAAACTTCGATTTTTTCCAAAAATCACTATTTTTTCAAAAATTCATAACTCGGCGGCAGATTTTTTGACCATGTTTCTCTATGGCTCAAAAGTTGCGGATTTTTGTCCCCTAAAACATATCAAAAAATCTCGAAAATCAAAAAAATACGTATTTTGGGAAATTGAGTTTTAGTTAAAAAAAAAGTTGATCAAAAAATCTGCAATTTTTTTCCGTGTACCTATTTTTTTCTCAAAAGTCCTCAACAATACCTACAACTGTTCCGAAGACACCAAATTGATCAGAAAATTACTCAAAAGTTACAGCTGTTTGAATATTTACATACCATTTTGTATGGACAGCTGCCAAAATTGTATGGAGACTTGTATGGGTGAACCAATGACACAAAATAGCTTATTTGGTCATAGGGCCCCCACAAAGTTTGAGTCAAACCCAAAAATACAAAAAATAAAAATGGTCGAAATCGGTCGATCTCGTAGAGAGTTGCTCATTTGTGCTTTTAATTTACTGTCAATATGGGTGACTGAATTCTGGGTCCAGAAATAGTAAATTGAAATAAAAATAATAATCTCGATATGTAACATGCTTCTACAAACATCACAAATAAATCAATTTTTTGATAGATACATTCTGAATCAAGATTTGAATGTTTTTTCTAAAACAAACATGGCCGCCAAATTGCCGATCTGGAATGATGCCTTTCAGAGCCTTAAGATGACTTAGCTGAAAAATTGGTCATTTTGGCAGCTGTCTGAAATTGAGATACGTTTTTGACCAAAAATTACCTCTCGAAAATCTACTTTTCATATTTGTGTTGGAATTGCTCGAAAAGTACCCGAATGTTTAAAAATCTCTACTTCAAACTTTGTTGCATGTCAATACGATTCCCTCGAACAAGAAACAGTGTCGGATGACTGGATTTTGACAATTTTCAGACGATTGGCATTCAAGGTAGAGTTCATCAAATTCCACCATATTTTGGGAAAATGTGAGTAAACAATTCTATGTTAAAAGATTTTCGATGTTATTTAAATTGTTTTTGTAATACTGAATTTACGAGAAGTTCCCCTTCTATCGGATGGGGAAGTAAAACGTCGGTCCATTTGCGTAAAAGACGTTACACATAACCTTCGGATGCCTAGAAATGAGCAGAAACTTGCAACCGATCCCACAAAAGACCCGGGGGTCGTTAAAGTGGATTGCTTTGCTTTTTGTTTCGTTTTTTGATTCCACTTAGGGTACCAGAAAATTTATTTTGAAAATTGAAAAGAGGCATATTTTCAATATAGTTTAAAACATATGCTTAGTTCACTTCCTTATTTAGAATTAAATTTAGCAAATTTAATTCAACTTTATCCTTCATGATCTCAACAAGATGGCCAGCACTACCCACACGTCACCCAGTTTACAGCATGTATCTATTTCACCCCCTTTTCCTGCTCTCCCGCAGGTTCCGAGATTAACCACAGGAACCGAATCGTTTACGGATGTGTGTACCATCGGCTCTGAGTACACCGATGGCATTAATTATTCTCACGATAATTGATAATTTCCTTATTAATGCGGTTTAAGCCTCTTTACCCGACCGCGGCCGCCGCACGCCAATATACGCCACGTGGACACGCGGTTGTCTCAGCGGCCTGTGGGCACTTGATGATGATGTTCTGGCCATTTCGCAGGAGATAGCTACCACAAATTGGTGTGACACCAAACATGACAGCCAGTGTTATGCGTTTGCGGAAACACTGATAAGCGCCGCTGTCAGAGCTGCTTTCTTAACCAATATAATGAGTTTGCGATCGAATTCAAGGTGTTTAATATAATTCAAATATTTAGGCTTCATACAGTCAAATCATCTCAACTTAAAAAGGTCTAGTCAACTCCTCCGACGTTGCATTCAACAAATTGTCTGCAATTATGCGATCAATTACCCAAATTGAACCGCTTATTTCGAGTTCGATTCTTTCGATTTTCTTGTCCATCAGTTGGAGCTCATTCCTCATATATCTTTCTATTGAAGGACAAGGCCGAGGCCCGCCAGTCAGTGACGACAGTTTACGATAAACCTCCCCCCATCATAGATTGCTCTTGAGTTAACGAGCAAAATCAAAAAGTATTCATAACGAGAGCGAGTCATTGCGAATGAAACCATGTTGGCAAACCGTTGGCGTGTCCTGGATCAGAACTATGATTCCTTGATAGGAAATGAGGAAAACCAGGAAGGAGGGTAAAAAAGCGTTTGATCTTTGCCTTTCTTTAGAGATCGATGTTGGTTGTTGCAGGTTTGATGATTTAATTGACGACGGAATTAAAAAAATGTAAAAAATATGAAATATAATTTTATGTTTGGTTTTTCCTGTAACTGAAATCTAACAACTAACAACTAACAACTAACAACTAACAACTAACAACTAACAACTAACAACTAACAACTAACAACTAACAACTAACAACTAACAACTAACAACTAACAACTAACAACTAACAACTAACAACTAACAACTAACAACTAACAACTAACAACTAACAACTAACAACTAACAACTAACAACTAACAACTAACAACTAACAACTAACAACTAACAACTAACAACTAACAACTAACAACTAACAACTAACAACTAACAACTAACAACTAACAACTAACAACTAACAACTAACAACTAACAACTAACAACTAACAACTAACAACTAACAACTAACAACTAACAACTAACAACTAACAACTAACAACTAACAACTAACAACTAACAACTAACAACTAACAACTAACAACTAACAACTAACAACTAACAACTAACAACAAACTAACTTTTGTTTCTAAATGTATTGAATTCATTTTTAAATTACAACTTCTCCAGTCCACCCCACATGTTGCGCATAACAGAGCAATCCTTCAATTAAACGTACATCACCCCACTCCAGAATACAAACGCTTGCAAAAGGGTTGTGAAGTACCCTCTCTGGAGCCACCTTTACCAACCCAACGAGCTGGGACTCACATGTTGAACATGTGATCTATTTATTCGAATCGGTTACTTCCGGGGCCCTGCCTCTGGAGTTCCACCCCCACTTTCTCCCTAGTCTGGCAGGAAACAATTCTGTATGACTTTTATTTGAATGATTGATATCATTATTGTAATTGGCATTACGAGCGCAACCAACCTCATAAATGCTCCGTTTTCCCTCTTTATCATAGGGGGTGGGTTGGAAAAGGAAATTTTCCTGTTTTACATGCAGAAATCGGTACTGTTGTGCTATCTTGCATTACTAATTTAATATTTCAAAAATCACAAAAAAAATATGCAAATTAAAATTGAGAGCGTCACTCTACGAGTAAGTCACTTTCGAGTTCCTTCAGCTATTGAAAAGAAGTCGAGCAATTTACGGCTGAGCCGAGTAAGTGAGTGAGAAACTCGCATTCTCTCTCACAGTTTGGATAGTAAAAGAAGACAGTGAGTAAGAGAGTAACTCTCTTTCCCTCTATTAGTTATGTTTCCTTTGTTTTGCTTTCGTGTGTGCTTGGGCAATCGTAGAATCGAGTCGATCATGTTTGTATGTACGCATCACCTATATCATCACAAATCAGATGAAATAGAAAGAGAAGATGACTAGAATAATAAGACATGAGATTCGCTCTCTTGCTCACGATCAGGTTCGGTTCGATATCGAGCGTGATTGCGCCAAGGACTCTCCGTGACAAGATAGCACAACGGTGACGAAATATTCCTGCCACACAGTAGAGAAACACAAGGACATAAACACAATACAGAACTGCGCTTGCTGGTTAAAAAGCAAAGCACAGAGTCAGTGCAAAGTTTAGAACTCGAGCGCATGAGGAACAAGCAATATAACGAACATTTTTCCCTGCATCAATTATTTACTCTCCAGGCCAGGGCCAGAGAGAAAGGAAAATCGCTTTGAGTTTGAGACGAGAGAGAGAGAGACACACACACACAGTCGGAGAAGGACGATCTTGAAGCCTTTTCTTTATTCATGCTTTTTGATAGAGAGAGAGAGAGAGGGAGAGAGAGAGAGCGAGCGGGGAAAAAAGAAAAACTTTTCCGCTTTTCCATCTTCGGACGTAGTGAGGCACTCTCTTTGATTATGGATATCACTTTTGTAAAAGACTTTCCGTTAAATTTGATTGCCAATTATGGGTAAACCATTCTGTGTGCTGCTGCTTTTTTTCCTGGCCCGCCGATTCGTTTGAGGTTGGCCGCCTACCGGACGAGCCGGGCACCCACCGGATGATTGATTGGGAATCGTTAGTCGGGATGGGTGAGTAATTGGGATTAAATGGTACGGTGCACGATTTTTTGAGAAAATCGGTAAATTGTGTTTTAAGGTATTTTTTCTTGAATATTTAAATATAATCAGAGGCAAAACGCAAAACTAATCAAATATTATCCGAAAATTCTTCCCAAATTTAAGCAGACAATAAACTGAAAAAAAATCTCACTGAACCAAACAGCTGTGCTACGTAGATCTTTAAAACATTATTCCAAGATGGACAGTCAGTGTAAATAATTCTTTTTCAAAATCCAACAATTGAGGACAACCATAATCTTCCGCAAACATTGCAGCTCTTGGAGCTGATTCTAGCAAACTGCCACGCTGGACCACAACCAGCCAGCATTTCCGCACTAGTTTCAGGGTAGGTGACGACGTGGACCGTGGCGTGAAAATTTTTAAAACATACATAAGCTGACATAAGTATGAATTGTATTACCCGCGCGAATAATATGTAGGGATTTATTATAAACGGAAGCGAGACAATAAATCATACTAAATTACATTTTTTGTCGCATTTCCTTCCTCGTCGAGAGAGCGCGCGTGCATTCTGGCCAAATTTAGTTTACTTTTTGCTAAGGCATTGTCCCCGCGGCATGTCCACACGTTTTCCGGCAGCAAGTCAGCAGCAGTGTCATTTCCTTTGCTTTCCCGGGTGAGCATCAGCTGTGACGAAAGGCCTTACAAGGTTTATGAGAATTTGAATGGTTTTGAAATGTTGTTTTTTAGTTAATCGAAATACGTTTGTGGGAAATATAAAAAAAACTGTTCGAAACATCAATTTTATTTTAATTAGAATTTTTGATTTCGGTCACTTGTTGCTAAACATTTAAACAATCAAACAATTGAACAATTAAACAATTAAACAATTAAACAATTAAACAATTAAACAATTAAACAATTAAACAATTAAACAATTAAACAATTAAACAATTAAACAATTAAACAATTAAACAATTAAACAATTAAACAATTAAACAATTAAACAATTAAACAATTAAACAATTAAACAATTAAACAATTAAACAATTAAACAATTAAACAATTAAACAATTAAACAATTAAACAATTAAACAATTAAACAATTAAACAATTAAACAATTAAACAATTAAACAATTAAACAATTAAACAATTAAACAATTAAACAATTAAACAATTAAACAATTAAACAATTAAACAATTAAACAATTAAACAATTAAACAATTAAACAATTAAACAATTAAACAATTAAACAATTAAACAATTAAACAATTAAACAATTAAACAATTAAACAATTAAACAATTAAACAATTAAACAATTAAACAATTAAACAATTTAACAATTTAACAATTTAACAATTTAACAATTTAACAATTAAACAATTAAACAATTAAACAATTAAACAATTAAACAATTAAACAATTAAACAATTAAACAATTAAACAATTAAACAATTAAACAATTAAACAATTAAACAATTAAACAATTAAACAATTAAACAATTAAACAATTAAACAATTAAACAATTAAACAATTAAACAATTAAACAATTAAACAATTAAACAATTAAACAATTAAACAATTAAACAATTAAACAATTAAACAATTAAACAATTAAACAATTAAACAATTAAACAATTAAACAATTAAACAATTAAACAATTAAACAATTAAACAATTAAACAATTAAACAATTAAACAATTAAACAATTAAACAATTAAACAATTAAACAATTAAACTATTAAACAATTAAACAATTAAACAATTAAACAATTAAACAATTAAACAATTAAACAATTAAACAATTAAACAATTAAACAATTAAACAATTAAACAACTATCACGTGTAGGTGGGTCTAGGAGGTTGAATTAAGAAGTTAATTTTTCAATTGATTTAATAGCCTTTCCTCAGGTCGGGAAGGCAAAATTGAGTAAAATTTCGATTTTTTACACCAATTGTTTTTTTCCACCAGAGCTGTTGCATCAAGTCTTTTGGGGCACACATTTTAGGATTTTGAAAATAACAGAAACTTTTGATATCATTTTGGATTCATTCCCTACAGAACTGTAGGTAGGGGAAATATACCCATTTTAAGCCCAATAAGTGGTCGTGTTTGAATGATGCTTGATAATCTGGAGTGTACCTTGAAATTCACTAAAACCAAGTACACCAACGAGTTGAGTAATTTTTTGTAAACATTTCTGTTTATTTTCACTTTTATTAAAAGTTATGCTATTCCTTTTAGGCCGTTGCAAATATTTTTTTGAAGTTTATGTCCCTCGGCTCTAACCAAAGTCGAGCGGCAAAAAAAATAAAAAAATATAAAAATTGAAATTACAAGCCTAGGTTTCAACATTTGTATGAAAAAAGTGTTTTAAAATGCATTTTACAAGCGTACAGTTGCTTTCCAATCATTAGTTTTGAAATCATCGAAGCATTGATGGATTTTTTTTTCGCAGAAAAAAACTTTTCGTGGGACTGTATATTGGTATTTCATGAAAATTTAAAATGTTTTCAAAGGAGTTCCAACATGCTAAATATGGTTATAAAAGCGGGAAAATGCATTTTAACTATTATTATTATTTTCAAGTGAGTGACTAACTAATGTGCAAAAGAACATGATGCCGGTAGTTGGAAGCAATTTTATATCGTACGCGCTTTGAAATCGTTAGCGCAAGTGAAAAGATATTGATGGCGACTTTCGTTAAGCAGTTAACCTCACATCTTGCGTGTGGATGTGTGTGCCACCAAAATTATGACAAATGGTCTCGCAAAATAGAAATTATGATCAAAAGTGCATTAAATTTGATCTTTTTGGCCAGTAAATGGCATAAATTTGGGTGCTTACTCGAGGCGGTGCCGTTGCTGGTAAGTTTATATCCTAAATAGTATTTTTGGAGCTTTAATCGAGCAACAAATTCTTCATATAATGAAGATAGGTGTTTGACTAGAAAGGGTATATTTCCCCTATACATAATTATTAGCATAGCATAGCATTGGTGTCTACCCGTAGCTGCTACTTCGTTATTGACCAGGACCCCCAAACATTGCTCCGTGGACCACAGATGAAAAGTAGGAACCAATCATCACCCCTTCGCAATTTTCAAAGGTCCCTATCGTGCTGATCAATACCGACGCCGGCCACGACCAGTGGTAAGACACGGGGAAGTGGATGGGAATGTTAGCCGATACTTGAGTGATGGGACCGCCAAATCGACTGCGTCTCCGACAAAGTATCACATGAGTTTTGAGGGGTTAGTAAGATGGGTATGAGGTCAGGATTCACTGTGGTAGGTGATGCGACCATAAGCAATTTGTTTATCGGTTGAAATTTTAAAACATCTTAGGCAGCCGGCTGCGGAAAGAAAGCTATCTAGGGATTTAAATATAGTATTAATTCGACCGCGATTCTCCAGAAATTCTCCGTCGGCGTGCCTTCCGATCAACGGTGATGTAGGAAGGGCTTCATTCATTAAAATTATTTTATATCATAAGCCTTAAAACATATCCGTCGACGTGCCTTCCGATCCTCGATGATATGGAAAGGACTTAATCCAGCAATACGACTTGCTTGTCTCAAAAAACAAAAATCGGATCGTTTCTATCGAAAACTATATAAAGAGAACAAAAATAAAATTCATCGGCCAACGAACGCGCGAACAAAAACAAATGAAAAAAGAAGAAGAAGAAATCCAATCACCTCATGTACACTAATAGCGACACAAAAGAGACGGAAAATAACACAAAAAAAACAGGACTGCGCGTCCACACAGGCACCGCACTACTGATGCCATTATTTAATTATAATGACCAATCACCCCATGCACTCGAACAGCGACACAAAAGAGACGGAAAATAACAAGAAAAAAACAGGACTGAGCGTCCACACAGGCACCGCACTACTGATGTATTTCCCCTATACATAATTATTCAAAACATAGTTAGACTTTTGCGATTGTATCGGTAAGTTTGACAATTTTAAAATAAGATGACATCAACTTTCTTGGTTAAAATTTATTTAAAAAAAATAAATACGGATTTTGTGAAACGTATATTGAAAAGTAATTTGAAAAATGGCAAAAAAAGATTCCGTTGGCCTATTTTTTCTGAATAGTCCTCATCAACTATCCTCATCACCTAAACTTTGCCGAAGACATCAAATCGATCAGAAATTTCCTCCAAATATTCGAATATTTACGCATCATTTTTTTTATGGATAGCTGTCAAAATTGTAGGAGCCTTGGACGACCCAATGAAACAAAATGGCTTCTTTGGGAATTCGGGCAGAACAAAAAGCAAAAATAGCAATAAATAAACCTGTGTTGGTACAATGTGATGACTTTAAAAATGAGTATTGTCATTTTCCCGGTGTGCTCTTTTCAAAAAGATTGGCAGGTTTTCGCTACCATTGTCAAGAACATAGACTCATTGTTCCTTTAATTCTCAATTTTGTTTCACTTCATCGACCCGGGGAAACGGTTACAAAGTGTGCACAACCAAAGTGCATCCCGCTCAGCCTTTTGTCCACGGCAACCGTTTGCGGATTATGTAATAACACATTAATTCAATTATGCTCGGGGCAGTTATTTGTTGGTTTTAATTAGCAATCATTTGAACCAAGTGCCACCGCTGCTGGCTGGCCAAGCTTGTATGCAATAAACAGAGCCGTTACAACAGCAAATACAGCTCAAGCCGGGACCCTGTGACACAGCCATACACAAAATCACACAGGATATTCTGATTACGGACTCCATCAGCTAATTCACTCGCCCATCCCCAGCTTCCTTCCGCCCCTGAACCGGGATTATCCCATCATTTAATGACGACGCCGTTGATGGGGCCCTTGTTGCGCTTCCCGGGCTTCGTATCGTAAAAGCGGAAACACAATTTCATGCAGTATGCAGCCTGTTCGACCCGGTTCCATCGGAAGTTTATCGCAAAGCGATGCAGTCGCAATGAGCTCGAGAGAGTCTCGAGAGGAAAATTATTATTAAGCACAGCTTGCACAGCCGGAACACTGCATCAAACATTGATCAGCTGATGTGGATGATAGGATTGACTCGCTCCCGGATATCGAAGGGGGGGTTTTAAACGCATGTATGAGCGGTTCGTAATTTGGGCGAGGGGATTTCTGCAGAGACTGCGGCAGATTATGCTGTGCTTTGTTGAGGTAGATTGCCATCAAAAGGTTTTTTCGCAGAAATTCTTTTCAAAAACGTTTTATAGCTCCTTGTCATTAAACCATACGGAACAAACAAAAAGTAACAAAATCCAGGGGGATACATAATTTTGTTCCAGGTTCTCCTTTCTTCTGTCGCACCTGGGAATTAATCTAGCGTTCTACAAATGTTCAGAAAACTTTTTTTGATGAGGTTAACTACAGCAAATAACACTCAGCCATATATTCTCGAAGCTTTACGTATTTTTTTGAATTCTTTGCAGAATCAGAAATCAATTCACGCTTTTAAATCTAGTTTGATGGCTTTAGTTTCTTTGATAAATTAAAAAAAACCAGAAACAAATATGAAAAAATAAGGCATTTATACCGAACACCTCCCCAAAAATTTCAATATGTTACCCAAAATGTATCAAAATCACGTTTCACCTCGCGAATCGACCACCCCCTCACCTCATCGAATGCAAATTCGCACAGTTTACACAAACATGACACATTCGGTAAAGCGCTCCCAGGAGGAGTGTCAAAATCAATTTCAATTGGGACGCTTTAACGATCCGCGCATAAATCTCTTTTACGATATAATTTCCCCAAACAAAAGGTCATAATGGCATTCGTGTGTGTGTATGTGCCAGTTCGCTGGGCCTTACATAAGAATAGGAAATCAATTTCGATATGATTGATTACCGGCAAAACTTTTTGGCGAGTACCAATAAATGCTCTCTGTCCCAGAGCCAGGAAAAGAACGGGGAGGAGCGCGAGCCAACCGGTTTGGGGAGACGACGAACCCCATGGAAAACACCCTCCACCAAAACGGAATGAAGCAACATATGGTGCATATATTGCCAGTCATATATGCCACGTGGTGCCACTGCAGGAATAGCAAAATAATACACGGTTCGTCGTAACGTACTTCATATAGGAAGGTTTTTGGTGGGTGCCGGCATATGGAGCCAACTCCAATTCAAAACATGGTTCCGAAATTTGTTCGCATCAGTATCACCACCTAGCGTGGATGCCTGAAGTTACTACACTGTTAACTTTGGATATTAGACAAGATAATGTTGTATAACACACGCTACAGGTCACGCGCACTAATCTGATTTTGAATAAGTGGCATAATTTTTGATTTGACCGTTGCTACTGGTTTATTTTTGTTTTCAACTTATTCCCTAGCGTAAACGAGTTACATACATTGTGTAAATATGTAAACAGTCTCCTTAAATAGGGTTGGCGGTAATTGATATGAACAATTACGTTAGTTTATAAATTAAAATTTCTAAAATTCTTTGGGAGGGATGATGCGTGTTACAAGTTTTTCTTATCTTTCCGTAAAATAAGTGTTTCGGTGTTACTCAACAGATGGCCAGTTGGCCTGGCTTCAGCCGCAGTCAGACCCGGTGGCTTTTTTCGAGCCAAGATTTGTCTTATCCGTCTAGACCTAATCTAGATCGTTAGCTTAGTCCAAGTGTAGGAGTCGTCCATGGGTCCTTCCTCGGTGGAGTCGCTGGTAGGCAGTTGTACTCACAATCCAAAGGTCCTCAGTTCGAATCCTATCAAGAGGAATGCATCAATCACCACACGGTAGATTAAGTAGCGTTTTACCATTCGTTAACATGCTGAAGTAGTTATTGATATACTGACATATTGACAAAAAATCTGATGACCTAAATTTGTACACCTTTGTTTGACAGTTGACAGGCGAAAAAACAATCACTTTGGGGACAGGAAACTTTGCCGTTCTCAAGCAAACTTTTAAAATAATATCCGGCAATTTTGGGAAAGGTCGGTTTCTCTTGACAACGTTGGCAAGCCGGATTTTTTTTTGATTTGGCCACTGTTTGACGGATTTCTTGGCTGTATTTTGCAAGAGGAATCGGTCCACCGGTGGACAGATTTCTTTTCAGGAGGAAATGGGTACTTGGGTCAAATTTGTTAACAATGCAAAACAATGCACAGAAAGCCGTCCACTGGGGAACCAGTTCTCTTGCCAACTTACAGCTATTCCGGAACGCCCAACTGTTGTAAGCCAACATTACGTGCATGATGAAATTACATGCTATTCCTCTTTACATTCATAATAAAATTATGCTGCAAAAGTATTCAAGAAAAAACAACAAATGGGAAATCAAAGTGAGACCAGGAAAAAAAATCGCTTTTGTTCGAGCTTGCCTCTATATGGTGCCGGTCCACGTGGCAAGCTGGCAATTCTGGTGGAGAAATGGTTTTATTAGCTAGTATTTACTACACGTTATTTGTAAACGTGTGATTTACTGTTTTATTAAACTTTCATTTTCTTCGGTGGACAAACGTAAGTGTTGGAGGCGTGAAAACAAAATATAGATGAGATGTGCGTTTGAAACCCCTTTTACACGGCGTCACAGACACATATAAACGTTTGATTTGATGATGTGCGTAAGCGCTTTTTTCAATGACAGTCACTTTGTTATTTGACTTAGTGAATACAAACTTAGGCTGGTAGTACCAGGCTGGGATGGGATAAACAAAGAGGAAAAAAACCTATTGTCAAACTAAACCACTTTCAACATGGCCGCTTATGTCAACCTAAACCAGTCCTTTCTTATGAGAAGAAAATGAGAAGTATTGTAATTTGAGTTGAAAAAAATAAATATAAAAAATTTAATCAGTTTCAGAAATAATTGTAAATTGCATTGATAGATTGATTAAAATATTTTCAATTGAAAGGCATTTATTTCTATCGTACACCGAATGTTGACTTATCAGCATTTTCATTTAAAAAAAAACAATACATTTCATGAACTGACTGTTCTTTTGCCCATTTAAAACTATTTTTATTTTTATTTTTTTGCGCGTTACATGTCATCTAGATTGAACCTGTGCTTCCCCTGAAATTAAAATGTGGCGTGCCACAAATTGAAAAACAAACTTTTTTGCTCTTTGAAGTGAATGTTGTTGTTTATTTTATTAACGTGACTTAAACCTAGAGAGGTCATTCGTCACTTATTTTGAAGTGAATGAATTAGTACAAATTTAAATTTTTGCCAGCCATTTCTTTCGATTCTTTCAATAAGGTGTCTATTGCGTGCGACCAATGGAATGTTAACTTTCTTTAAAGTTGAGTAAAAATTGCCGTTGAATTCGCCGTGCTCCACTTTGGGGAACTGGGAAAGATTTATTTACTTTCTTAACGTAACGGGACAACGACAGGAGTAGATATAAGAAAAAATCTCCCCTCCCATTTAATTACTTGCAGGCTTTTTAGGATTTTTTAGATTGAAGTAAGTGATCGTATAGGATCAATTACCTCGAGCGTGACCTCGAACCATCTTTGATTTGCCAACCATTTCAAGTAATTTGTATCCGGCAGCTCCTTATGAACGGATCCACCGTAAAACGATGGAACATAAACTCAGGATTTTCCACCCACGTCCAACCGCAAATTTTAACAGCCAAATTTAAAAAAAATCTGCGAGGAAAAACTAAACAACATTTCAACCAAAGAAAAAGTCATCCGCATGCTTGAGCACTGAGTTGAAAAACATCATCAAGAAAATTTGAATTGTCAAGCTATCTAAATCACAGATTGCTTGATATTTGTTTTTGAACACGAATTTTCTTGCAAAAAAACAGAAGAAGAATACAAACGTAAACACTCAAGAAGAAGACTCTATCCAGCCGTCCCGTCCCAGGTACCAGGCTGGTACACACATTTTTAAAAATCGACCCGAAAAATCAGTGGGCAAAATTTTTGTTTGATAGAACTTAAATCAATTTAAAATTCATACCCGAGCTCTTAAATTATTTTCAGCATGTTTCGGATTATTCAAAAATCTTTTGAATTAAAAAAAATCTATGTACAGCCCGGGCAGACGGTAATAACAAAATTCATGCCATTTCAATAACAAATACTGTTAAAATAACAAAAAATGTTATGGAATATTCTTTCAAAATCTATTTTTACATAAGAGTTTAATAACATTTAATTATCATAACAAAATTTGTTATTGGTCTGATATTGATTGAAATCAAAAACAACAAGGGAATAACATTTTTTGTTATGGAAGAATAACTCCAACTGTTATTGAGATGATCGGATTAGTTGTTAAAATAACAAAAAAGAATAACAAAGATTTGTTCGAAGAATAACTAAAAATGATATAAATCTGTTATTAAAATAACAATCCAATAACAAAAAAATCATAACGGCTAATAACACAACTTGTTATAATATATAAAATGTTATTGGCCTAGTATTTTCGAATATCAAAAAATTTTATTCCCACATTATTTCTGTCTGCTCGAGAGCACCGCAATTTTTATTAGCAAACACTTTTGTTTTCGTCAAATCATACATTTTTGGAAAACTCTTGATTGCAAAACAACTGAACTGCATTTTAAAACTCTTTTTTTAATTCAAATGTTGAGACTATGGCTTGCCATTTAAATTTTTATACAATTTGTTTGCTCCTTCCCCTTCGACCTTGGCCAGAGCCGAGAGACAAAAACTTTTCTAAATATTTGCATCGGCCTTAAAAGATCGCCGACCGGGCAACGATGCGAGATTATTTCATGGGAGATCTGTATTTTCTTAAAAAATAAATCTGTATTTTATCAGTATCATGTCAAATTCGAAGCCATAGACGATTTCCTCAAATTTTTAACAGCAGATTTAAGATATTTAATCATGTGAAAGAATAATTCAACTACGAAATTGTGGAAATTTTAAAATTGAATCGTTTGAAAAAACTGAATTAATCCAACTATGTGGCTTCCTCACTTTACCTTTACCAACAATGGGTAATATGAGTGGTTTGGACATAAATTTCAGCTTTTTTTTTAGATCCTGAGTATAAAAGTAACTCAAATATAACCTAGGTGGTCATAACTTGAGACAGCCCAAGTAACATTTTTTTCCAGGAGTTCTACAAGAGCTCTTCAAGATAGCTACATAGCAGTTTGGACCGCGGTAGGATAAAACTCTCTTCAAGTACTCTTCCAAACTCCTGAAGAAGTTTTGAAGAGAATTTTATCCTACCGAGGTCCAAACTGCTATGCTGTATCTATCTTGAAGAGCTCTTGTAGAACTCCTGGAAAAAAAATGTTACTTGGGAGGGTTGCCAGATCTTCAATGTTTTAAACTCGTTTGTCAAAATCGGTTATCAAGGTGGGTTTTCGAGCTTTAAAATGTATATCTGGCATGGCTGGGCCGGAGACTTTGCTCTCTGGTTAGTGAATCAATTCAAATTTAAATTCATCCACATTTTTTATCCACAATTTTCCTTAAATTGTTTAAAAACACATAACGTTGATAATTCGTAAACCCGAATATGAGCTTTATTTATTAAACATTCAATATTACGCCCTTTTCAAATGTTAGTCTTGATCGTAAAATTTTATGAATGTTTCAAATTTAACATTGAAAATCGGACCATTAGTTGCTGAGATATCGACATTAAAAAATGGTGGGTTGTTTCGGGTCAATTTTCTTGTTTTTTAATCTTTGCGTGGAAATAAGAGTAGTATCAACAAAGTTCAAAAAAGCAAAATATGGAGAATTTTTCAGCTTTTCAAAAATATCTTTTCAAAGGAAATTAAAAAAATGAATAACTGCGACTAAATCAAAGTAACCATGGCTATGATTTGAAAATGTTGCACTTTATCAAAATTTCATTTAAATACTTTTCGATTGCCAATTCGATTTTACAGCGAAAAATGATGTTGAAAAATAGCAACCAGTATTTCGATTTAAAAAAAATAGTTTTGATTTTAAAATTGGTTGGCGAACGACTGGACATGGCGTACCATAGGTACTTCGAGTACCGCAGGAATAAAATAGACCCACCAAGTGGTCCATTAGCCTCTTGTCCAGTAACTCCGATACCCTGGCCTCCCCGCGGCGCTAGCCGGGATACTAGTAACCATTGGAGAGATCGGGTAACCAACCCCGGTGGGAACTATGGTAGTATGCTGACAGGGAAGGGGGGCTCCATCCTCTTCGGAGGGTGTAGCTATACCGTTAGGCCTCGAGAGAAAGGCCCCGTTACGGTGTCGAGAGAAAACCGGAGCTGGGTCTCGGTAGCTTCAAGGTGGCAGCCCCACCCCGAGACTAGGTATCGCAGCCCCAATCCGGCTGCATACCGAAATCAAAACCATTACGAACAATCAAGAAGGAATAAGGATCCGGAACAAACGGCATAGACCTAGGCACGAAAAGGACACCGATTGGAAACTCGGAACATGGAACTGCAGATCGCTACGTTTCGATGAGTATGAGTACGCTCTGTTGAACGAGCTCAAACCCCGCAACTTCGATGTTGTAGCGCTGCAAGAGATGTGCTGGAAGGGAGCGAAGATGTGGGAGGATGATGCTTTGGACCTCACCATGTACCAGAGCGGCGGAGCCGAAAACAAGCTGGGAACCGGCTTCATAGTGTTGGGCAAGATGCGGAGTCGTGTGATAGATTGGGAGCCGATCGACGACCGGATGTGTAGATTGAGGATTAAAGGCCGTTTCTTCAACTATCACATCTTCAACGTACATTGCCCACACGAGGAATCATCCGATGCCGAGAAGGAAGCGTTCTACGCGAAGCTGGAGCAGAAGTTCGACAGCTGCCCGCAGAGGGACGTCAAGATCGTCATCGGAGATATGAACGCCCGCATAGGAAGGGAGGAGATGTACAAGCCGGTGATCGGGCCGAACAGCCTGCACACCGTCACGAACGACAACGGCCAGCGGTGCATCAACTTCGCAGCCTCCCGCGGTATGGTGGTACGGAGCACATTCTTCCCCCGGAAAGACATCCACAAAGTCACCTGGACATCGCCTAACCAACGAACAAAAACACAAATCGACCACGTCCTCATCGACGGCCGATTCTTCTCGGACATACGGAACATCCGCACGTACCGCGGTGCGGACATCCACTCGGACCACTACCTGGTGGGTGCAAGCATGCACTCAAAACTGTCGACGACGTATCACCGACGACGGAGCCGGCTCCCACCGCCGTTCAACACCGAGCGGCTGCAGGACACGGCTGCGGCTCAGCACTACGTGCAGCAGCTGGAGGCGAGCCTGCCAACGGAGGAGGAACTCGGCGCTGCCTCGCTCAACGATGGATGGAGCAGAATATGCTCGGCCATCGGCAGTGCCGCTGAAGCCGCGCTAGGTAGTACGGTCCGAGTTGGAAAGCAGCGCTGGTTCGACGAGGAGTGCCAGCGGCTACTTGACGAGAAGAAAGCAGCTTATGCGGTGAAGCTGAGAGCTGCAACTGATGAGAACGTGGCCAGATACAAACAAGCGCTGAAACAGCAGAGAACGGTCTTCAAGCTCAAGAAGCGCCAGCTGGAAGATCGCGATCGCGCCGAAATGGAGCAGCTGTTCCGGCAGAACGAGACGCGTAAGTTCTACGAGAAAGTTAACCGGTCCCGCAAAGGCTATGCGCCGCAAGCCAACACTTGTCGGGACGCCGAGGGAAACCTTCTTATGGACAAAGGCGAGGTGTTGAACAGGTGGCAGCAGTTCTTCAACGAGCACCTCAACGGCGATGTAGCGCATGGAGACGGCTTTGAAACCCAACTTGGACCGCCCGCTGCCGACGAACAGTTCCCGGCACCTGATCTGGAGACGGTGAAGAAGGAGATCAGGCAGCTGAAGAACAACAGGGCCGCCGGTAAAGATCGGTTACCCGGTGAGCTCTTCAAATATGGAGGAGAGCAGTTGGCGAGGGCGATCCACTTGGTGATTTCTAAGATCTGGAGGGAGGAGAAACTACCAGCAGAATGGATGGATGGTGTCGTGTGCCCCATCTACAAAAAGGGCGATAAGCTGGACTGCGGCAACTACCGCGGTATCACGCTTATCAACGCGGCCTATAAAATCCTCTCCCAGATCCTCTGCCGTCTGCTGACACCGTACGCACGGAGGTTCGTGGGCCCCTATCAAGCGGGGTTTACTGGCGCTCGGGCCACCACGGACCAAATTTTCTCGCTCCGGCAGATCCTCGAGAAATGCCGTGAGTACAACGTGCCCACACATCACATCTTCATCGATTTCAAGGCAGCGTACGATACAGTCGACCGCGAACAGCTATGGCAGATCATGCACGAGAACGGATTTCCGGACAAACTGACTCGGCTGATCAAGGCTACCTTGGATCGTGTGATGTGTCACGTGCGAGTGGCAGGGAGCTAGCGGACCCCTTCCAATCGCATCAAGGGTTACGACAAGGTGACGGCTTATCCAATGCGCTGTTCAACATCGGACTTGAGGGAGTTGTGCGAAGAGCGGGTATAGACACGAGAGGCACGATTTGCAACAGGACAGTCCAACTTCTTGCTTATGCGGACGACATTGATATTATAGCGAGAGACCTAGAGACGGTGAAAAGGGTTTACACCGCCTTAAAGACGCAAGCAGGACGAATTGGATTGGCCATGAATACGACGAAAACAAAGTACATGAAAGGGAGGGGCTCAAAGGACGTTGACCCCCAAGACTCACCCTCTAGCTGTGGATGGCGATGTGCTGGAGGAGGTGAGCGAATTCGTGTACTTGGGATCGCTGGTAACGGCCGACAACGACACCAGCTTAGAGATCCGGACTCGTATCCACTCCGCGAATCGCGCCTACTTTGGATTACGGAAAACCTTGACATCTGATCGAGTGCAACGCGCCACGAAGCTGACCCTGTACAAGACACTGATTAGACCGGTTGCCCTCTATGGCCACGAGACCTGGACGCTGCGGCAAGAGGACGAACGAGCCCTTGGAGTTTTCGAACGGAAGGTGCTGCGAACGATCTACGGTGGAGTACGTACAGCTCAGAACGAGTGGCGAAGGCGCATGAACCACGAACTGCACGCGCTGCTGGGAGAACCGACCATCGTCACCCTGGCGAGAATCGGGAGGCTCAGGTGGGCCGGCCATGTCGCGAGGATGGATGAAGACCATCCTGTCAGGATGCTCTTTGACCGCGCGCGACCGGATGGCGGCACTGGCCGAAGAGCAGGAGCGCAGCGTGCACGATGGGGTAATCAGATCGAGGCGGACCTAAGAAAGATCTGCAACCTAGGAGACTGGCGAGCTGCAGCCCAGAACCGAGCAACATGGAACAACCTTCTTGATACAGCACGGGCACCGCGTATGGTGTTCTAAGCTGTTTGGTATGGTATGGTATGTATTTAAAATTCATAACTCGGTCAAAGATTTTTTGTCCGTTCTGCAAATTTCTGAAAAGTTGGCATTTGATGTCCCCTAAAATATATCAGAAAAAATAAATAAAAATAGTGTTATATGCAATTCAAGTTTTAGTGTCAAAAAATGAAATTAAAAATCACCAAAAAAATTTGTACCGTGCATTATTATTTCAGTGTAGTACCTACGTACCCATACCTACAACTTTGCTGAAGACACTTAATTGTTTAAAACTTTTTTGAATTTTCATACATCAGTTTTGTTTGGACAGCTGCCAAATTTGTATGGAAAATTATATGGACAAATTAATGATACAAAATGGCTTCTTTGGGCATACCGAAGGTATGGCTCATTTTTTGGTCATTTTGATCTAATAATTGAAGTTTACAAAATAAGGTTCATCAAGGTTCTAGTTGACGAAATCTTTGATTTTCTTTAACTAAGGTTATTTTCTTTAACTAAGTTTAATCATAGCATATAGCTTATGCTAAAATTTTCAAAAGAGCATATACCGAGAAAAAAGTCCTCCGGTCGGGCTCAATTTTTTTGGGAGCAAAAAAACATATTTTAAAATAACTCTGCGCCATTTAGCCGCTAGCAAAAATGGAAAAATAACAAAAATGGGAAAAATCAACCTTTTTCAAATGTAACTGCGTTAATATTAAAATTTAAATTCAAGCGATGACCTGTCCTTTTTGAGGAACGTTATTGAAAGGCGCAACTTTTGCCACCCAATACATTTCCAGGATATCCCTAAAAAATATTTCCTTAAATTCGTGCGGAAGTATACATTTCTTAGCTTTTGTGGCATCAATGTTTTGAAAATGTTTAAGAAAAATATTTAAAAATATTAAAAATATATTAGAAAAATATAAAGAAATTAAAAAAATACACAAATTTATTTTGATTTAGTTCAATTAAAGTCACTGTTGCTATTGAAATTAACAGCTCTTCTGAAAATGATTCTAAAGGTTTATTGAAAATAATTTCAAAGTCTGCAGCACATGGACTAGTTTCTATTTGTTAGGTAGTCCATGTGCTGTAGACTTTAAGATTATTTTTAATAAACCTTTAGAATCATTTTCAGAAGAGCTGTTAACTAAATCAAAATAATTTTTTGTATTTGTGTAACATAAATTATAATATCCTGGAATAAAAATAAACTATGCCTTTTTTGCTTGCATTTTTTTAATACTTGGTATTATTAAGTTTAAAAAAAGTTATTTACTTCTTGACGCCCAAAGCGCAAGTAAGATTGTTAGGATTGCAAGTGGAATTTGTTCATAAATGGGTAATTCTCTACCAACTCACACGAAATCGGGAAAAGTTGCCCCGGCCCCTCTTCGATTTTTCATGAAACTTTGGTTTTAGGGGTAAGTTTTGTCCCTGATCATGAATCCGAGGTCCATTTCATTTTTTTTTCATATTTCAAAATGTGAAAAAGAGATGTTTTTCAATAATTTGCAGCCTGAAACGGTGATGAGATGGAATGTTGGTGTCAAAGGAACTTTTATGCTAATTTGGAAGACCAATTTGATGGCGTACTCGAAATTCCTAAAAAAAAACGTTCAAAAATTCTGCCATTTTCCGTTACTCAATTGTAAAAAAATGGAACGTGTCGTTTTAAAGAAAATTGAATGTACTTTTCGAATCTACATTAACCCAGGAGGGTCATTTCTTCATTTGGAACAAAATTTTTCATTTTTAGATTTCGTGTTGTTTTCTAACTTTGCAGGGTTGTTTTATAGAGTGTTCTCATTTGTTGAAAAATCAAATAATGAATTGAAAATTCGCTGATACTATTTTTCCATTTTTGTTGGCTTGTTTGATTTTCCGAGATTAAAAACAACTTGTAAACGAGTCAAACGTGATCCAACACATTTTTATTTGTGTGTTCACGAATACTTGTTGCCTGCCGGATAAACCCCTTTCTTGCTCGATTTAGGTCTGCCATCTAGAAGCAATACGTGCAGCATCCAATGACTTTTCCATCGCTTTCCTGGCTGCGTTGCTTTGTGTTCTCAGTTCCGGTGTGCCTTCTTCCTGGCCTGCCTTCCTCCCTGGCATTGCTGACTGCTGCTGCTGTCCGGTTAGTGCTCTTCCTGTAGTGGCACTTTCCGTTATAATTTATTTCATTAATTTTAAGAAGAATGTAATTAAAATAATCTATTTATTTATGTAATTTACTCAAACAATTCATCTTAGAATTTAATTAAGTTCTGTTCCCTGTGTGTGTTTGTGTGCATTGTATGTAGATCCGCTTGCTCTCTCTCGGAATCTGCCTTTCCACTTTGGGTCTGTCCAGGATGCTGGTGCTCTTCGGGTGGAGGCCACCCCAGAAGTCGGAGTGTTGCTCCAGCAGGAAGAGGAAGAAGAAGGGCTGTTGATGGTGGGATAGTCCCGTCAACGCAGTCGGTGGAGCCTTGGCACTCAATTAGAGAGGTGGCTTCGAGATGGGGAGGGGACTTGGGTGGGAGGGCAGTCATCAGTACCATTAGTAGTACAAGTGCTTGGTGTTTTACAAGTCGAGTCAAAAAGTGTGTTCTCTCACACATGCCTTTTGGGGTTTGAGCTGTCTGCTATCGCACCACACTGAGCGGAAAGTGAGGGTGAAGTTGAGATAGTCGAATTGTTCCCACAAAATGTCAAAAGGGGAGGAGGTGGTTCTGATTCTAAAATACAAAATTGGTGTAAACCCTTAGGTGAATTAAAATAAACAAAAAAAAAATTAAAAGCTTCAAATTAAAAATTAAATTTTTTAGCAGTTTATTTGCTCCCTATTTTTTGGGCTAATTTTGAACGAAGGGGAGACAAGGAAATATCAGATGTCTTTTTAAAATCTCAAATGGAACATTTTATGAATATATTCCTTTACAAGAAATGCTGTAATGGTTTCGAGTGAATCCTCACAACCCCGACGCCAGAGAACACAACGGATGTGTCTAAGAAAACAACGTTGCACTCTTCTGTACTCCGTACTTTCACGCAATTTGGACCACTGCAGAACTGTAAAAGGTAGGAGATGCATGAAAATCCTTTCCTGGCGGGAGAATGCAAATACACTCGACACTTTCACATGACCAAGTTCAGCAGAGTTAATACTTCCTTCTAAATTTAATTTATTTCAGCACTCTTCAAAATATTTGCATTTCACTCATTCCCGGGGTTGTTTTGGACTTGAGAGGCCAAAAAAAACATGAACATAATTTGATTACTGAAGAATGGAATTTTGAGTAGAATCTTGAACTGTAGAAGCAAACACATCAAACATCAAACAGGACTCTGGGAAAGTCCTCCCAACCAAGTCGGCGAGAGACCAGAGGGTGGTGATGAAAATTTAATGAACACACTTTCCTCCACGTGTGCTGCTGCTGCGTTCCCAAAAGTGATTATTATTTGCAGGAACGGCATCAGCAGTCAAGCAGTGGCGGATTATTGTTTTCTAATATCCGGTATAACGTACGGAAGGAGCCTGGCTTAAATGGCATTCTAGTTGGCTGCTTTTGGCGGCTTTTCCGGCAGATTCGCAGGTCTTCGCAGCTTCTTACAGGGCAAGTCAGTGGTGCGAACATGATCCTCAGATGCTCGGAAAACGAAGAAAGGAAAGCTGACTTTTCTTCGCTCTCTTTTTGAGAAGAGGGGATGTGCTGCTGGTCCTGGGAGCATAGCCCAGGAGAGGGTGAAATAAATGTCTTGAGCATAAATTATAATCTTCATATGCTACCAGCGCGTGCTGGCTTTTATGCTGCTCGGTAGCGGATGTTCTTTCCAAATTGTTGAACTTTGAGGGAAAATCGAACCTCTTTGCCTTTAGAGTGAAAAGCAATTTGAGTTTCTGATTTTTTTTGGCCATATTAAACTATTATATTGAAAACATGAGATGAAAACATTATCTAATCTGTGATTTAGATGTTTTTCTTTAAAAAATAAAAAAAAGATGTTTAAAAATATATGTAACTGAAAAACTGTTTGTTATATCAATTGATAACCAATATTAAACCTGTAAAAAGAATGACGAAAGGATTGCTCAAATTTCTGAACTAGTGGCGGGCCGGAGCTGATGTTTAAAAAAAGTTAAAAAAGTAAACATTTCGCCATAAACATTATTTTATAAGGTTGTTTCAATTAAACAAATAAATAAACAAGTGTTACAAATATGATTCATATATCTTTATTTTAAGAAAGAAAAAAACAGAGATAACTTTCACAGATGTGTTTATTGGATTTATTTTTATTTTGTTTTGGGTAAAATTGTATTATAATATTTTTTGTCGATTGAAGTTAAATACCCTGATATCATTTACTAAAAAATAACATTTAAATTGCAATTTTTTTTCATTTGAAAAATCAACGAGGCAAGATAAAATTCATTGAAACGAAATGTGGATTCAAATCTTCTGTATAATTAAAAACTATTTTACGTTGAAGTGCACATTTATTCAAATATTTTACAAAATTTAAATGTTCTACGATTGATGATTTTAAAGACACGTAAATAATTCTTTGTATTTCTTAGAATTATTGACGTTTATGAAAATATTTTTTTTGCTCTTTGATGTTTGAACTCATTTTGAAATATTTTTTAAATTTTAAAAATATTTGCAGCGATTTGCCTTCCTCACAGAGCTAAGGCTGTAATCCTGCTCGAAAAATGAACTTTTGAAAAACAGCTCGTAGACCAATATTCATGTATACCTATCGACTCAGAATCGAAAACTGAACAAATGTCTGTGTGTGTGTGTATGTGTATGTGTGTGCGTATTCCCCTTGCTGCTCAAAATTCTTGCCAAGTTTTCTTGGCACAGGCTAATCCGATTTAAGTCAAACAAGTTGCATTCGATCCGGTTTGGTGCTCCATACTGCGCTATTGAATTGTTTGAAGATCCGAAAAGTAGTTCAAAAGTTACGTATAAAAAAGTGTCAGAGTTGCGAATCGGATCTCACTTAAATGCATGTAAACTATGTCCGGATTCATCATCCGACCCATCGTTGGATAGGTAATCGAAAGACCTTTTTAATGAGTCCAAAAAAATGAAGTTCTGGCAACCCTGTCTCGAGATATGACCACTTAAGTGATATTTATGTCTTTCTTTGAAAGTGAGGAAGGCACCAATCACATAGGTGGATTAAGTTAGTTTTTTATTTTAAATATGAATAATTTGCTTTTTAAAGCTTTTTTCCGGCAAAACTTTATCTCTGAAAAGATTTTCTGTAAAAATAAATTATTTTTGCTTATCCATTTATGAAAAATCAATTTTGATCAAAATCCTCAAAAAGCAAAAGCCAAAACTATAAAAAAAATAATTTAGTATCTTTTTGCAAGCTTTTTGCAAGGATGACAAGAATAAAATTCAAAGAGTGATTAAACGAGAAATAAAATCATTTAAAAAAATAAAAAGGCAAAATCCAAACAAAACTTTGAATTGGCAACATTTTGTGTCAAAAGCAAAAAATGTTTTTTTTTTGCTTTTGACATAAAATGCTGCCAATTTGTTTTGTTATTATATCTAAAAGATTGATCTCAAGATTATTTTTAAAATTTTGACGCTCAACATATTTATTGAGTTTTTCATGAAGAGCCTAAAGGGCTGGTTATAGAACTATTTTGAAAAGCCGTCGCGGGCCGGATGAAATGGCTTCACGGGCTGGACATTAGTCTGATGTAGATAATGCCTATCATGGAATTTTGTCTTTCTTACAAAAGAAAGGTTCCGTTTTGGAAAAACGCTTTACTCAGAAATATTAAAAAAAATCGTGCATGGCTGGGAATCATCTCAGAATTAAATCCTATTACTAATTTGAATCATTCGTGAAAATTTCCGATCTTTTCGAAAACAATACTTTCATTTTCTTTAAAAACAAGATTGACATCGCAAAAGGGCCAAATATTCAATGAAATGTTAGTCTTGATTTAAAAAAAGTTGAAAATATTGTTTTCGAGACTTAGAAAAGAAGCGGTCGTGGCTGAATGGTTACGATGTTCGCTTTATAAGCGAATGGTCCTGTTTTTAATACCCATCTGCTCCCAACGAGAAAGTTATGGACTCATTAAAAATTGAATTAAATGAAAAACTTGAAGCTACCGGCGGGGTTCGATCCCTTCATGATCCCTTCAGAATTGCTCAGCTTTACCATTTTATTCATGAGCTGAAACTAGAAAACTAGACAATTTTCCGTCCCGGGATTTCCCGGAAAAGAATATATTTTCCGTTTCCCGTTTATAAAAAAAATAATGAGAAAACCTAGCTTATTTTATTTATTTTAATCTACTATGCATATTGAACTAATAAGAAAAAATCAGGTACATTTCAGGTGTATTTTAGATTATATTTATTGTCAAACGGGGTAATAATGATAGGATTTCATTCTGTTTTTATATTTTTTTCCAACCTTACAAAGGTTTGTCTCAAGATTATTATTTTGTAAAACATGTACTGGGGTAGGCCACACAAGGTCCATGCACTTCTGTTGGAAAAAATGTTTTTCTATATTATTTGAAAAATAGTGGCGTTGAAAATTGTATCTAGCATTTTGGGGTGACTTTGTACAAAATATTTGTTGTTAAAATAAGATTTAAAGTGTTCAAATTTCACAATCACTTAGGTTGCTGATAAGTTTTTAAGAAAAAAAAAAATCAATTTGTTGATTTACTTAACTTAGGGGAAATATACCCATTTTAATCACACTAAGCCGTTCGACCAATTCTCATCACTTTTGCCGTTTTCCGCTATTAAACCAAAATTTTCAGATGTATCAACAATGATTAGTTGCTTGCTTACTTTCATTTGAGCTATTTATTACTTTGGAGCAATCAAAAACACTTTAATTAAGCTGTAATCATGAGCTGCATGATCAAAGTGCTGATAGGCCGATAATAGGAATAGGATGAGAAAGGGTATAGTTCCCCTAGTTTATAAGTTTTTTACTATTATACGGGTAATTCTCCGCCAACTCACACAGCAGTTGCCCCGACCCCTCTTCGATTTGCGTGAAACTTTGTCCTAAGGGGTAACTTTTGTCCCTGATCACGAATCCGAGGTCCGTTTTTTGATATCTCGTGACGGAGGGCGGTACGACCCTTCCATTTTGCACATGCGAAAAAGAGGTGTTTTTCAATAATTTGCAGCCTGAAACGGTGATGAGATAGAAATTTGGTGTCAAAGGGACTTTTATGTAAAATTAGACGCCCGATTTGATGGCGTAATCAGAATTCCGAAAAAACGTATTTTTCATCGAAAAAAACACTAAAAAAGTTTTAAAAATTCTCCCATTTTCCGTTACTCGACTGTAAAATATTTTGGAACATGTCATTTTATGGGAAATTTAATGTACTTTTCGAATCTACATTGTCCCAGAAGGGTCATTTTTTCATTTAGAACAAAATTTTTCATTTTAAAATTTCGTGTTTTTTCTAACTTTGCAGGGTTATTTTTTAGAGTGTAACAATGTTCTACAAAGTTGTAGAGCAGACAATTACAAAAATTTTGATATATATACATAAGGGGTTTGCTTATAAACATCACAAGTTATCACGATTTTACGAAAAAAAGTTTTAAAAAAGTTGGTCGTCATCGATCATGGCCGTTCATGGTCACCCGCGACAGACACGGACGACGAAACAAAGAGAAACGCAAAAAGTAACTTTTTCAAAACTTTTTTTCGTAAAATCGCGATAACTTGTGATGTTTTAAGCAAACCCTTATGTCTATATATCAAAATTTTGTAATTGTCTGCTCTACAACTTTGTAGAACATTGTTACACTCTAAAAATAACCCTGCAAAGTTAGAAAAACACGAAATTTTAAAATGAAAAAAATGACCCTTCTAAATCGAAAAGTACATTAAATTTCCCATAAAATGACATGTTCCAAAATTTTACAGTCGAGTAACGGAAAATGGGAGAATTTTAAAACTTTTATTGTTTTTTCGATGAAAATACGTTTTTCGGAATTCTGAGTACGCCATCAAATCGGGCGTCTAATTTTACATAAAAGTCCCTTTGATGCCAAATTTCTATCTCATCACCGTTTCAGGCTGCAAATTATTGAAAAACACCTCTTTTCGCATGTTCAAAAATGGAAGGGTCGTACCGCCCCTCCGTCACGAGATATCAAAAAACGGACCTCGGATTCGTGATCAGGGACAAAAGTTACCCCTTAGGACAAAGTTTCACGCAAATCGAAGAGGGGTCGGGGCAACTTTTCCCGATTTCGTGTGAGTTGGTAGAGAATTACCCATACATATACATTTTAGGTAAAATTGATAAAAAGTCAAAATGTTGCCTAAAAATCGTTCAAATGAATTTTGTTGGTAAAATTACGGTCTAGAACAAGTTACTTGTTATTTTTCTGCATTATTTAATTTTTTGCTTTATGAGTCAACGTTATTCTTAAACATATTCCCTTGAAATGGTAACAGAGACAAATTTAAAAGCATTTTTATGGTTGAGAAGCATGGATTATACACACTGATTCAAAAAAAAAAATGCTTCTCAACAAAAAAAATCAATTGATTTTTTTTGATTTGGTAGGAGTTGAAAGACAGCATATAAAATTAGAAAATTTCAATATTTTATAAAGATGTATGATTTTTAAAAGCAGTCAAGCCATTAATTGAACCCCACACTCATTTTGAACATTAAAGTTGCTGTTATAGAAAACTATGTTGCAAAATATCAATCAGAGGCAGCATAAGATCAATTTCGATAAATTTCAAATTTCCCTAGGGAATTTGTTAAAAATTGCCCGTTCCCCGGGAATTTTGTTACTCCGGGAAATTGGACTAATATCACCTGTCATTTTTTAATTTACTGTACGATTCGAGTTTAGAAAATGAGAAAATTAAAAAAAATCATGTATTTGTATGATTTCTTACATCCAGTCAAGCTATTAATTGACCTTCACTCTTATTTTAACAATTAAATTCGCTGTCCCATACAGTTTTGATGCAAAATATTTATCAGATTCAAGATGAGTCGTGTGGTGTTCGTGGGGGAGATCGGTTGGCGAATCGACGCGCGAGATTCCGCGAAAAAGTGCTAGAAGATTCTGGAATTCATTGAAAAAATGTGTCGCGTCGTGGCCTTAGCAGGTGGGCCCTCAGTCGTGTGGATTCTTGAATTTATTGATGGAAGGCTTCGCGTCGTCGTGTATATATCTGGAGCAACACGAGAAAAGGGCGGATAAGCATTTTGATAGCTGGAACTATTTCGCAAATTCCGAGCTAACAGTTAACTTTTTCTGCGGGTTTTGTTAAATAATTAACTGTTGTCTCGGAATTTGCAAAATAGTTCTAGCTGTCAAAATGCTTATGCGCCCTTTTCAAATGTTGCTCCAGATATTGTCTTTTTGTTGTTGAGCTTGTTGTTCGCGGTCCGGACTGGGTAAATTCGTGGTGAAGTTTGTTGCAAAGAAGTCGTGCGCTAAGACTTTCATGAAATCGATTGAAACAGTTAGTTGTATCAGCACTATTTGAGGTTTACATGATAACGAATAATACGTTGCTAAAAATCTCATTTAGTTAAGAAAGCCATTCCCTTAGCATCGTGGCTCGGATGGCACGTCGACGGTAAGAAGTAAAAAAAATACGGGATTGAGTATATAATTAACTCCTTCTCATAGCGTCGAAGCTCGGAAGGCAAGGATTATGTTTCACTTTCTGGTCATATCATCTACCAATAACGAATCCGGATTAGAAAGCCCAATTGAGCAGATTAGAGGTACCAATTGAGCAAAATCCTTTGTTTTATGCTCGATTGGTAGGTACCTCCGTTTGACAGTTCTCGTTGGTACTTTTGGTTTGAGATGATCGTTCTCTAATAAGCTCCAGGCTCTCTAATCCGGAGCTATTTTAAATTGTTCGTCACCGAATAACGCGCATCAATAAGCATCGTTGCTCGGATGGCACGTCGTCGGTAAGAAGTAAAAATACACGCGATAATAAGCCCTTTAATAGCGTTGTAGCTCCGAAGGCAACGATTGTTTTTCACTTTCTGGTCATATCATCTA
This sequence comes from Culex quinquefasciatus, assembly GCF_015732765.1. Taxonomy (NCBI): domain Eukaryota; kingdom Metazoa; phylum Arthropoda; class Insecta; order Diptera; family Culicidae; genus Culex; species Culex quinquefasciatus. The sequence continues at coordinate 83,686,318 of NC_051862.1, forward strand.
CCAAGATGAATCCTGACCTTCCCTTTCCTTCCCCTACTAACACAATTCCCCCGCTTCCCGTGATGCTTGAAGGAGATGCTGTGGGTTCAACGGTCTCATGCGGTGTCAACAGGTATAGAGCGGCAAACTCTGTGTCTGATGAGTCTGCAACTTCAACTATCGGACTAACATTCCTACCTTTGTTGAACTGCATCTCCTTGGGGGGGCACCGGTATTGACTTAATGCAGAGATCTTCAGGGGTTATACAGTGAGGATGATTAGCTCCCACTACTCATCTGTTGGTTCATTGTGTAACTTCAGCTGATCCGTCAATAACGGAGTAGCAGCTCATTGGCAGTCAACCATGCTCATGCTCATGCTGCTCATGCTCATGCTGCAAAATATTTATCAGAGCCAAGATCAGAACAATTTACTCCCGAGATTTCCCGCGAAATTGGTTGAAAATTTCCCGTTTCCTGGAAAAATTTTGTCCCTGGAAATTGGACGCTCTACCCGACACCTCTTCGATTTGCGTGAAACTTGGTCCTGAGCGTTAACTTTTGTCCCTGATTACGAATCCTAGCAATACTTTTCGATATCTCGGACGGAGAGGCGGTACGACCCCTTCCTCCATTTTTGAAAATGCAAAAAAAAAAGACGTGTGTTTCAATAGCTGCGTTCTTTTCGAATCTGCAATATTCCAAAAGGGTATTTTTTTCATTTGGAACAACAAAATTCAACATTCGATGAAACGGCTTTGGGTGAAATATTACCTTGTTGGGCTATTTTTTTATCAAACATTTATGATTTTTGCCAACCATTATATGAATCATTTGAACAAGCTGAAACTTTCGTTTTGTTGTCTTTTTGCCTTCCTCACCTCACTGAGGCAAGGCTATAAAATCACTCGAAAAATGAACTTCATAAATACACCTCCTAGATATACCTTCACGTATACCTATCGACTCAGAATCAAATTCTGAACAAATGTCTGTGGGGATGTGTGTAGACACGATTTTTTCCACACGATTATCTCAGAACTGGCTGAACCGATTTTGGCCGGATCCGCCTTATTCTGTTCGTTTTGGGGTCCCCTAAGACCTTATTAAATTTTATTTTGTTTAGTAAAGTATTTAAAAAGTTATACAAAGAAAAAGATTTTTGTAGATACAAAAAAGGGTGATTTTTTGCATAACCTCAAAAGGCCGGGTCTTTTTGTTTACGTGCGAGAGTCGCGCCAGATGCGAAACGCCCGGTTGCCACATTGCTTCAAATGAGATTCTGCATGTTTTCTGGAAAAGTCTGTATCAGGTATATATTTTTTTTCATAAACTTATTTTCATTATTACGTTGTAAATGTGAGGAAGGCACCACCCACCTAATGGTGGATTAAGAAACGTTTTTTCATTTAACTTTCGATCTTATTATTTCTGTTTGTAACTTTATAAAACGATTTTTCCTGCAAAATCGTATGAAAATCAAATGAAAATATTTGTGTAAATATCTTTCTGCATTCTACTTTAGATGTTTCGAATGAATTAAAAAAAAGATTTTTTTCACACTTTTCATGCATTAGTGCTTAAAAAGCAGGTTCCTCCATCACCACTAATCTAACCAGTCAGCCACGTGGTTCATATCTTTCGTCACTCGTTCCGCAATGCCACCTGGACAACCTGTAGCTCTTCCACAGCAGCGGTAGCCGTCGTGCGACAAAGTATCGCACAGATAAATGAATTTCCAGCACTACCACCGCCCACGCCATCGCCCGTCCAAACTGACACCACCGCCTCGGTGTAGGACAAACGGAAACGCTTTATATACGGTATTCACTTAATTTACATAAACCACGTGATAAAATCACTGTTGAAAACCCCAAATAATAGAGTGTTTGCAAAGTGGAAAACTGGAAATGGAAAATGGCATTGCTGTGGCGTGAAAATGGCCCGCGAGTGTTCGTACACTGCCGTTGTGTGTGTGTGTGTGTGTGACGGTGGAAAAGCGACAAGTGAAAATGGTTAAATATATAAACCCTTTGCTGCACGCGCCCCACTTCTGGGTGGAAATTGTGGGTGAACGAATTGCAAGAGAAAAAAGAAGAAAAAAAGCGCGGGTAAACCGGGAGACACGCAGCAGATACAGTCGGAGAGCAGTGCTGCCAGCCGGCTGGCCAGAGTCAAGTGCGGCGTGTGCCGTTATGGCAATCGGTTTGGCAAGTGCACGCGGGAAAAGCGACAAGTTAGCTCGTTGAAACTGAAAGGTAAAGTGATATGCTTTGGGCGATTCAAAGAAACACAACTGTCTATTGTTCAATTTCATGATTCTGATCTCTAAGTGTGTTTCACTTTGATCACTTTGAGCATTTAAATCATTATTTCTAATTTAGTGCAACAATTTATATGCCAGAACTCCTTTGAATGCACAAATCTATAAGAAGTACAAACGCATCAAGCAAAAATTCTCATAAATTAGTAAATGTGACTCTCAACAAGGATAAACTCATCTGCGCGTCCACACTGCTAGCACTCAATTGATCAATTCGACGTGGGATGAGCACATCTTGTCCCACGTTAATTTTGGACCAAATTGAGTTAAAGCGCAATTTTGTGCAGTTCTCATAACGGAAAAACGGAATCGACGTAACACCTTATAATGTGGCCCTCTTAAACCTTGCGGTTTCGTCAACGGATCCACAGGCGTGTATCGTTCTTTTTGCGACAAGACTCCGCCTCCCGGGTCTCCTAAGTGTGAAGGTATGGGCACGGGGAGAGGGCACCGAATACCTATATTTACACTTAGAATTTTTTGCGTCCGCCCCGGGATTCGAACCGGCGACCTCTGGATTGTGAGTCCAGTGCGCGGTCCGATTGATCCACACAGGCTGACACAGTTCTCATAGTCTCTCCTAATTTGATTCCAATCCTGAGATATTCAACAGTATCGGAAAAAAACTTCGTACATTGTTGCCACTTTTTATATGAAAGAAGTTTTGATCTGATCGTGCTATCTTGACATACTTTGAAACTTACTTCAAGTGCGACAACTTGCCAAAGGGATTTCAAGTCAGAACATGTTTGACACACGTATATGCCCGACTACTTTTTTTATATATAACTCGGATCTTCAGGAACCAAATTCAACCAACGGTAAGGCAAACACAAGGTTTTTTGTTATTGTTTACATTGCAAAGCTCTAGGTTTTGTTTAGTTAGTATGTTGTCTTTATTAACGAGCCGTTCAGCAAAAGTTATCGATTCAAATCAAATCTCGGAACGACAAAAAGCGACGTGCGACATGATAGCCCGAGTCTTATTGAACTATAGAGTAATTCTCAACATTATTTATTAGTTTGCGGTTTTTAAATTTTTAAACATTGTTCATACATTCCCTTCCCATAAAAAAGAAGCGACGTATCATAAGTTTGCACATACAAGTCTTCATAAAACTGGAGTCGATTGTGGACGGTAGGGCAGCGCGCTCGCAAGATTATTCGTGTTTCGAGAGTCATTTTAATTGAGTAATTGGTGTTTTTGAGTCTTTATAATTTTTATTAATTGTTTTGTGATTTTTAAAGTCCTTGCCATATTGATTGAATGGCACGGCGTCGTGTAAATTGCGCATTGATTTTTTGAATTTTCCTGGTTCAAAAATTCTTGCTATATTATCATTGATCGAAAGGCACGTTGACGGTTTAAGTCAGGGGTGCCCAACCTTTGGACCCTGTGGGCCAGATCTGATATTTCTGAAGCAGTGGCGGGCCGGAACTGATATTTGATAAAAGTTGAAAAAGTAAACACATTTTTTTTTCAATTTTCTTATGATTGGGTTCTTCCAAAGTAAATACATAAAAGAACTAGCTAATATGTTTCATATATCTTGATTTTAAGAATAAAAAACAACATTCAAAAATGTGTTTATTTGACTTATTTCAATTTTTGTTGGTTTGAAATTGTATAGATATTGTTTTTGACGATTGCAAATACCTTGATATATTTTTTTATAAAACAAACATTAAAATTTCAATGATCGTTGCAATTTTTTGAAGTTTTTGATAAATTTCTTAATATTTTTAATTTTTTTTCAGGAGTCTATTTTCAGTATGATTAATTTGATTTTCTAAGCTTTTTTAAAATTTATCACTAAAAAGTTGTTTTGGAAAAATACATTAGTTAAGCTTACTTATTTATTGAAAAAAAGAAAATAGAAAAAAATCAATTTGAAGTAAACACAGTTAAAACTTAAAGAAAAAACATTTTGTTTCTTTCTGTAAATTTTAAGACAACAATCCAAGTTTTATCATAAATTTCACAGTTTTACAAAATGGATAATTTTGTTTTCCTTTATAAAAATTAAATTCAAACATGAAGAATGTTCTTATAATATGTTAAAATTTGATCTCAAGCTTTTTTATCTTTAATTCAGACAATAATTTTATTTATTTAATACTTCATGAGCAGCCTTCAGGGCCGGCCATAGAACTATTTTGAAAATTGTTGGAAATTTTCTCAGCCCTTCAAAAATATTTTTTGGAGGTGTTTTTATTTCAGGAAGAATTTTTTCAATGCCAAAAACAAACCAAAAAGAAATCGAAAAGTGGATACAATTATAAGAATTTTAAAGTACTTTTCGATTCGGGTTTTTCAAAAGATTAAAAAATTAAAAAAAATCGTATTTTAGGAATAAAACTTAAACTTGAAAAACTGAAAATAAAATTTGCAATGATTTTACCGCTTTTAAAATAATAATTGAAATTGAAATTCTATTGAATTACAAAACTCTTAGAAAATCTAGGTTCAACGTTTTGGTGAACCAAAATATCTCCCATAACTCTACCGTAGCATCCTGCAATGTAGCATATCTCTGCAACTGATGCAACTACTATACCAACTGACTGGGGTAGCTATTTGTACGCCGACTAGGACACTAGTAGTAGTAGATAGTACGGTTGTCGCGTCGAAAGGACGCGTAAAAAGGTCCGACGAAGGGAACGGGTGGCGGGACAAATAATCTGCACATTCAACGTTTTTTCGTCTGATGCGCTCAACCCGACAACAATTCTGCGGTGTTTTTCTACAATTGGGCACGACTGCTGGTAGTGTTTTTTTGTCGGGGAGAGTGAAGTATTTATGTATTTATTTTAATAAACAATTTTCTGGTTCGGCTTTTGCGTGATGAGTAATTCTTCTCTTTGCTGTATTTTGTTGCTTGTCAAAACAGCATACAATTAATGCTGGCGAGATTTGTTGTCTCAGCATAATTTTGTGACGGTTAATTCAGGACAAAATTCAACTCTGGAAGGAGGGATTTTAACAAAAAGCACAGAAGAACAGAAGAACAGAAGAACAGAAGAACAGAAGAACAGAAGAACAGAAGAACAGAAGAACAGAAGAACAGAACAAGAGAAACAAAGCAATAAAATCAAACTACGTTCTTGGAAAGTTCTCAAATAATTCGAACAAAATTACAATGCAAAGTAGTAAATTATTTCGTTCCAATCACTCAAATCCAATCAATAATGCATCAAGGCTCTGTCCCTAAACGCAAAGAAAAATAAATCAAAATCATCCCATTACCTGAAATGAAGCATCCAGTAACTGGTTTTATTACATCTTGAATCCCAACTAGGGTCTTGCAGAATATCCTTCTATCGGCTTCCACTGACACGACCAACGGAAGAGAGATTGATAAAACTTAACCAGAGAAGCTGGGAAAAGTGACTGTAGAGAACTACACACACCAGAAAAAGCTCATAAAAGGATAAATTATTTTCCTACCCTTGTGGAAAGGAATCCCGCACCACCAACCTGCATATGTGGCTGGAGAAGAAGGGTTGTATTTGCACAAATAGGTGAAATTTTTCACACTACTCCAAAAGGGCCTTGGGAAAGAACTCCGAAGTCGTCCGAAGAACCAACAGTCAACCAACTTCAAACGAAGGTCAGCACCAGCAGTTTCCAATCACATTTAATGCTTTTAATATAAATTCAATGCATTTACGGGATTGCAAAACTATCGTTTTATGTGTGTGGTTTGGTTTGGCTTGGCTTTCTGGGTGATCGTTTGAGGCTAGATTTTCTTTCACTTCACTTCTCAGCTGCTCTAGTTTTGGGTGGGGGGAACTAGGACTTGGACTTCCTTTATCGCCCCCTTCCCCCCTGAATGTAGAGCTCATGGAATAAAATTGAGTGCTTTCGGTTGTACATGTTGCACTGCGAAGGTGGGATAGCGATGGAAGGGTTGTAAACTGATCATTTGTTGTTAATTTGATGGGGAAATCTGTTTCGTATTCAGAGAGGTTTTCGTTCTTTGAACAAGTTTGATGGAAACTGAATGGGTTTTATTTAATTAGCGTATCAAAATAACTCAAAGTATTTTTTATGTCATCTTCTCAAAGTAAAATGTTTTTTTGAAATTTTCGTTAGATATATTTTACTGTATTTTATTATTAAAGCCACTTTTAAGATATTTAATTTGTAAAAAATATATGTCAATATTTTTGAGTTTTTTGTTTTTTGAGTCATTCTAAGGCCGATGCAAATATTGTTCATAATTTTCGTTCCTTGGCTCTAGCCAAGGCCGAGGTAGAGGGGGGGGGGGATGGGTTTGTTAGGGATAGCCTAAAAATGAAAGGAAAAAATTACATGCCAGAATTTCAACATTTCAATGAAAAAGTTTTTTTTTTGCAATCCGGCGTGAAACTACTTACTTTTCCTGTCATTCTTGAACGACGAAACAGCCTACTTTTCTGTACCAAAAATAAAAGAATCGAAGAGTAACCCATTTCAAAACAAATGCTGAAAAGTTCTACTTTTCAGCACTGAAATGGATGCTGAAAAGTTGAACTTTTCAGCACTTGTTAGGAAAAGTTATACTTTTCAACATTTTTTTGATTTGAACGATTCATTGACTCAATGCATGGACATTTGTCCTATAATTCTGTCCAAAGGGTGTTTTTCGGAATTGCAAAAAACGTTGTATGGAACTCGTTGCAAAACTTGATTTTTCATCACTCGTCGTATTTATCTAACTCGGTAAACCTCGTTAGATAAATGTACGACTCGTGCTGAAAAAATCCTCTTTTTGCAACTTGTTGCATAAACTACTATTTTTAAATTCATAATGCACTAGTAAATTTGGATTACAATTGCTAGTTAGAAAAAAGTTATTTTTAAATAAGAACAATTAAAAATATTTGTTTTGCAATCCCACTGTGAAACTGTCAAGAAACGAAACGGCCTATTTTTAACTACCAAAAACAACAGATTTGAAAATCAATACCTTTTAATACCAGTGCTGAAAGGTCCTACTTTTCAGCACTGAAATGGGTGCTGAAAAGTTGAACTTTTCAACACTTGTATCGAAAAGTAGCATTTTTAAATATGTTTGACATTAGATTCCATTCAAAAAGCGTTTTTCGGAATTGCAAAAAATGAAAAAAAAAAAAGGAAAATCGTATGTACGTATGTACGACTCGTGTTAAAAAAGTCTTATTTTCTTAACTTTTTGGATAAACTACAATTACATGAACTTAAAAATAATTAAAAATGATTTGAAACACAGGAAAATGCATTTTAATTTGTTTTTAGATAATTGGGTCCTAAAATGAAGCTTAGATTGCTGATATTATTTTTTACAGCGATAAAGCTTATTTTTCTGAGTACAATGACCCTTTGTTCGACCACAAAGAGTTTAAAATGGATTTTTAAATCAATTTTGAAAAATTAACCTCGCGGTCCTTCTTGACAGAAAAGTTCCTACTTGACAGCTCGTTCCAAGGGGACCATAGTTGATCCATCGAAAAAATGTTGTCTTGACAAAAAAAAAATTGCATTAAAATGAAAAAAAGTGATCAGAAATTGTTTTTAATCGTGTTTTTTATCGTTGTACATTAAAGTTGACATAGGGCTTTAATACCCAATTGCACTTCAAATTTCGAAAAAAAATGAAGTGCTCAAAAAAACCTTTTTTTTGTAATTTTGGGAGAGACAAAATCTTTGAAAAATAATTGCAACAGTGTAGGTGTAGGAGAAAGTAAGGCCGTTGCTAATATTTTTAAAAGTATTTTTCAAAGTGTCGCCAAGAAAAAATCTTCAAAATTTTAATGACAATAGTCAAATTAACTGAATACAATCTAAAACGCATTTTTCTGCATTGATAATTATATTTAGCATGTTTGGGCTGGATTAAAAATATTTGGAATTTTTATGAAATTTTTATGTGCAACACCCCAAAAACTTCTTTTAGCAAAAAATAAATTTTCGTCAATACTCAGGCATTTTGTAAACTAATGATTGCAAAACAACTGTCCTGTCCAAGTATGTAATGAATTTTTAAACACTTTTTTTTCATTAAAATGCTAAAATCATGGCTCGTAAATTCAATTTTTTAACCCTCACCCTCCCTACCCAAAATTTTCCCAATTTAATTGTTGGATAAAGATTGAGTTTAACTGAAAAGAGTATAATCAATTGTTATCTTGTGTTAGGGGCCTTTTACAAACCACTACGAAGGAGCAAAGTGGTTTATGGATGGCTCCATAACAGCAGCAAAATATGTTTGAAATACTGAAAATTGTATGGTTGAATATCGTCGTTGCCGTGCTATCTTGTCACACGTGCATTTAGGGCCATGTTGAGTGAAGAACGACTCTTAATGTCTAACCTTTTGACTTTTGCAGATCCCTAAAATTCGATTTCAGCAATACATATTCAACATTTAACAAAAACCAAAAAAAGATCCAGGCATTGTTGTAACTCTATATATGAAAGAAGTTTCAATCTTGTCGTGCTATCTTGACACACTCTGAAAATTGATGTAAGTGCGACAAAAGGCTAAGGGATTTCAGGTCAAACGCGTTAGACACAAGTATGAGCTCGCCTACCGTAAACATTTGCAATTATAATTCTGGACTCCAGCAATCAAATTCGTCCAAACTTCAGGACACTGCACAGGATGGTCAACCAAACAAAACCTGTTTGGTATTGTTTATATTGCGTGCTTTCATTTTTGTTTATTCAAGATTGAAAACGCGTTTTTGTCCGACATGCTTGAATCCAAATCATTTTTTTTAGCCTGCGTGATTCCTTTTATAAGAAGGATTGTTATTAATGGGAATTTCAATGTCATTAAACATTGAAAGATAAAGCTTGGTTGTCGCAATCGTAATTTTACTAGCAATGCCATCAATTATACATCGGGATGACACCAAATGGCAACATCCAATCGAAAAAAGGAGTTTTTTCCCCTCTCTATACATTTCCTTGACCAAACCAAACCGAAGTCCGTGTTTCCTTTAATGCGCCATAAAGGAGTGTATAATATTTATAGTATCTGCAATTTCATTTTCTTGCGAAATACCGCACATTTGTTATGCTGCTTCATCTGGATTCGGCAAGTCACCACAGCCGGCAGTTGGGCCGCAAAGTGTAGCGTAGAGTATCCTTCGGATTGGGTTGCTGGTCGGTTCGGGTGGCGCGGCCAACAGCCCAGAGCCAGAAGTCATCATTGCAAAATCATCTCAGAAAACGGTGCTGTCTTTGCCGCCAAAGTTGTGCCACTTTGGCTGGTCCCATGGCACGGTGGGTCTGTTTGAGGTATTATTTGAAATAATGTTGATAGTTTTTACAATTAAAATGATTTATTAACTTCTCGAAAAAATTGCACTGAAACTTGTTCAATTATATACAAATATGTAAAAAAAATAAAAAAAAAACTTATTTTGCTTCACGTGCACACTTGAAGATCAGACGAAGCATAAAACACATAACTCTTGATGCATTTTTAGGATTTTTGATTATTTATTTATGATGCGGGGCCAAGATTACCAGCAGGAGCCCAACCAAAGTCCTTTTCCTGCAACATCCGCATCCGAGTGTGGGTTGAAAATCTTCTAGCGTGGCACTTTTAACAGTTCCATTTCGCGGTTTGGCCAATTGGCCGGACGGACAGGCTCTAGAAGGGAAGGAAACACGGTCGACATGAATGGCTTACTGGCTGCTGCTGCTTCTTTGCTGAGGCTGGGAATAAGGCTAATTTATAATTTGTAAATATTTAGTCCTTATGGTTCCCGGAGTGATAGTCTAGCACAGTACAAGTGGCAAAACCGGAGGCCAAATGGGTTCGACCCGTGTAGGGTGATGGAGGGTTCATCATTGAATGCCTTAGTTATTGTGACACAGATTTTTTACTGTTCATTTTAAAAAGTTTTTGTTTTTTACTTTAATATGCACACAGAAAAAAAAAATTATGGCAATATTTTTCAGGAAATGGTGACAGATTTTGTGTCAAAAAATGTGTAATCTTGAATTTTCATCAGTTTCTGGAGAATATTCATCAGATTTAGATTTTTACACATTTTTTCAGGTAATATTACATTGAAAAAGGGGTAATACTCAACCTACAAAATTTTCAACATTCCAAACTTCAATTTTTTTTGCTGTGTAAGATAATGTAGGAACCATCCATAAACCACGTAGACACTTTTTTGGAAAACTGATTTTTTTTGTATGGAGCGTGGACAATCGCCAAACCGAATCCCGCCTCTAGACTGGCTTCGATCTAAAAATTCGTTAAAAATACATTTTTAATCGGATATTTGATCATTGGCATTGCAAAGAATGTAGGGTTTTAAATTTGATTTGTTTTGTATGACATGGCCAATCTTTTTAAAAATGTAATTTTACTAACATTGCCTTTATTTAATATAAAAAAGTATGCAGTAATTTTTGTAGCGTCTCAGACTTTTATAATTAAAATGAACAGTTTACAGATCGGCCAATGTTCAAAAAATCATAACAAATCGGTAATTGAGCTTAATGATTCGCTTTTACCTTCATTTGAAAGCTTTTCATGCGATCTTTCGAATGCTGTATCGAACAACTGCAAATTTTTACTTTTATATCAAGTTTTTGAAGGAAAACTTTGACCCTTGAAATCCACTTATTCGGAACACTTTTTTCTTACGGATGTAAACAAACTTTGGATCTCTCCAGGAGTACATATTTGTAACATAATAATGACTTCACACACTGCAACCAGTGAAACTCAAGCTTAGTGATGTTTTATCCATGGTCTGATAACTTTTTTTTGTGAAAATATCAGTTTAATTCATGTGTTCCACAATTGTGGGAGGCACAATAACATCCCACAATCATGGAACAGGCAATTTGGAGGCAGTGTTTTGCTGCTCTGGATAAAATAGTCTTGGAATGAAGTTTTTTGTTCTAAAAGTACTACTTTTACTGGTGAAATAGCAAGAAAATGTCCAAATAAAGGTCCTAAAAATAGTAGGGTCGAGAGAAAAGCTGCATTTGGCATGCTATTGACAAATTATCACAAAAGTGTTCCGAATTTGTGGGTGTTCCGAATATGTGGGATGACTGTACCGAAGAAAAAATTAGGTCTGCTCACCTCAAAAATAAAAACATCAATCGGGCAAGAGTCATATTCAGATACGTCCAAGGCCGCGCCCCAACCCACTCGGCTATCTCGCCGCTATAAAAATAGTTGGATCTTCACCGTAGCTGTAGGTTTCCCATGCATCGTATGTAGTTAACACAGTGTACGACGTACGGAAAACCTACTGTTACATTGGAATTGATCTAGCTATTTTCATAGCGGCGAGATAGCCGAGTGGGTTGGGGCGCGGACTTGGTAATCTGAATATGACTCATGCCGGATTGGTGTTATTTTTGGGGTGAGCAGATCTGATTTTTTTTTCTTCGGTACATGCTTTTTGTGTACACGTTATACATGCTTTTTCTCTCAAATGTGATGTGCATGCTTTTGCATGCGATTTTACACAGAAATTTTTTGCTGTGAAGCAAAAAACTGAAAAGTGACTGTAAAAACATCAAAAAACTAGAAAGGCAAAAGGTAATGATAGGATGTGGTAGAATTAGCCAAAAACTATCAAAAACTTAATTTTTAAAGAAATGTTTAAAAATCATTCGATTATTTTTGCATTCGGTGAAACGAAATTTGGCAAAATGTCCATTTAGCGGAATGTTTTTCATCTAGAAATGGTGACAGATTTTGTGTTAAAAAAATGTGGAAAGGAATTTTTATCAGTTTCTGATAAATTTTCATCAGCTTTACATTTTTACACATTTTTTGAGTAATATTACCAAATTTTCAACATTCCAAAATTCAATTTTTGTTTTGCTGTCTACGGCCTGTGTTTCCATCGAGCATCTAATGTTGGCACTTTCGCGTTCGATCACAGCTTCCCAGATCAAGCAGTGAATAGCCTTGTGGGAAGTGAATAAGCAAGTTTCAAGTAAAACCTTTGTATAACAAAAAACGAAGTTGACTTTATAGCTGTCGGAATGCTTAAATTTTATAGGTTGAATATTACCTCTTTTTTGAGTAATATTACCTTAAAAAATGCGTAAAAATGTGAAAATGATGAATATTCACCAGAAACCGATGAAAATTCACCATTTTCTGATGTAATATTCCACTTTTTTTACACAAAATCTGTCACCATTTCCTGATGAATATTACCATCATTTTTTTCTGTGTAGTTCCAACCGCTAACGTCATGATTCGAATTCCCGGACGCTTCGAAACCCGGACACTTCATCTAAACGAAGTTGACTTTACAGCTGTCGGCCACCATTGCTAGTACCAACCACTAGTGTCTTCCTTTTGATCTACAAGGACTTCGCCGCCCTGGGCTCCTAAGTGTATGAAAGTATGGCAATGCCCATATTTACACAAAGAATTTTAGAGCGCCCGCCGCGGGATTCGAACCGGCGACCTCTGAATTGTGAGTCCAGTGCGCGGTCCGATTGATCCACACGGGCGGGACCAAGGACACTTCATCTTGTTTTATCAATAATTTGCAGTGTTAAAAAAATTCCTCTCTCTCTCTCTCGAGAGTTCTAGCTGCGAGTCTCGAGCTGCTGAGAGAAACTCACCGATAGCCCGCTCGCGAACGGGCTTTCTCGCGAGCCAGGATTGCCCGTTCGCGAGAAGTTCAACGTGTTAGAAATGAACAAAAAACAACACAGCGATGGAAGTTACCATCGCATGGTTCGCATTCTTAAGCCTGCTAAACAAATTGCTAGTTTGGGACGACCGGCTAGCACGAGGCGCTCGCGAGCGCTCGCAGCGAGAGCGAGAACGCGAACGAAAAAGAGAGCGCGAGCGAGAAGAGATAAATACTTTAAGTTCTCTCCCTCGCTCGCGAGCGAGAAATGATTTCCTTCTTCTCGCTCGAATTCCAACACTGATAATTTGGATATAAGTTCGCATTATGAATGTCAAAACTGTGTTATTTGATGAATTCTAACATCAACTTTCATTTCAAGTTTGTTTGAACGCTGTAGCTAATGTCAAAACAATTAAATAAAATAAAATTATAAGATTATCAAAAATGCGAAACATTTCACGTGAAATATTTCATAGGCGTCCGAAGCACCGGGAAGGCAAAGCAGAAATTTATGGTATTGATTTCCTTAAATTCTAGCAAATTTTTATATAACATATCGATTGTTTTGATATTAACAGCTTATTTGAGACCTAAAGAATGCCATTCACTAACATTTCAGTCCAAATTTGTGCGATTTATTAGCAAAAATAAGTATCCGGAATTCGAAGCAAAAGTGTAAGGATTTCGAATCAGCTTTTATCAGTGTCCGGGATTCGATTCCAAGGTAAGTGATACGAAAAGATTGACTTTTTCAATTCAATACAAGAAACAAGTATGACCCTAACTCCCCTATTTCGCTGTGAAATCTTATTCCACCGCAAAACTGGACAGCATCGCTCCCTCCCATTCTGGGCCATTACGGAATCCCAAAAACTAGCAAACGGTGCATTATGAAGACGTATAGAATGCTGACTGTTTGGCCCCTTGGACTTGCTACCGGGGTAATAGGCAGCAAACCTTCAGCCTTCTTCCCCTCGGGGCACATCCAGGTCTCTCAAAAGTGGCAAAGTCCAAACCATAAAACACTTCATAAGACGGCGACCACATGTAAACAACCGGGTTCCAATGGTCCGTTTTCCGTTCAAAAGGCACGTCTTATGAGGTGATTCTGATGCTGGCGGTTCTCCTTGAGAAAGGATTCTGCCAGAAACCGTCAACTTTGGTGACATTGATGTTTGCAGTGCTATTGTTGATTTGATGCCAGATTATGCTCATAGATTCAGGTTTTTGACAAGCACAGAATGCTTAAAATTTATAATGATGTTGAAAAAAGATAACAAAGTTTAATCTTTGACCATAATGAATATTTTATTGGCAAAAGAACTACAACTCAAATTTGAAAATAATGTTAAGATTTAAATTAGTTTGAATATTTATAAAGCAAACTTACTACAAAAACATTATTCAGCTTAACTACATTTCAATAATCGTCTTTTATTTTCAATTTACAAACATTCAAAGTCACCTCAATACACAACACTTCCTCTCCCGGTCAAACGGGTTAAGAGGCCAGCCCCGAAAAGTGCCTGCCTAGGCAAATGGTAAAATATTTAGTGAGAAATTTCGTTATAATTAATGCATAAACTAACAAACAACGGAAACTTGAGCGGTGCCAAAGACACACACACACACACTTACAAACACATACACACCTCCACAAGAGCTTTCTTTCCATTCCAAGGAGGAAAACTCTCCCCGGGGGCAATTTATTCAAGCGAATCTAATGACAATGCATGTTTAGTTTAGAGCTGCGAAAAGCTGTGAATGTGTGTGGGTGTAAGTGTGCACAAGTGTGTGTGTGTGTGTATTTGCATAAGTGTACCGGACCGATAGCCAGGAGAAGGAAATTGTTGCCACAAAACGGTGCTGAAAGTTTAGCAAAGAATAGGAAATGAGCAAATAATGCAATTTAATATTTATTAAAAAAAGTTTCGACACACGAGTGGTTGTGAAGCCCATTCTGGACAGCACTCAACTCCCTCTCAGGCACAGTCAAACAGGCAAATGAACACGCCTCCCCACCCTTCCCACTTCTGTGTGAGGTGGGTGGTTGGAACAATAAGAAACTGACCACACATCTTGGAAAGTTTTCACCATTTCAAAAACAAACAAACCATTTAAGAAGCTGAGAAAAGTACCGACTCTTTGCTTTTCTTTGCTAGGCCACTTTGAACAGTCGGATAATTTCTTGGGCACTCACAATCAGTGCAAAATTTATGAGGGCAGTACATGATTCAGGGAGAACCCGATAAACAATGGATATAAAAAAAATGTAAAAATTATCGTTTGGTATTTATAACAGAACATTAATAGTAGTTTATGCAACAAGTTGCAAAAAGAGGATTTTTTTCCGAGTTGGATAAATACGAAGAGTGCTAAAAATCAAGTTTTGCAACGAGTTCCATACAACATTTTTTGCAATTCCAAAAAACACACACTGAGTGAAATTTTATTTCAAATTTTCATGTATTTTGTCAATAAATAGTTTAATTCAAAAAAATGTTGAAAAGTGTTACTTTTCAAAACAAGTGCTGTTTTGTTCAACTTTTCAGCACCCATTTGAGTGCTGAAAAGTAGAACTTTTCAGCATTTATTTTGAAAAGTGTTGCTATTCGATTCTGTTATTTTTGGTGCAGAAAAGTAGGCGATTTCGTCGTTCAAGAATGACAGGAAAAGTAAGTAGTTTCACGACGGAATTGCAAAAAGTATTTTTTTGCAATTCCACTGTGAAACTGTCAACTTTTTCTGCCCTTCTGGAGAAACGAAACGGCCTACTTTTCCCTACCAAAAATAACAGAATGGAAAATTAATACCTTTCAATAACAGTGCTGAAAATTCCTACTTTTCAGCACTGAAATGGGTGCTGAAAAGTTGAACTTTTCAGCACTAGTATCGAAAAGTAACATTTTTCAATATTGTTTTGTTTTGAACGATGAATTTACTAAACACATGAATGTTTGACATAAAATTCCATTATATAAGCGTTTTTCGGAATTGCAAAAAATGTTGACTAACAAACCCCACCACAACACGTTGCAAAACTTGATTTTTTCAGCACTCGTCGTATTTATCCAACTCGGTAAACCTCGTTGGATAAATGTACAACTCGTGCTGAAAAAATCTTCTTTTTGCAATTTGTTGCATAAACTACTATTCTGAGCAATTCCAGCCCAAAACAGGAATTTTTTAGGTACTTTTTTCTCGACTCTCTCCGATTTCAATGAATCTTTGTAGACATGTTATCCTACGCTTATATAAGCCATTTTTGTGTATATGGAGCCAGTTACACTCGAGAATGACATTTGAGAAGGTCGTTAGTGTTTTAAATAGTTTTGTATTTCGTAATTTAAATATTGCTGTATCTAAAAGCCGTTGTATCGTATCAAAAAGTGGTCAAAGACAAACTTGTTACAAAAAGACTCACGAAAAATACCAGATGAAGCAACTCACAAAAACCCGATTTAATCCCACCAGGGGTGAGATAGAGCCTTTCTTACTAAAGAATATAACTTCTTTCAATTCACAACATCAACTTGATACAAAAAATCTTAAAGCAAGGTATTATTAATGATGTGTTTTCTAAAAGAAATTGAAAACGCAATTTTCACCAATAGAATATTTTTAATCGTACAAATTCTTAATCAAACAAGCGTTTATATATACCTTTCTTTAGTAAGAAAGGCAAAAAGTAAATCGGTCTAAAAATTGATCGGGATTGCCGATCGATGTCTAATTTGTTTCAGATGCTCACTCATGGTCTGTACTATGAATGTAGTAAGAACACCCAAACGAAAAATGTATCTCAAAATCTGCCACAGTGAATTTGCTGCAGAAAATGTTATATTTTATTACTTTTTTTGCAGCAAGCCCATAGATCATTTTTGCCCGCGTGTAAACACGTCAGCGATCTGCAGTTCTCACCAACACATAGAATGCTGGCGCGTCCCCGAGCAACAATCTAGAGAGAACATTATGTTCGCGCTCTGTCCCTCTCCATTCATCAAGCGTCCATGGCGCGGTGGAAGCGTGTCGGATCAGCAACCTAGAAGTTGATGGTTCAATCCTCGTTCTGTTAAGGTTTTTTTTCTGCAATACAATCAATCTACCGTCGGTAATGTCGATAATTGTCGGTAACGGGCAAAAATGTCATACCCCTATATCGCAAAAAATGCATGAGGACAGTTTTCATGCAGATTCTGATATACTTTCATGCTGCCATGCATCAAAATCATGCGACCGCCGGTTGGGTGAAATTTCGGATAAAATCAGAAATGAAAAATGTTGGCGAATGTCACCAGGTGGGCTTTTACCTTTTTTTAGGGATTTTGTTTCTTATGGTAGGTTAATCAAATGGCTCTAACTCAAGAACCATATTATGAATCTGGATGAAAATTTGGGGGTTGTAGAGCTCGAAAAATGCAATATTTGAGATAAATAAAGATATGAAAATGAAAAATGGACCATATTTTCATTTGAAAACTGTGTATTTTGTTGAAAAGTCTGGCCGCATCCGAAAACAGATGGATGATTTGAAATTTGCGCGGCAACTCGTCCAGGTTCAGCACACTAGCTTTCATCTGCATTTAGAAGAATCGAATATTTATGGGAGCTGAGAACGGTGCGACACCAAATTTAGCAAAATTTTACCACATACGAACATCACTCGACCTCCACGGAATTTATTTTCGAAAATCGATGCAGTGTGATTTTTTAGCGATTTTTCGGATTAAAATTCATGCTGAATCGACATATTTACGAAGCTGGAAATTACGTCCAGGCTTAAAGTAAAACCTATGAGCAATTCTCTACGAAATCGGTCTTTTTTCTTCAATTTTAATTTTTGTATTTTTTAATCCGGCTGAAACTTTTTTGGTGCCTTCGGTATGCCCAAAGAAGCCATTTTGCATCATTAGTTTGTCCATATAATTTTCCATACAAATTCGGCAGCTGTCCATACAAAAATGATGTATGAAAATTCAAAAATCTGTATCTTTTGAAGGAATTTTTGATCGATTTGGTGTCTTCGGCAAAGTTGTAGGTATGGATACGGACTACACTGGAAAAATAATACACGGTAAAAAAATTTAGTGATTTTTTATTTAACTTTTATCACTAAAACTTGATTTACAAAAAACACTATTTTTAATTTTTTTATTTTTGATATGTTTTAGAAGACATAAAATGCCAACTTTTCAGAAATTTCAGGTTGTGCAAAAATCACTGACCGAGTTATGAATTTTTAATCAATACTGATTTTTCAAAAATCGAAATTTTGGTCGTAAAAATTTTTCAATTTCATTTTTCGATGTAAAATCAAATTTGCAATCAAAAAGTACTTTACTAAAATTTTGATAAAGTGCACCGTTTTCAAGTTATAGCCATATTTAAGTGACTTTTTGGAAAATAGTCGCAGTTTTTCATTTTTTTAAATTAGTGCACATGTTTGCCCAGTTTTGAAAAAAATATTTTTGAAAAGCTGAGAAAATCCTCTATATTTTGCTTATTCGGACTATGTTGATACGACCTTTAGTTGCTGAGATATTGCAATGCAAAGGTTTAAAAACAGGAAAATTGATGTTTTCTAAGTTTCACCCAAACAACCCACCATTTTCTATCGTCAATATCTCAGCAACTAATGGTCCGATTTTCAATGTTAATATATGAAACAATTGTGAAATTTTCCGATCTTTTCGAAAAAATATTTTTGGAATTTTCAAATCAAGACAAACATTTTAAAAGGGCGTAATATTGAATGTTTGGCCTTTGTGAAATGTTAGTCTTGATTTGAAAATTCCAAAATATTTTTTCGAAGAGATCGGAAAATTTCACAAATGTTTCATATATTAACATTGAAAATCGGACCATTAGTTGCTGAGATATTGACGATAGAAAATGGTGGGTTGTTTGGGTGAAACTTAGAAAACATCAATTTTCCTGTTTTTAAACCTTTGCATTGCAATATCTCAGCAACTAAAGGTCGTATCAACAAAGTCCAAATAAGCAAAATATAGAGAATTTTCTCAGCTTTTCAAAATATTTTTTCAAAACTGGGCAAACATGTGCACTAATTTAAAAATGAAAACTGCGACTTTTTTCAAAAAGTCACTTAAATATGGCTATAACTTGAAAACGGTGCACTTTATCAAAATTTCAGTAAAGTACTTTTGATTGCAAATTTGATTTTACATCGAAAATGAAGTTGAAAATTTTACGACTAAAATTTCGATTTTTGAAAAATCAGTATTGATTAAAAATTCATAACTCGGTCAGTGATTTTTGCACAACCTGAAATTTCTGAAAAGTTGGCATTTTATGCCTTCTAAAACATATCAAAAATAAAAAATTAAAAATAGTGTTTTTTGTAAATCAAGTTTTAGTGATAAAAAGTTAAATAAAAAAATCACCAAATTTTTTTTACCGTGTAAAAAAATCGAATGACCGAAATCCTAGAGAACTGCTCCTATACCTTTCTTTAGTAAGAAAGGCAAAAAATACAAAAATCATTTACTGAAACTGTTTTTTAAAAGCTCTAAACATCAAAATTTTCAAAACCGAACACGAGAGTCAATTGTACTGCTTATAAACATCACGAGTTATCGCGATTTTACGAAAAAAGTTTTGAAAAAGTTACTTTTGCGTTTCTCTTTTTTCGTCGTCCGTGTCTGTCGCGGGTGACCATGAACGGCCATGATCGATGACGACCAACTTTTTTTCGTAAAATCGCGATAACTCGTGATGTTCATTGTTGTTATTGTCTGCTCTACAACTTTGTAGAACATTGTTACACTCTAAAGAACAACCCTGCAAAGTTAGAAAAAAACACGAAATTTTAAGATGAAAAATTTTGTTCTGAATGAAAAAATGACCCTTCTGAGTCAATGTAGATTCGAAAAGTACATTAAATTTCCCATAAAATGACACGCTCCAAAAAATTTTACAGTCGAGTAACGGAAAATGAGAGAATTTTTAAAACTTTTTTAGTGTTTTTTTGATTAAAAATACGTTTTTTCGGAATTCTGAGTACGCCAATAAATCGGGCGTCTAATTTTACATTAAAGTCTTTTTGACACCAAATTTCTATCTCATCACCGTTTCAGGCTGCAAATTATTGAAAAACACCTCTTTTTTCGCATGTTCAAAAATGGAAGGGGTCGTACCGCCCCTACGTCACAAGATATCAAAAAATGGACCTCGGATTCGTGATCAGGGACAAAAGTTACCCCTTAGGACAAAGTTTCACGCAAATCGAAGAGGGTCGGGGCAACTGCTGTGTGAGTTGGCGGAGAATTACCCATTAACTAAAATACAAAATGAACTTGGGTAAGTATAATTAATTGATTTAAAGTTTATTAATCTAGCAGCATTCACGTTAACTAGGATAATTTAATTTTCACGATTCACAGACACACAGGGTAAGATGTTATTCTTCTATTAACATAATTTTGCTTTTTGTTTTCTATGTTGTGTTTTACATTTTTGTATTTAAGTCCTTCTTTCTATTGTGTATCTGTCAAAATAATTATAGTGATGCTATCGAACGAATAAATTAAAAAAAACTAATTTTATGTCAAATCACAGCCAACCGTGTTACCATTTGCTCGGGAATACAACGTACGAAGGCAAATTCTCCTTGGATGAAGTGCACATTTGCACATAATCCAGGACTGCGTCGAAGACAAATACCTGCCTGTTTCTTGGAAAAATATAAGTTTTATACCTGCTTCGTTTCGTTTTATTTCTTTGCAAGTGTTGTTTATAGGTGAAATAGGCTCCTTGGCGATGGCTAAGATAGTGGACCTCGTTCTAAAGCAGATCCTAGCAATAGCCTTCCAGCGAAATCTTGGAAAGTTTTCACCATTTCAAAAACAAACAAACCATTTAAGAAGCTGAGAAAAGTACCGACTCTTTGCTTTTCTTTGCTAGGCCACTTTGAACAGTCGGATAATTTCTTGGGCACTCACAATCAGTGCAAAATTTATGAGGGCAGTACATGATTCAGGGAGAACCCGATAAACAATGGATATAAAAAAAATGTAAAAATTATCGTTTGGTATTTATAACAGAACATTAATAGTAGTTTATGCAACAAGTTGCAAAAAGAGGATTTTTTTCCGAGTTGGATAAATACGAAGAGTGCTAAAAAAATCAAGTTTTGCAACGAGTTCCATACAACATTTTTTGCAATTCCAAAAAACACACACTGAGTGAAATTTTATTTCAAATTTTCATGTATTTTGTCAATAAATAGTTTAATTCAAAAAAATGTTGAAAAGTGTTACTTTTCAAAACAAGTGCTGTTTTGTTCAACTTTTCAGCACCCATTTGAGTGCTGAAAAGTAGAACTTTTCAGCATTTATTTTGAAAAGTGTTGCTATTCGATTCTGTTATTTTTGGTGCAGAAAAGTAGGCGATTTCGTCGTTCAAGAATGACAGGAAAAGTAAGTAGTTTCACGACGGAATTGCAAAAGTATTTTTGCAATTCCACTGTGAAACTGTCAACTTTTTCTGCCCTTCTGGAGAAACGAAACGGCCTACTTTTCCCTACCAAAAATAACAGAATGGAAAATTAATACCTTTCAATAACAGTGCTGAAAATTCTACTTTTCAGCACTGAAATGGGTGCTGAAAAGTTGAACTTTTCAGCACTAGTATCGAAAAGTAACATTTTTCAATATTGTTTTGTTTTGAACGATGAATTTACTAAACACATGAATGTTTGACATAAAATTCCATTATATAAGCGTTTTTCGGAATTGCAAAAAATGTTGACTAACAAACCCCACCACAACACGTTGCAAAACTTGATTTTTTCAGCACTCGTCGTATTTATCCAACTCGGTAAACCTCGTTGGATAAATGTACAACTCGTGCTGAAAAAATCTTCTTTTTGCAATTTGTTGCATAAACTACTATTCTGAGCAATTCCAGCCCAAAACAGGAATTTTTTAGGTACTTTTTTCTCGACTCTCTCCGATTTCAATGAATCTTTGTAGACATGTTATCCTACGCTTATATAAGCCATTTTTGTGTATATGGAGCCAGTTACACTCGAGAATGACATTTGAGAAGGTCGTTAGTGTTTTAAATAGTTTTGTATTTCGTAATTTAAATATTGCTGTATCTAAAAGCCGTTGTATCGTATCAAAAGTGGTCAAAGACAAACTTGTTACAAAAAGACTCACGAAAAATACCAGATGAAGCAACTCACAAAAACCCGATTTAATCCCACCAGGGGTGAGATAGAGCCTTTCTTACTAAAGAATATAACTTCTTTCAATTCACAACATCAACTTGATACAAAAAATCTTAAAGCAAGGTATTATTAATGATGTGTTTTCTAAAAGAAATTGAAAACGCAATTTTCACCAATAGAATATTTTTAATCGTACAAATTCTTAATCAAACAAGCGTTTATATATACCTTTCTTTAGTAAGAAAGGCAAAAAGTAAATCGGTCTAAAAATTGATCGGGATTGCCGATCGATGTCTAATTTGTTTCAGATGCTCACTCATGGTCTGTACTATGAATGTAGTAAGAACACCCAAACGAAAAATGTATCTCAAAATCTGCCACAGTGAATTTGCTGCAGAAAATGTTATATTTTATTACTTTTTTTGCAGCAAGCCCATAGATCATTTTTGCCCGCGTGTAAACACGTCAGCGATCTGCAGTTCTCACCAACACATAGAATGCTGGCGCGTCCCCGAGCAACAATCTAGAGAGAACATTATGTTCGCGCTCTGTCCCTCTCCATTCATCAAGCGTCCATGGCGCGGTGGAAGCGTGTCGGATCAGCAACCTAGAAGTTGATGGTTCAATCCTCGTTCTGTTAAGGTTTTTTTTCTGCAATACAATCAATCTACCGTCGGTAATGTCGATAATTGTCGGTAACGGGCAAAAATGTCATACCCCTATATCGCAAAAAATGCATGAGGACAGTTTTCATGCAGATTCTGATATACTTTCATGCTGCCATGCATCAAAATCATGCGACCGCCGGTTGGGTGAAATTTCGGATAAAATCAGAAATGAAAAATGTTGGCGAATGTCACCAGGTGGGCTTTTACCTTTTTTTAGGGATTTTGTTTCTTATGGTAGGTTAATCAAATGGCTCTAACTCAAGAACCATATTATGAATCTGGATGAAAATTTGGGGGGTTGTAGAGCTCGAAAAATGCAATATTTGAGATAAATAAAAGATATGAAAATGAAAAAATGGACCATATTTTCATTTGAAAACTGTGTATTTTGTTGAAAAGTCTGGCCGCATCCGAAAACAGATGGATGATTTGAAATTTGCGCGGCAACTCGTCCAGGTTCAGCACACTAGCTTTCATCTGCATTTAGAAGAATCGAATATTTATGGGAGCTGAGAACGGTGCGACACCAAATTTAGCAAAATTTTACCACATACGAACATCACTCGACCTCCACGGAATTTATTTTCGAAAATCGATGCAGTGTGATTTTTTAGCGATTTTTCGGATTAAAATTCATGCTGAATCGACATATTTACGAAGCTGGAAATTACGTCCAGGCTTAAAGTAAAACCTATGAGCAATTCTCTACGAAATCGGTCTTTTTTCTTCAATTTTAATTTTTGTATTTTTTAATCCGGCTGAAACTTTTTTGGTGCCTTCGGTATGCCCAAAGAAGCCATTTTGCATCATTAGTTTGTCCATATAATTTTCCATACAAATTCGGCAGCTGTCCATACAAAAATGATGTATGAAAATTCAAAAATCTGTATCTTTTGAAGGAATTTTTGATCGATTTGGTGTCTTCGGCAAAGTTGTAGGTATGGATACGGACTACACTGGAAAAAATAATACACGGTAAAAAAATTTAGTGATTTTTTATTTAACTTTATCACTAAAACTTGATTTACAAAAACACTATTTTTAATTTTTTTATTTTTGATATGTTTTAGAAGACATAAAATGCCAACTTTTCAGAAATTTCCAGGTTGTGCAAAAATCACTGACCGAGTTATGAATTTTTAATCAATACTGATTTTTCAAAAATCGAAATTTTGGTCGTAAAAATTTTCAATTTCATTTTTCGATGTAAAATCAAATTTGCAATCAAAAAGTACTTTACTAAAATTTTGATAAAGTGCACCGTTTTCAAGTTATAGCCATATTTAAGTGACTTTTTGGAAAATAGTCGCAGTTTTTCATTTTTTTAAATTAGTGCACATGTTTGCCCAGTTTTGAAAAAAATATTTTTGAAAAGCTGAGAAAATCCTCTATATTTTGCTTATTCGGACTATGTTGATACGACCTTTAGTTGCTGAGATATTGCAATGCAAAGGTTTAAAAACAGGAAAATTGATGTTTTCTAAGTTTCACCCAAACAACCCACCATTTTCTATCGTCAATATCTCAGCAACTAATGGTCCGATTTTCAATGTTAATATATGAAACAATTGTGAAATTTTCCGATCTTTTCGAAAAATATTTTTGGAATTTTCAAATCAAGACAAACATTTTAAAAGGGCGTAATATTGAATGTTTGGCCTTTGTGAAATGTTAGTCTTGATTTGAAAATTCCAAAATATTTTTCGAAGAGATCGGAAAATTTCACAAATGTTTCATATATTAACATTGAAAATCGGACCATTAGTTGCTGAGATATTGACGATAGAAAAATGTTGGACTGTTTGGGTGAGACTTAGAAAACATAAATTTTCCTGTTTTTAAACCTTTGCATTGCAATATCTCAGCAACTAAAGGTCGTATCAACAAAGTCCGAAGAAGCAAAATATAGAGAATTTTCTTCAAAAATATTTTTTTCAAAAGTTTGCAAACATGTGCACTAATTTAAAAAAATGAAAAATTGCGACTATTTTCAAAAAAGTCACTTAAATATGGATTTAACTTGAAAACGGTGCACTTTATCAAAATTTCACTGAAGTACTTTTTGATTGCAAATGTGATTTTACATCGAAAAATGAAGTTGAAAAATTTTTAGCGACCAAAATTTCGATTTTTTGAAAAAATCAGTATTGATTAAAAAATTCATAACTCGGTCAGTGATTTTTTGCACAACCTGGAAATTTCTGAAAAGTTGGCATTTTATGCCTTCTAAAACATATCAAAAAATAAAAAAAATTAAAAATAGTGTTTTTTTGTAAATCAAGTTTTAGTGATAAAAAGTTAAATAAAAAAATCACCAAATTTTTTTTACCGTGTAAAAAAATCGAATGACCGAAATCCTAGAGAACTGCTCCTATACCTTTCTTTAGTAAGAAAGGCAAAAAAATACAAAAATCATTTACTGAAACTGTTTTTTTTAAAAAGCTCTAAACATCAAAATTTTCAAAACCGAACACGAGAGTCAATTGTACTGCTTATAAACATCACGAGTTATCGCGATTTTACGAAAAAAAAGTTTTGAAAAAGTTACTTTTTGCGTTTCTCTTTTTTTCGTCGTCCGTGTCTGTCGCGGGTGACCATGAACGGCCATGATCGATGACGACCAACTTTTTTTCGTAAAATCGCGATAACTCGTGATGTTCATTGTTGTTATTGTCTGCTCTACAACTTTGTAGAACATTGTTACACTCTAAAGAACAACCCTGCAAAGTTAGAAAAAAACACGAAATTTTAAGATGAAAAATTTTGTTCTGAATGAAAAAATGACCCTTCTGAGTCAATGTAGATTCGAAAAGTACATTAAATTTCCCATAAAATGACACGCTCCAAAAATTTTACAGTCGAGTAACGGAAAATGAGAGAATTTTTAAAACTTTTTAGTGTTTTTGATTAAAAATACGTTTTTCGGAATTCTGAGTACGCCAATAAATCGGGCGTCTAATTTTACATTAAAGTCTTTTTGACACCAAATTTCTATCTCATCACCGTTTCAGGCTGCAAATTATTGAAAAACACCTCTTTTTTCGCATGTTCAAAAATGGAAGGGGTCGTACCGCCCCTACGTCACAAGATATCAAAAAATGGACCTCGGATTCGTGATCAGGGACAAAAGTTACCCCTTAGGACAAAGTTTCACGCAAATCGAAGAGGGGTCGGGGCAACTGCTGTGTGAGTTGGCGGAGAATTACCCATTAACTAAAATACAAAATGAACTTGGGTAAGTATAATTAATTGATTTAAAGTTTATTAATCTAGCAGCATTCACGTTAACTAGGATAATTTAATTTTCACGATTCACAGACACACAGGGTAAGATGTTATTCTTCTATTAACATAATTTTGCTTTTTGTTTTCTATGTTGTGTTTTACATTTTTGTATTTAAGTCCTTCTTTCTATTGTGTATCTGTCAAAATAATTATAGTGATGCTATCGAACGAATAAATTAAAAAAAACTAATTTTATGTCAAATCACAGCCAACCGTGTTACCATTTGCTCGGGAATACAACGTACGAAGGCAAATTCTCCTTGGATGAAGTGCACATTTGCACATAATCCAGGACTGCGTCGAAGACAAATACCTGCCTGTTTCTTGGAAAAATATAAGTTTTATACCTGCTTCGTTTCGTTTTATTTCTTTGCAAGTGTTGTTTATAGGTGAAATAGGCTCCTTGGCGATGGCTAAGATAGTGGACCTCGTTCTAAAGCAGATCCTAGCAATAGCCTTCCAGCGAAAACCCGACTTTGCTTAGCTTAACAATAATAACTATAATCTTAAACTGGCAACACACAGCACAACACCAGCACACTGCACTCTGGAGGCTATTAATTTTGTTCAAATTAGAAAGTTTAGCAGAAAAGTTTACCTCGCTCCCCCGGGGCAGTTCGGAGGGAACACCAGAAAGACAACCGAGAAGTGGGTCCTCACTTGGATAATGTTCATGCATAGCCACTAGTGCTGCTGCAGGCTGGTGGTGGTACAGCTGGTAGACTCTAAAATCCTGACTAACAAACCCCACCACAACTGCCACCACTTTGGGCTCTTTAGGATATAGGCTGCCGAGGACCAGCAGCAACCACTCGAGGAGGCCATTCCCACAACAACAGCAACTCGTTCACATTTCACATTTCAGCATAATTATTCAACTTTTATTTAATTAAGCTTTGGAACAAACAATTACAATTAAATGCCGTCGCAGAGTTGGTTGGTGCTTGAACAGGGACGGTTGATGGAGGTGGTAACGAACCGACAAGTGATTCTTGAAAGATTCATAAACTGGTTTTGAATGTGAACTTTTGATGATTGAATAGATTTGATTGAAAATACCTGTTGAAAGTTAATGCTCATTGCTTAGGGTGCTTCGATTTTTGATTCAACGTGTGTCAAACAATTTAATATTTTATCTAGCAAAGAAATGGGGTTGTGGTAGACCTATCTCTCAGTGCAACTGGAAATAAATTAAAACATTTTTAGATGACAGGTAAGATCAATATTTATAGTACCTTGTAGAAAGCTAGTATAAAAGCCATGCGTTGGTACTGGAACTCTATCAGTTTCAGCTGTACTACATTAACATCAACAATGGATCTCTCTGCTATGCCATCCGAGCTCACCTGGACCATCCTGGACAGTATCGACGATCTTCCGAGCCGAAAAACGGCATCCCTGGTGTGTAAGGCATGGAATCACATGCTGTTCACTTCTACAAAGGCTCAGCATGGCATCAACCTGAGGATCTTTAGCCGAAACCGCGGACCAGCCGCTGACGAGGCGATGTTTAAAGAGCTGTTCGATTGCATGATCGCTAGCGATCGTAACTACGTGAACGTTGAATTTTGTTACGTGAACTTTGAGATTCCGGTGGCGTGGGACTTTCTGATGTTTTTGGTAACCGTGTGCCAGAGCTCGATCAGAAGGTTGAAGTTTGAATCTTGTGATGGCCTGAACCGGCGAGATTTGCTAGCTGTTTTAAAAATGACAAGTTCATTGGAAGAGTTGTATGTTTTGAACAGAATTGGTTACGATGGAAGTAGTGTTGAAGATTTCAACATTCCAAGTCTGCGAAAGGTATCGCTAGATATGGATAGCTACCAATTTTACAAAGATGTTTGTGTGTTAGCTCCAAACGCGACAGATGTTGCCATCAAGTCAAGAGATGGCAGTTACAGAGTTTGCCTGGACATTTCTGTGATAGAAACGTTGAAATCCCAGCTTAAAAAGCTTACATACGAAGCAGAGCGATCTTTCAGCAGTGATAATTACTACAAACTGGAGCTACCAAATCTGGTTGAGCTTAACCTCAAGGTACCTGGAACGATCAATCATCACTTTATCAAAGAAATGAAAAGTCTCCAAACAGTGAAATTAGAAGGGAGGATTACGGATGAGGTGATAAGTGCCCTTAGCACACTCTCGTCACTAGAAACCGTGAGTTTGTTCTGCAGCGAATTATATGAGAGCTGTAGTTTCAGTTCTATCTCATCTTTGAAAAACCTCAAATCACTGCTCTTAAGAGGACTCTGCAAGTACTCTTGGAAGAACGTAAGTTTGCCAAACCTACAGAAGTTGCACGTCGAAACACTTGGTGAAAACTTTGTTGAGTTCATCAAGCAAACACCTCTTACTTTACTGGAGATCCACGATATAGATCTGAGCAACACTCAACTCAAACGCATCAGCAGACATCTTCCAAAACTGGAGCGCTTGGAGTTGGCTTACTGCGAGAATATCTCCGACGGCGGACTCAAAAACCTCAGCCAAATGCGCAGCCTAAAGGAACTCCGCCTCTGGTGTATCGACGTATCGAGCGAAGTGTTCAAACGGTGGAAGTTTCTGCCCCTCCAAAAGCTGCTCATCTACTTCAACAACGAAATGGAAGATCCCTGTCTGGATGATATCGCGGTAAAGATGCCCCTGCTTAGACAAGCCGTATTCTACGACTGCTACCGGATCAGCTTGAGTGCGGTCGAGAAACTTCAGCGCCGGCTGCCGCGTTGTGAAGTGTTGGAGATCTACCGAGGTGATGGTGTGCCGCGGTCGCTGATGCATGAGACGCACATTTACTTCCGGAGTGCAGACTTTCCACGTGGGGTGCTGAAGCAGGAGTGTCCGTTTTCATGGTATGACTGAAAATTGCTAGTAGTTGTATACTTTAATAAATGATTGCATCTAAAATATGAACATACATATTTGTCTTTCATAATTGAATAAAAAAAATAGAAGCAAACAAAGTCAACATGTTGATTTCTTAGTATCGTAACAACCTAAGTAAAGTTGATTGTAGATGGGTTATTTGTTTCATGAGGGGTCAAAACTAGGTCCTAGCAGGATTATGTGTAGAATCGGCGTAGATTACGCAATTTGGACCTAGTAAAGTAATAATTCTAGTTTTAACTTTGTAAAGCACTAAAAAAGTTTCAAAAACGTCTCAACTGACAAGGCTAGAAAAAGCCAAAATTAGTGGAAGACCGACTTTTCAAGCTCTTGTTCCCAATTTCGGCGAACATTGGTACCAGCAGTTCCAATTTGCTTTCCGTGCAGCCCAACTAAGTGCACTGCATCGCGTTCTCAAACAATGCCCAATGCCTTGCTTGCTGCCATTACCATTAGAGCTCTTGTTTACCGCAAGAAATTAGATCGTTGGGGCTTACCGTAATCTAAGTGCTTCACCGTCCTTCTCGTTGCGGGAGGTGCATTATTGATCAAAAGAAGAATCGACACCGGACGATGCGATGTGGTGCAATTCGCCCATCAACTTGTATCAGCAGTCCTCTGATTGTTACATGTTGCTCATCCACTGTTGCAGATCCTCCTCGATTGCAGCAAGTGCGTGGTAATTAATAATTTAGGCTGTTTAGTTTTACACAACCGTTTGCCGCACAGCACAATGGCGAGCTTTTCCCATACCAAACAACACGGGTTAGTGTCGATGCTGGTCCTTTGGAGTCGAAAGCTTCTTCTTCTTCTCGTCCGCAACTCCCAGCCCTGCCATCAAAGTCATTAAACTGATAGGCCCCAGTCGTATTGACTACAATCGGAAACGTTTAATTAAAATTCTACAAATGAGAACCGGCCATCGATGTGGGAGCTCTCCTTCGGTAAATCAGATCCAGAGGAGAAACCCATTGTCCATTGTCCGGACGCCAAAGCTCAACTATACTCTCGCTCTCGGATAGAGTCAACTAGTTCAGCGGCCAGAACCGTGCTCTCCCCGTAAGACAAACAACTGGCGAGTCCGAAGTAAAGCTGTCCCCGGCCATCCATCGAAAGTCAATATCGGGATAAATAATCCTCCGGATGGCGATGCTGCACGGGATAGTTAATTAATTATTCTTATTCATCTTAATCTCTGAAGCACAAAATCCTGAAATTGAAGTTCCCCTTCCCCCCTTTTGCCATCCTCACATCCACAGGTAGGACGCGGCCGGCATTTCTTTCCCAGGTCCAAACCGGAGTGTCCCAATCTGGTGCCGCATCGCCAGAAAGCCAATCAAAATTCAAAATATCATCTTGCCGGCTCCGCATGCCTTTTTCTGGCTTTCGCGTCGCGCCGCGCCACGCCACTGTGTCCTTGGTGTCCAACCTGGTCAATACTGTCGGAGCTGCTACTACTTTTTCCTGTCCCATTATTGTCCGCCGGATTCTGATGACGACGACGACGATGACCGGCGATACACTCTTTTGCTGAACCTGGGACGACGCTCTGGACGGTAAAGGTTGCGTTTGGGAGAAATCGGACACCACGACTGAGCATTTAGTAATTTCGACCAGTTTCCCATGAATTTTAAATGAAATTAAATTCAAATTGTTCACTCTACAGATTCTTACTCGAAACTAGGTGGGTAATTCTCCGCCAACTCCACGGAGAAAAAAGAGTTCCCAAAATCGTGAACGAGCGTTCATGAAAATGGGAACCACGAACAAAGTGTTCAAATCCCATGGTACGTTTTTGGAAATCGTACCATGGGATTTGAACACTTTGTTCGTGGTTCCCATTTTCATGAACGCTTGTTCACGATTTTGGGAACACTTTTCTCTCCGTGTCACACAGCAGTTGCCCCGACCCCTCTTCGATTTGCGTGAAACTTTGTCCTTAGGGGTAACTTTTGTCCCTGATCACGAATCCGAGGTTCGTTTTTTGATATCTCATGACGGAGGGCAGTACGACCCCTTCAATTTTTGAACATGCGAAAAAAGAGGGGTTTTCAATAATTTGCAGCCTGAAACGGTGATGAGATAGAAATTTGGTGTGTGGAATGGAATTTCGTAATTTTTGTTCTCGTGGATCAAACTTACTTTTTGCCCAGGTATTTAACAACGTGGGTTTTATAGAAAACCTGGATGTATGGGTATCAAAAGATCGGAAATCTTATGCCCTTTCCGATGCCACATAGGTTGACTTGTGAATCGTGGACCGGTTCGGATGCCGGCGGATTTTGCGACGACGTAATTCCGGGTAGTTACTATATTCCAACGAAAAATCTATTCTATCAATACAAAGACCCCCAAAATGGTGTTATACCCACTCCAGAATGTTTAAATAGCAATTCTATGGTAATATATTGACATTTAGTTAAATTGAAAGTTTGCAAAATTAAGTTTAGATAAGTTTTATATAGAATTTTCAGAGTTATATAAACTTTTATACTAAGTAGTTAGTAAACTTTATATTCATTCCAAATTATGTTTTTAATCAGTCAAGGATGCCTATTTGGAGTTGGGAGACTGGATTTATGGTGATTTGTCAACAAATAACATTATTTATGTTAATTTTTCGAAAGGTGTACAAACTTTTTTTGCACCTTTTTTATTTTTGTAATAGTTATTGTTATATAACTTTTTATAGAAAACATCTTTTCATGAGCTTCTTGTAGCAAAATGTTCGGCATGAGTTTCTGAACAAAACGTAGCACTAGGTTTCTGTCAAACTTTAAATTGTTACATGTTTCATCACAAAATGTGCATAGTGCCCAAGGTGTGTAAATTCTTTTTTTACATACTGTACATGCAAATAACTCGCATAGGCGCATTTGGAAGGTGTTAGCTCTGCCGAGCTTCGGTGACCCATTTCTACGCTGGCTAGCCGAGCGCGAGGTACTTCAGCTTTGTCGACAAGCCCCGCCCTGAAGAACGTTTGCACTAATCGGATTCAAACGTTATTTAGAACTTCCGAACCATTGTCAAATGGACAAGGACCCAGCGCGTATATATAGTTGATGGTGGTAACAGTATTCCTAATTTCAGTCATAGCTCACCAAGTCGCGATGGCCTAGTTGTTAGCATTTTTGCTTACCAATCCAAAGGACGGGGGATCGAACCCCGACTCGAGCAACTTTGATTTTTCGTTCATGTTCAGAGTTTCAAGATTAATATTTCCTATACTTTCTCGTTGGGAGCAGATGGGAATCGAACCCAGGACCATTCGCTTACAAAGCGAACACCGTAACCAGTCAGCCACGGCCGCTCCTAAATTTGGTGTCGAAGGGACTTTTATGTAAAATTAGACGCCCGATTTGATGGCGTACTCAGAATTCCGAAAAAACGTATTTTTTATCGAAAAAAACACTGAAAAAGTTTTAAAAATTCTCCCCATTTCCGTCACTCGACTGTAAATTTTTTTGGAACATGTGATTTCATGGGAAATTTAATGTACTTTTCGAATCTACATTCAAAATTTTTTTTCTTAAAATCGCAATAACTCGTGATGTTTATAAGCAAACCCCTTATGTCTGTATATTAAAATTTTTGTAATTTTCTGCTCTACAACTTTGTACAACATTGTTACACTCTAAAAAATAACCCTGCAATGTTAGAAAAAACACGATGAAACGATGAGACAATCCAACCCTATTTTTACACCTAAGCTTCCATCCACTCCGGGATTCGAACTGAAGACCTTTGGATTGTGAGTTCAGTGACTCTACCGAGACAGGACCCAGGGAGATGACTTGGACTGAGCTAACGACCTAACCTCTAGGTTAAACCGGGGCCAACATTTACTTCCCCGTCCAACGGAAGGCGTGATCAGACAAATCTCGTCTCGAAAAATGACATCAATCCAAAAATTGTTTAAAAATCACATTCCAAAGCTATCTTTCGGTACAAATTTTATTTGGACCGCTCTTCATTGGTCATCAAGGATGATGCATGGCAGCAGTATACTGGCGCGCCATATTCTTATACTTGGCCAGGTGACCTCCGGTTTACCCCGTTCCCATCCCATCACCCTCGCGTTAAACGATGGAAACAGTTTGTTTTAATTGGATTTCGACAGTGTAGTGGCTACTTCCACCCTTTCACTATATTCTCTTCTGAGTTTTCCCGCGACTATTTTTCTACGTTTTTCAATTTGGGAGAAAATCTCTTTTCCTCCCCTCCTCCTCCTCCTCCTCCTCCTCCTCCTCCTCCTCCTCTTCCTCCTGAAAAAGGACGACGACAGCGGATTGAAAACTTTGGCACAATTGAAAATATGATTCGTTATCATTTCGGGAAATTGGATTCATCAGAGAAAAAATATATAGACTTGTGAGCTCGAATTAGTCATGCTTGTTGGTGGATATTTTTCTAAATAATGAACTTCTTTTCAAGAATTTATATATTTTTTAATATTCATAAAAAAGTATGTTTTAAAGAAGTTTATAGATCTTTATAATTTCGAATGAGAAATAGTCAAACCAAAGGGTTATTTTTAGAGTGAACAAATCAATTAAAATTTTATCAACCGATTTGAAACACCAAAAACTGTTCTTTTTAATTCAAACATTCAAAGTCAACCTAAACGTCACCGATATATCGTCCTTGTCTTGCAATGTTCCACACTCATCAAATCGACTTCGACAGAACGGGAAAAGTGAAAATAAATTGAATACTGACGCGAGCCATATCCACAATCATCCGCCCGTTTCCGAATATTGGCTTTGGTTATTTCCCTCCCGGAAAATAAAGTGAGTTTTAATTAAAAAATATCCATTTGGAGAATATCGCTAAAATAATACCAAGAGAGCGAAAAACATTCACAGTGCATTGTGAGAGGGGAGTGCAGAGATGCAACAACCAGATGAACACGCGGCTTCGTATTTGTGCCACGTCGATTCACAACAGTGTCACCGTGCAGAACGTGGCAGCATTTTGTCAGGTACAGGTAGCTTACGGTAGTAGGATTATTTTTAGATAAACAAATATTTGGATAATGTTTGACCCAAAGCATCTTTTTAATCTAATTATTTAAAATACTATATTACCTAGAATTACAAAAAAAAATGTGGATTTGTTGGGCGCTTGATTAGAAAGAGATGTTGGCTTTTAATACCCTGACAGATTCATATTTAGGCCACTGCTTCCAGACTTTATCAGTGTTCTGATCTATAAAATCACCTCATCTCTCTAGTATTTCCCTAAACAATAAAATAAATTTTCTTAGAGAAAATGTTTGTTTATGTTTTTAAAAAATTCTTCTAAAGCGTATCAACGAATCTTCTTTGAGGTAAACTTTACGCAGTTGGCCTGGCCGCTTCAACGTTTGTAATGTTTCAATGCAATCTAATGCAATGCAAAAGTTAATAATAACTACAGGATGCTAGGCGTTAATCAACCTAAGGCATTTTCCTGGATGGATTAGATTAGATTAGATTAGATTAGATTAGATTAGATTAGATTAGATTAGATTAGATTAGATTAGATTAGATTAGATTAGATTAGATTAGATTAGATTAGATTAGATTAGATTAGATTAGATTAGATTAGATTAGATTAGATTAGATTAGATTAGATTAGATTAGATTAGATTAGATTAGATTAGATTAGATTAGATTAGATTAGATTAGATTAGATTAGATTAGATTAGATTAGATTAGATTAGATTAGATTAGATTAGATTAGATTAGATTAGATTAGATTAGATTAGATTAGATTAGATTAGATTAGATTAGATTAGATTAGATTAGATTAGATTAGATAAGATAAGAAATCACTCTTTAAAAGTTTTAAAAAACGCTCCGTATTTGCATTATATTTGAGTAACTGTTTTCAATTTCGTAACATTTTTGAAGATTTTATTTTTATTTTGGAAGAATCTTTGTTCACTCATTCCCTATGTTAAATAAGCGTGTGATAATTCGATACTGTGTCCCGCAAAGCAAATTTTTGATTTTTGAACGCGATTTTTTCTATGACTTTTTATCACTGAAAGTTAAATCCCCAACAAACGTTTTTCTACATTGAGATGAAAAAGTGTGATAGTTTTGAAATAAAAGATATTGCCATGTAAATTTCAAAATAAATTTTTAGTTTCAAAACTAAAATTGCAAGCGAAAATTACTGTAAAATTATCATTAAAAAGTGCTCTATTTTTTTTATTTGAATATAAAGGAGAAGCTTAACTGTATTTTTTTCGAAATGCTTTCCAATAATTTCTTTGAAGACTTTGTTGATTGGGCTGCTGTTAGCTGAGATACATACAATTTTGTGAAAATTGAATTATTCTCAATTATGCAACTGACGATCTTTCGGAAACTATTGGTTCAATTTTCAATGTAAAAAAAACAAATTTTATGAAATTTTCTGGTTCGAATATCAATCCTAACATTATCCCAAAGGCTCAAAAAACGTATTTTGGGCATATTTTGATGTCAAGCTACACTCGTTGCGAAACTAGATGTGTTCAGTGCTCGTCGTGTTTATCCAACTTTATAGAGCGTCGTTGGATGAGTTTATGACTATTGCATCATTCTCAAAACATTGTTTTGCAACTTTTTAAATAAACCACTATTTCAAAACAAAAAAAAACATTAAGGGTATGAGCAGACATTAAAACTCTTCATAAATCTGTTTGCAGGTTATTAAAATATGCATTTTCATCTATTAACAAAACAAATTTGAGGACATTTGGTGG
Organism: Culex quinquefasciatus; assembly: GCF_015732765.1. NCBI lineage: Eukaryota > Metazoa > Arthropoda > Insecta > Diptera > Culicidae > Culex > Culex quinquefasciatus. The sequence continues at coordinate 83,721,996 of NC_051862.1, forward strand.
TATCATTGCTGAGATATCGCAATTTAAAGTTAGCAGTTACAAATAACGGGTGCCACGATATCTCAAAATTGCTTTGACCAAATCAGCTCAAAATTTTGGTGAAGATTCGTTGAACCGGTCCTGTGTGCATGACGAAGGGCGATTTTCAAAAAGTTTATTTGAAAAAAGATTAAAATATTTTTTAGCTTTTCATTTAAAAAATCGCTAGTTTTTGATCTTCGCATTAATTTTGAATTTTGAAAAAAATATAAATCGGGCTTCGTCATGCACACTGAATACGTCTTTAGAGTCTTCACCTCAAATTTCAGCCAATTTGGTCCATCCCATCTCGAGATATCGTGGCACCCGGAAATCAAATCGGTTTTTAGACAAAACCGCTCAGAAAGTTTGACAGTTCGCTTTGCGCATGGCAAAATTTTGATCCTAAATCGTTTTTTTCAGTTTAATCATGAAATATCTTCAGTAAATTTTCAGGAGTGATTGAAAACCATTTTTTTAGTGAATGTTATGAATTTTCTGTAATATGAAATTTTGTGATTTCTTACATGTAAAAAAAGCAAAGCAATCCACTTTAACGACCCCCGGGTCTCTTGTGGGCTCTGTTGCATGTTTCTGCTCATTTCTAGGCGTCCGAAGGTTATGTGTGATGAGTCACCCAAAACCTCTTTTACGCAAATGGACCGACGTTTTACTTCCCCATCCGATAGAAGGCGGGAATCGAACCAGCGTCCCATAGCAACTTATTGTTTATGGTATTGCAATGACACATCAACACATCAACCAAAAGAGTCACTGTCACCCAATCTTGAAACTATAAATTTGTAAACACAATATAATTTTGTGTTGACGGTGCACTTTAAGTACAGCCGGCTTTACCGAGAATTTTGGTCCAAACCTATGAGTATTTTTAAATCTACGGGATGTTGTCATTTACAACAAGTGAAGGCTATTTTTAAAGCCGTATTGTTTCATGATTTGATCAGCTGTTAAGAAAAAGAGACAACTTTCCTGGTTGATGTGCAGTGTACCATATTATTAGTTTTGTAGACTTTTAAAACGCAAAAAAACTTCAAAAAGGAGTGTCAGGTAAATTTTATAATTTATATTATGAATTTATATTTTATTTTCATCATCGTCATTGACTACCTCGAGCACCTTCTTTAGATATTATCTAAAGGAGCTTAAAGAACCACAGTATAGTCACAGAAGCGCCCATTCAGCACATTTTGTTTTATTGTCCAACATAAATGACATCGAATAATTGCCATGTTCGTAATTAGAAAATTCCTTTCGATGATTGATAGCCTACCATTAAGATGAACCGAGAAATCGAGCCACAAGGCAATCGTGCACCGATCAACAACCTCCGGTAGAACGAGCTGAGTTGGTTTCAACAGTTTGTTCCAAAGTACGGGTTCATTCTCCGACCCCAACACCCCCAAACCACATCCTTTCAGTTGCACACTAGAGTGGTGAGGATGTGTGTCGGTGTGGGTATGTGTGGGTGGTCATTAAACTAAATTCAATTAAACAGTCCGAGAGACGGGGCCTTTGTTTGGATTGGCCAGCAAGCCAGGAACCGGCAACCTGTCAGATAAATGTTCGAAACTTGTTCCCACATTTGCTGCTAATGCATCTTGGGCTTTGACTACACTTTTGCGCACTCTGATGTGAGTTTGTTTTGTGGAAAAGTTTGTGCCCCCTTCCTCTAGAGAAATGGAGGTTGGGAATTCTTGCTAAATTTGAATATTTCTTTCCCAAACTTGGGCTGCGCTGTTTAGACACAAACCGGCCGCAGAGCCAGTACCACAAGTGTTTGCGCAGAGATCTGCGAGTGACAAGGTGTTATTTAGTTTGAATCAAGTTCTGTGGCATGCACTGTTTTAGAACGTTTGATGGAAGTCATACTAAACGATATAGATTGATTTTAAATTTTCCACCACTTCTGAAAGTTCAATCAAAATATTTCAAGCTTTGAGCAAGCTATTGGCGATTTATGTTCAAACATTTGACAAACTGAGAGCGAACTGTTAAATTTGCAACGCAGTGAGGTGCTGTGTCATTCGATTTTCAAACCTGTAGTTTTCAAGTTGTCATATTTAATTGTAATATTTTAAATATTGTTTGATTAAATAAATAACACCAACCAACAAAATTTCAGCGCAGACTCAACTAGAGGGGAAAAATGACGTTTGGGGTCCCCAGAAACACGTGCGTTTTGAATTTTTCAAAAATATTTAGACAGGGCCGAATGGTTTTTTTTCCAAAGTTTGTATGGAGAATTCAGAACCCCGGCAATGGCCTCATATGGGCTACCGAACAACAATGGTAATATGGCGTCGTTTGTTTATCAGCATGTCGTCAGTTGTGTGTTATCTTGTGACAACGACCATTTAGTACATTTCGAGAAAATCGTTTTTTAAAGTTTGTTGGTAAATAATTTCAAAATTATGAATGATAGAGCCGAACTTCTTGAAGCAATCGGTTCGTATACTATCGCTTAACAAACGCTCCAAGTTTCAACTAATTTGGTTACACCAGTTAAAATATACAGTAAATTATGTAATCAAAAATCTGAAAAGCACGTGTCACAAGTGTGTTTCGAAAGTAAAATTGTACTACGTGTCACAAGTGTGCACATAATTCCCATACAAACTAAAATAGGCCTAAATCAATAGATTAGCCGACTTAATCAGTATATTTTCAAAAACAAGAGGTAGCATTGCCTTTAGAAAGTATGTGTGTACATAAATTTGTGAAAAACAAGAAAATGTTTCCATATTTTCCAACAACATGTATGACGTGTCACAAGTGTGCATGGTCATATTGATGATAAATAGGTCTATGTCACAAGTGTGTATTGCGATATCCGGGAAACGGAAGCGAGTTTCCAAAATCGGGTTAAGGTGAAGCCGTTGATCATTTTTGAAGAAAATTGATCATCACTATAAAATATTCTGTAATAAATTCTATTTAACGAATTTCAGCACCAAAAGAAATCAGCGTGTGCCGGGTGTTGAGTTCTTCAAGTCACTGAAAGAATTTTCGATCTAAATCAAAAGCGTTTTATAATTTATAAAATTTTGTGGTACAATCATTGACGTCCTAGTTGGCAATCATTGATTAATGACGATTTCCATAACTTTACAAGGAATGGGATAATCGTTACCAAAAGAAATCAGCATGTGTAAGGTACTATTCTAAACAACTTGTTGAAGGAATTTTGTCAAAATTTTGAAAGCGACGCAAAATTTATATCCGGGTAATTCTCCGCCAACTCACACAGCAGTTGCCCCGACCCCTCTTCGATTTGCGTGAAACTTTGTCCTATGGGGTAACTTTAGTCCCTGATCATGAATCCGAGGTCCGTTTTTTGATATCTCGTGACGGAGGGGCGGTACGACCCCTTCTATTTTTGAACATGCGAAAAAAGAGGTGTTTTTAAATAATTTGCAGCCTGAAACGATAATGAGATAGAAATTTGGTGTCAAAGGGACTTTTATGTAAAATTAGACGCCCGATTTGATGGCGTACTCAGAATTCCGAAAAAACGTATTTTTCATCGAAAAAAAACACTAAAAAAGTATTAAAAATTCTCCCGTTTTTCCGTTACTCAACTGTAAATTTTTTTGGAACGTGTCATTTTATGGGAAATTTAATGTACTTTTCGAATCTACATTGACCCAGAAGGGTCATTTTTTCATTTAGAACAAAATTTTTCATTTTAAAATTTCGTGTTTTTTCTAACTTTGCAGGGTTATTTTTTAGAGTGTAACAATGTTCTACAAAGTTGTAGAGCAGACAACTACAAAAAAATTGATATATAGACATAAGGGGTTTGCTTATAAACATCACGAGTTATCGCGATTTTACGAAAAAAAGTTTTGAAAAAGTTGGTCGTCATCGATCATGGCCGTTCATAGTCACCCGCGACAGACACGGACGACGAAACGAAGAAAATCGCAAAAAGTAACTTTTTCAAAACTTTTTTTCGTAAAATCGCGATAACTCGTGATGTTTATTAGCAAACCCATTATGTCTATATATTAATTTTTTTTTGTAATTGTCTGCTCTACAACTTTGTAGAACATTGTTACACTCTAAAAAATAAACCTGCAAAGTTAGAAAAAACACGAAATTTTAAAATGAAAAATTTTGTTCTAAATGAAAAAATGACCCTTCTGGGTCAATGTAGATTCGAAAAGTACATGAAATTCCCCATAAAATAACAGTTTCCAAATTTTTTTACAGTCGAGTAACGGAAAATGAGAGAATTTTTAAAACTTTTTTAGTGTTTTTTTCGATGAAAAATACGTTTTTTCGGAATTCTGAGTACGCCATCAAATCGGGCGTCTAATTTTACATAAAAGTCCCTTTGACACCAAATTTCTATCTCATCACCGTTTCAGGCTGCAAATTATTGAAAAACACCTATTTTTTCGCATGTTCAAAAATGGAAGGGGTCGTACCGCCCCTCCGTCACGAGATATCAAAAAACGGACCTCGAATTCGTGATCAGGGACAAAAGTTACCCCTTAGGAAAATGTTTCACGCAAATCGAAGAGGGGTCGCACAGTGGGCGAAATGGAACCCAAAATCGGACTTAATTGAACGCGGCTGGTTCCCTGGTATGAATAATAGTGTTTCTTATGTAAAAAAATCCGAGGAATCGATTGGTGATGGTTTCATCCACCGCACGAAACGGCAAAGGGTCCATTTTGCCCCAATTCCCCATTTTTACATTTTTCTTGAAAATCGGTCTGTATTTAGAGCGGAGGCTTTATGCGGCCTTCCAAAATGCACTAAACTTATTTGAAAATGTCCCAGGAATCCAGTAAAAATAACCACATGCACCGCAAAAATCATCTAGGGTCCATTTAACCCCAATTCCGCTATAAAAGCATTTTTGGCCGTTTTCAAATGTTAGGTCAGATTTAAAAAATCTGAAAATATTTTTATCGTAAAGATCAGACAATTTTACATAAGAATAACGATTTGCACTTGATAGTTTGACACATTTATGTTGATGAAAATAAAATGTATGTGAAAGGCAGTTTATTCTGCGTTTGGGAAAATTGGCCCAAAAGTGATTCTTCAATCTTTTTATTTAGTTTAATTTCTATATCAACATAAATGTGTCAAACTTTCAAGTGCAAATCGTCATTCTTATGTAAAATTGTCTGATCTTTACGATAAAAATATTTTCAGATTTTTGAAATCTGACCTAACATTTGAAAACGGCCAAAAATGCTTTTATAGCGGAATTGGGGTTAAATGGACCCTAGATGATTTTTGCGGTGCAAGTGGTTATTTTTACTGGATTCCTGGGACATTTTCAAATAAGTTAAGTGCATTTTGAAAGGCCGCAAAAGCCTCCGCTCTAAATACAGACCGATTTTCAAGAAAAATGTTAAAAATGAGTAATTGGGGCAAAATGGACCCTTTGCCGTTTCGTGCGGTGGATGAATCCATCACCAATCGATTCCTCGGATTTTTTTACATAAGAAACACTATGTGTTATACCAGGGAACCAGCCGCGTTCAATTAAGTCCGATTTTGGGTTCCATTTCGCCCACTGTGGGTCGGGGCAACTTTTCCCGATTTCGTGTGAGTTGGTAGAGAATTACCCATCTTTGAACGAAAAATCATGACAATGATGGAAGTCTTCACGTTAAAGCATCTTGTAGTGTTTGTTAAGTATAGCAAAACGTCATCTTTAACTCATTTTCGACCAAAATGGTCTATGTCACAAGATAGCACACAGCTGACGATGTGGTGTTTTTCGGGCGAATTAAAAAAATAACCTTTTTTGGAAAGCAAATCTTTCATTATTGCGCCCTATTGAAAACCTTGGAGTAAATGCGCTTAAGTTTGCAAAGAACTGAACAGAAACAAATGCATTGAAATTTATTATTAATATCCGCTTTTGCCGCCTTTTAAATAATGATTATGCATCCATCGTGCCTAACATTTGTCTTTAATTTTTGAATATTTTTCTTCCTAAATGTATGCTTTAATGACGAAAATTACCATAAAATCAAAATTAGTAGCATATTTGCCAACTTCAAATTTGTGCAACAATTTCCACTTTATCTTAATCACACTTAATGTAAACAACTACGTGGTTAAGTAGGGTATACCGAACGTTTACAATTTGTTCTTAATACTTTATAAATAATGTCAAGTGCAAGCTTGTATACAAGCATCGCATACAAAAAAGTTAGCATAAACTTTCTACAATTCTCAGACATTTTTTTAAATTCACAATTTTCCATAAAAAAGAAAACGAATAAATATTATAATCAAATTGCAACAAATCATAAATGAGCTTGCAATTACACTTGCTTTCCATGCAATTTGAGACACACATACACACACATTCATACGTTGGCAACCTCACAAATCGAGTCCTTTTCCATCGGGCACTCCGCCTTTCTAAAACGATTCTTTTTGACGGAGAGAGAGAGAGAGTCGATGCACTTCTTTTTAGTAGTTTGAGACCAGCTCCGTCCAGAAGACATGCATGCCAGCTTTGGTCCGGTGGAGCGCATCTCTGCCAAAGCCAACCAGCGCAAAGGAAAAAAGGGGTTGTTCTTGGATTTCTTCGATTTGGATTTATTTGGCTCAACCATCCAAGCCAACCATCGAAGGATGCCCTCGGTAGGGATGCATTTGTAATCATTTTAAAATTGGAGAGAAGATTGAATTTGCTTCCTCCTTTGGAACCGTCCTGCGACAACGACGACGCTCACGATGGCTTTCTTTTTCGAGAAACGTCCTTATTTTTCGAACTTCTAATTTCTTAAATTGATTTAATTTTTATGATGGAATTTTCCAATTTTTTTTTTTGCGCCACCTTAGCCACCACAAAAAAGCGTTGGGTGGTGGGCACTGATTGAATTGGCTTCTCCACCAAAGTCGAAAGCAGGCAAAGTGAGAATGACACTTGGGAGTCAAATCCAATCGATTTGTGTGGAAGCCGCAATTAATTTTCTTTCTTTTTTCCGGGAGGAGGGCGATAATCAAATCAGCTGATGGCTTCCAAATAGTTTAGCACGTTGTGGCTAGAAAATTCGATTTATGAAAATTGGTTTTGGTATTTTTGATGGTTGAAAATTGAAGTTAGGTTCAATAAAAAAGAGTATAGAACAGCATCATCAAACTCATTTTTTACAAATAACAAATAACTTTTAAGAACCATGGACATCACAATGCTGATGTTTAACTGACCTGAAAATGTAGTTTTTTATATGCTGTAATCATGAAAATATGATTGAGTTCAATTTGTTTTAGTTCAAAGCAAATCATTTTTTGCGTTTAGCAGCAAGATTTATAATTTGATTTTTCAAAAATATTACTGTTTCTCCAAAATTGAGTGCTTAACTAAAGAGTAGCGTGGCTCACGGATATATGAAAAAGACAAAAGTGTTCAATTTCGAACGCCTCGACCGGAATTTTGTAGCAATATGGCCCCAGAACATAACCTGAAATTTTGAGCGTATTTGGTTAAGGTTTAGTACTTCCACCATTGACCTGAAGTTAGTATGGAACTTCTAAAAATTTGCTATGGGAAATTTTCACTTTTAACCCCTTCATAGAGAAAGTTTCCCAAAACCCAATCAAAATTTCCTATTCTCAGGTTTCTTATAGTTTTTGATCCGGGGAACAACTTTGTAGAACATCGCAAAGCGCTAGGGATTGATCCCGAAAAGATACAGGATATTTTTTGGAGTTTGGAAAACAAATTTAACGTGCTCTAAAAATTTGCCTGTATCTTTCCGGGATTAACTCCTAGCGCTTTATGATGTTGTACAAAGTTGTTCCCCGGATCAAAACCTATAAGAAACCTCTATTTTGAGAAAAAATCATAGGGCATAGGAAAACTTTCTCGATGAAGAGTTAAAAAGTTGAAAATAAATAAATTAAATTTATTTAAATTTCTTAATAACTTCAGGTCAAAAGTTGAACTACTTATCATTAACCAAATGCGCTCAAAATTTCAGGCTAGCTTCTGGGGCTATAATGCTTCAAAATTCCGGGCGAGGCGTTTGAAATTGAACACTTTTGTCTTTTTCATATATCCGTGAGCCACGCTACTAAAGAGCTTAACTTTTTTATCTATGAATAGTAGAAAACACCTTATCGCTAAAAACCGCTATCAATTCACAGATTTGAATCCTTGCATTAAAAAAAATAGCAGGATAAAACAGCATAGAAATTAATTTCCAAAAAGGTTGATTTCGGGAAGAATTTTGTTGGAAATTAGGATCACTTTCACTAATTTTATTGTTATCATCTACGTTGATCTACATCCACCCCACCCCAGAAATCTAATTGATTCGTTTCGATTTGCTGCCGGTCACAAAAGAATCCATTATTGCGACTGCATTCCTTATAACCAAATATCCAAGGAGGCAAAACTCCACCCACAGAGCTTTACGATTTTGGCGCACGGACACCACACAAAGTCGTCCAGCCAGCAGGCCAGGCACCGGGGCCCCGAGCGTAATCCGTGACGACCGGTCCATTTCTTATAATGCTCTCCAGGACTGCGGGAGGGAGCTCGGCCGTGTGCATCTCTGCTCTGCGCGCTAGTTTAGATTTGTCCACTTCCTTTAGCATCACAATCTGCTTGAAGAAGCAATTCTCGATCTTGAGCTCTGCCGGCGTCGTTGGACGGGTGGTCGCTCGGTGAGGCAGGGTTGCCAGTTCCGGATATGATGGTGACATTTTGCAAAACAAATTCTATCAAAATCGAACCATTTTTTATCGTAATAGGGGAAATATACTCAATTCGTCACACTAAGCATTTCGACCTATTCTCATCACTTTTACAGTTTTCCACTACCGTCAACTGAGTCGGGACGCATGGGGCGAATTGGGACAGCTGTTTTAACCATGCAGGAGCACAATATTTTGATTTTTCTGGTTGGTTTTGGTTAGAACTGATTCAGACCAACAAAATGTGCACATCTATTTTTAAATTTAAAACCATTAAATGCTCTAGACACTGATGTCCCTATTCAGGCTGTAGTCCCGATTCGTCCCATGACGGTATTCAAAGAACCTTTTTAGATGCATTAATAATGGAGAGATATTGCTCACTTTCATTTGAGCTATTTATTATTTTGGAATAGTCAAACACACTTTATTACAGCTGTAACTCATGATCAAAGTTCTAATAGACAGATAATAGTAAAACGGAATCGACGTAACACCTTAATAATGTGGCCCTCTTAAACCTTGCGGTTTCGTCAACGGATCCACAGGTCGATGCCTCTGTGCTCTGATGTACTAACTGACTTTTGGGCCAAAATGAGTTAATGATGACAACTTTTAGCTAATTAAATTCCCTACAAAACGCTTCTAAGAGATCTGAAAAATTCGTTTCCTACGCGGAGATATAGCCCTGCAACCATTTGTACTAACTGACATTTTCGAACGCATCATGGATGTGCTCTCTTATTTTTCATCATGGTTTGACCTTTTGAAAACACGCAAATCCATAAAAATACGATTGCACTATAATATTATGGTAAATTGTCAGGTGTCCTTACTAGTTTGAGCAATATTATGGAGCACTATTTTGGAAGGCAATTAGCACAAGTGTGCACATTTGGATACGTGAAGAAGTTGTAAGTTAGACGAAGTGTGTCAAATAATTATTTAGTGGCAGAGTTTTTTTAATTGGATGACCCCTAAGTGTGGCATTGGTAGGTGGATGTTATTGTTACGTAGTTTTTGGATTGGACGACCCCTGCAGTTGTTCTAAGTGTGCACAACGACTTAAAAATGTTTTAAATTGGATATTTGGGTTAGGCTAAGTGTGAGATTAATTAGTGGATGTTATTGTTACGTAGTTTTTTTACTGGCTGACCCTTGCAGTTGTGCTAAGTGTGCACAACTACTTGGGGGGTTTTTGAATTGGATATTTGAGTTAGGCTAAGTGTGATATTGGTGAATGGATGATGTTGTTACGTAGTTTTTTTTATTGGACGACCCCTGCAGTTGTGCTATGTGTGCACAACGACTTAAAAAATGTTTTAATTGCGGTGTATTAAGGTGTAACGAAGGTCACGGTGTAAAGAATGCTACGATGCAACGAATGTTGTGGTATAACAATGTTACGGTGTAACCATACTTCAGTTTAACGAATGTTACGGTGTAACAAATGTTACGGTGTACCGAATGTTACGGTGTAACCATACTACGGTGTAACGAATGTAACGGTGTAACGAATGATATGGTGTAACGAATGTTACGGTGTAACGAATGATACGGTGTAACGAATGTTACGGTGTAATGAATGTTACGGTGTAATGAATGTTACGGTGTAATGAATGTTACGATGTAACGAATGATGCGAAGTAACGAATGTTACGGTGTAACGAATGTTACGGTGTAACGAATGTTATGGTGTAACCATACTACGGTGTAACGAATGTTACGGTGTAACGAATTTTACGATGTAACGAATGATAGGTGTAACGAATGTTACGGTGTAACGAATGTTACGGTGTGACGAATGATATGGTGTAACGAATGTTACGGTGTAACGAATATTACGGTGTAACGAATGATACGGTGTAACAAATGTTACGGTGTAATGAATGTTACGGTGTAATGAATGTTACGGTGTAACGAATGATGCGGTGTAACGAATGTTACGGTGTAACGAATGATATGGTGTAAAGAATGTTACGGTGTAACGAATGTTACGGTGTAATGAATGTTACGGTGTAATGAATGTTACGGTGTAACGAATGATGCGGTGAAACGAATGTTACGGTGTAACGAATGTTACGGTGTAACGAATGTTACGGTGTAATGAATGTTACGGTGTAACGAATGATGCGGTGTAACGAATGTTACGGTGTAACGAATGCTACGGTGTAACGAATGATATGGTGTAAAGAATGTTACGGTGTAACGAATGTTACGGTGTAATGAATGTTACGGTGTAATGAATGTTACGGTGTAACGAATGATGCGGTGAAACGAATGTTACGGTGTAACGTATGTTACGGTGTAACGAATGTTACGGTGTAACGAATATTACGGTGTAACGAATGATATGGTGTAAAGAATGTTACGGTGTAACGAATGTTACGGTGTAACGAATGTTACGGTGTAACGAATGTTACGGTGTATCGAATGTTACGGGGTAATTAATGTTACGGTGTAATGAATGTTACGGTGTAACGAATGATGCGGTGTAACGAATGTTACGGTGTAACGAATGTTACGGTGTAACGAATGGTACGGTGTAACGAATGTTACGGTGTAACGAATGTTGCGGTGTAACGATTTTTACGGTGAAACGTATGTTCGGTGTAACTAATATCACGGTGTAACGAATGGTTCATGGTTCACTGAACCAGGATTGAACCACAAAGGGAGCCCAACCGGTTCATTTGGGAACTCTTGTTGTGCACACTTAGCACAACTGCAGGGGTCGTCCAATCCAAAAAACTACGTAACCAAATCAGCCACTAACCAATCTCAAACTTAGCCTAACTCAAATATCCAATTTAAAACATTTTTAAGTAGTTGTACACACTTAGCACAACTGCAGGGATTGTCCAATCCAAAAAATTACGTAACAACATCATACACTAACCAACCACACACTTAGCCTAACCCAAATATCCAACTCAAACACCCTTCAAGTAGTTGTGCACACTTAGAACAAGTGCAGGGGTCGTCCACACAAAAAAAAACACGTAACAACATCATTCACGTAGTTGTGCACACTTAGCACAACTGTAGGGGTCGTCCATGTTCAAAGACTAAGCATTGATTTTTTTTTGTGCACTTTTGTTCTAATCGATACAAACTAAGAATCCATTGCAAGAGACACACTTGTTCTAACTGCAATCTACCATAACAGTTCTATGGTTTGTGTCCTAGATATCTAGCATTTCTAAAAAGGTCATATGAAATGATGGAAATAAAATAAACTAGCTCAAAGTTTTACAAAATCATTTTCTTCTGTTTGTAAGCGTAGATCTATTCGGGTTTCGTCATACTTGATCTTATTGAAGCTATTTCATGGATAATCATACTTATATTTATACAACCTCACACTTCACTAAGTTTTTCTTCATAAAATTCAAGTTTTAACGGTAGTTGCTCTCTAAAACTGCAATTTTCACAATAAATTTAATGATAAACAAGTCTATTAAAAAAGTATTGTTGAGAAAAATGTTCCTTAACTAGCAACAATTCAAAGTTACTACGCAAAAAACATTGAAACAACAAATAACTACTATTTTTACAATCAAATGACTCTGCGCACTTTTGTACCAAGTGCCACGTTGGAAGTATACACGACTCTGCAATCGAAGAAGCATTTTAGCTCAACTGCAAAATTCACCCTGTGCACGTTTGTGCTAACTCATACAAATTACTGTTCAAGACACACTTGTGCTAATTGCAAGCATGATTTTTTTTCGTAATTTCTCTGCCAAATTTTTGTTTGCATTTCAAAAGTTTTCATATTTTACCATGTCTTTAAGTTATGTCAGGAGCATACTTTAGAATTATTAGGACAATTGTTTGTCGAATAGTTTCCCAGAAACAGTAATTCATAGTTAAAAAATCGATTTTCTCATAACCACCAAAATGTCAGTTAGTATAAGAGAGCACACAAGCATCGAGGTGTGTATCGTTCTTTTTGCGACAAGACTCCGCCTCCCGGGTCTGCTAAGTGTGAAGGTATGGGCACGGGGAGAGGGCACCGAATACCTATATTTACACTTAGCATTTTTGCGTCCGCCTCGGGATTCGAACCGGCGACCTCTGGATTGTGAGTCCAGTGCGCGGTCCGATTGATCCACACAGGCACAGGCACAGGACAGATAATAGTAATGGGCTATGAAAGGGTAAAGCCTGATCTACAATGTCTGTCACTTTTGCCTCTGCTTACTTTGTTACTTCGATGCCAGACAGAGATTGCAGCAACCGATGGCCAATACTCGACCATAGAGTAACCCAGAGTGCCCAGTCCGAAGAAATGTCATTAAAGTTTTTGACTCCATAAGGTTTGCTGGTAGCAGGCGTGCGATGTACTTGCGATGTACCACCAAGTTGAACCAAAAATCAAGAGGCAGTGCGAACTCTGTCTTACTCTGTGACTCGACTGACCTCTGAATCAACTTTATGATTGTTTTCGCAAGAGTTGGCGTAAGTTCGGTTGTAAATGAGGCTTAAGGCTTCATCCATAAAGTACGTAGCGCTCTAGGGGGAGGAGAGGGTGTGACATTAGGGTGTAATATGGTTGTATGGAATAAAATAAAGTTGACCAAATTTAGTGAGCACAGCACTTTTTCAGCTATATCAAAACCGTTTCATGCTATATCAAAACCGGACTCATATTCGGATGCTCTGGAATGTGCTCTACAACTTTTCCCAAGAGAGTATGGTGCTAGCTTGCCCCTAAAAAAAGATACAGCGAGTTCAAAACTCGTCTAAAACGTGTTTTTTGCTCGAAAATCACGTTTTAGACGAGTTTTGAGGACGCTATATCTTCTTTCAGGAGCAAGTTAGCACCACACTCTCTTCGGCAAAGTTGTAGAGCACATTCTAGAACATCCGAATTTGAGTCCGGTTTTGATATAACATGAAATGTGGATTTGATAAATATCAAGATCCAAAAAAATGGTTTTCTCCGTACAAATTTATATGGAAAATTGAATCGCTTTGCGCAAAGTGAGGATTGAACCAATCGTTCTAAAACTTTGGGGAGTTGCTTAGGACTCCAAAAGGAACTGAAAAAGTGATGTGCTGGAAAATTGATTTTGATATTACACCCTAGTGTGACATACTTTATGGGTGACACCTAATACTCAAAATTCAATAGGCAACTTTCGTTCTGTCCTATAATGAGTTTTTTAAAGGTTTTCTTAGTGTCTCAAAATAAATCACATTTTAATATGCTGGTATTTCAGCAACAATTAATCAAACATGTGCAATGCCAAAAAATGAACAAATTACAATATTGTCAAGATAATGAAATCAAGCCATGAATTCCAGGGTGTTAAAAAAGAGGTGAGGAAGTTGGAGTGGGGTTCTTATCCCGGCTCCCAATTGTGTTAGTCACAATTGGTGATCGTTTCTATTCTGGATTCGATTGCTTAGTAAAGGGAAGGTAGGGTATCGTCACAAACTAGATCTTTTCAACGACACCTGAGGAAGGCGACGACCTAAGTTAAGTTAAAACCGGCAAAGATTTACTTTTTTCAAACAAACAAACAAAACACAAAAGATGTCTTAAGTTATTACGAGTGCAATCAAAGAAACTTGAAAATCAACCCCCGGTGGCTGGTGACTTCTTCGTTTGCCATTTTTTAGTTCGTGGGGAGCCAACATGACTTTCTACCTAAGGTACTCACGATTGAGTGTGTAGTGGTGCGGTTGTCAAAATCGCTATCTCTGACTCTGTCACTCCGATGGAAGCTGACTTTGTTTATGTTTTTGATTTCCTGGCACACAACAATGGCGTTTGTTTTTGTTTTGGTTTTCACACTAAAGCAAACCAAGATCGCGAGTACCTATGATATAGAGCTATCTACGTGCGCATGTATTGCGTGTACGTACACGATGGATTTTTAGGTTAAAATTTGTGGTCGCCAGCAAAAACAAATGGTAAGCTAGTGTGCGCGAGATCGGGCTTAGTGCATCTCCAGCGCGGGTAGCAAACATCGAAGCAAATAAAATTTGCACCCGACGTCAACCCCACCGCGGTACCTGTCGCGGTAGCAAATTTGCTCTCAGTTCTTCGGGATTCCACTTTGCTACCCGCTAATCTGCTGGTTTACTACCGTGGCAAATGGAATGATGCACGGAAAATTTAATCATCTACGGAAAAAAACATTTTTTTAAATTATTTTTCTAAATTCAAAAATATTTGAAAAAAAGAAATACAAAAATAAAAAAATTTAAAAAAATGAAAAAAATTAAAAAAATAAAAAAATAAAAAAAATGAAATTTTTTTCAAAAAAATGCAAAAAACTAAAAAAAAAATGAAAAAAAAAATAAAAAAAATGAATTTAAAAACATTTAAAAAGAAAATAAAATTTAAAAAATTGTTAAAAATAAAAAAAATTCAAAAAATTTAAAAAAAAATAAAAAAAATTCAAAAATTTGAGCAATTCTCTACTAAAACCGGAAATGGATTTTATTTGTATTTTTTGATTAGGCTCAAACTTTGTGAAGGCCTTCCCTATGACCAAATAAGCTATTTTGTGTCATTAATTCACCCATACAAGCAGGGTTACCAGGTCAAAATTAGAAAAATCTGGCAAAGTATCGTCCAAAAATCTGGAAAAATCTGGCAGATGAAAATCTAACCATTCTCAATAGTAAAGGGGAGGGAGGATATGAATTGATAGAAAAAAATTTATAAAATTCAGGTGGTTTAATTGATTTTATGACCTCAAATATGTTTCATTAACATTCCATTAAAGAATAACTCATTCTATTTTTTTATTTTCAATAAAATTTGTTTATATTAATCAAAAATTTGTTTAAAATGGGCATGAAGTGAAAAATCTGGCAAAAACTGTCAAAATCTGGCACTGAGAAGGATGAATCTTTATTCTGGCAGACACTTGAAAAATCTGGCATTCCCAGATTTATCTGACAACATGGCAACCCTGCATACAAGTCTCCATACAATTTTGGCTACTGTCAATACAAAAATGGTATGTAAATATTCAAACAGCTGTAACTTTTGAGAGAATTTTCTGATCAATTTGGTGTCTTCGGCAAAGTTGTAGGTATTGTTGAGGACTATTGAGAAAAAATAGGTACACGGAAAAAACAAATTGAATATTACGCCCATTTAAAATGCAAGTCTTGATTTAAAATTTTTGGAAATATTTTTTTCGATAAGATCGGAAAATTTCACGAATGTTTCATGTTTTAACATTGAAAATCGGACCATTAGTTGCTGAGATATCGACATTAGAAAATGGTACGTTGTTTGCGTGAGACTTAGAAAACTTCAATTTTCGTGTTTCTTTTTCTTAAAGCGGCTGTATCTCATTAACCCGAGGTCCAATCTTTAATGTCTCTGAGACAATTTTATAGCAAATTTTCTGAACTTTAAAAAAAATATTTTCAGAAATGGTCACTCATGGTCACTATTTTTAAATATCGAAAAACTTCAAATATTTCCCTAAAATCAAACTGTCGGTGGCTATATCTTGAAAACGGAGCACTTTATCAAAAAATCTGTAAAGTAGTTTTCGATTGCAAATTCAATTTCGCATTAAAAAATAACAACAAATTTGTTTTGTATCAAATTTCGATTTTTTTTCCAAAAATCACTATTTTTTCAAAAATTCATAACTCGGCGGCAGATCTTTTGACCATGTTTCTCTATGGCTCAAAAGTTGCGGATTTTTGTCCCCTAAAACATATAAAAAATCTCGAAAATCAAAAAATATGTATTTTGGGAAATTGAGTTTTTGTGAAAAAAAAGTTGATTAAAAAATTTGCAATTTTTTTCCGTGTACCTATTTTTTTCTCAATAGTCCTCAACAATACCTACAACTTTGCCGAAGACACCAAAATGATCAGAAAATTCACTCAAAATTTACAGCTGTTTGAATATTTATATACCATTTTTGTATGGACAGTAGCCAAAATTGTATGGAGACTTGTATGGGTGAACCAATGACACAAACTAGCTTATTTGGTCATAGGAAAGTTTGAGCACAATCAAAAAATAAAGTTGCTCATTTAAAAAAAAATATTAAAAAAAAAATTAAAAAAAGCTAAAAAAAATTAAAACAATAAATAAAATTTGATTTTTTTCCAACATTTTTTTTTAAATAATAAAAAAATATATATAAATATAAAAAATATAGTTCAAAAATCTCTGAAAAAAATTAAAACATTTAAAATTTTTGAATCATTAATTTTTTAATTTTGGAATTGGGTACTAAACTGCCCATGTTCGCATAAAAGCCCTATGTCAATTTTTATGCACAACGGTAAAAAACACGATTAAAAACCATTTCTGATCACTTTTTTTTTCATTTGAATGCAAAAAAAAGTATTGATAAGACTACATTTTTTCGATGGATCAACTATGGTCCCCTTGGAACGAGCTGTCAAGTAGGAGTTTTTTGTCAAGAAGGACCGCGAGGATAATTTTTCAAAATTGATTTAAAAATCCATTTTAAACTCTTTGTGGTCGTACAAAGGGTCATTGTACTCAGAAAAATAAGCTTTATTGCTGTAAACAATAATATCAGCAATCTAAGCTTCATTTTAGGACCCGATTTTGGAATTTTTATATTTTTGAATTTTATTTTTTTTTTTAATTTTTGAACTTTTTAGTTTTTGAATTTTTGAGTTATTGAATTTTTGAATTTTTGAATCATCATACATCATATCATAATATCATACATAGAGCAGACATACAAAAATCTCCGAAACACGCATTCAAAACTTTGCCCCCGGCTTGCCGGTACTTGTCGGGTATCAGAAAATGAGTACCCGACAGGTACCGACACATATTTTTCGTCTACAGATGAACTTGAAATCAAATTTGATACCTGCTTTGCTACGCGCGGTGGGAGACTCGGGGGCAAACTCGAGAGCAAATTTGGTGAGATTCAAATCGGGTAGCAAATGGTTTATCTTTCGACATTTTCGAAAAATTGAATTCTTTGAAATTTTCAATAGGATTAAAAAGTTTAATAAACTTTTAGCATTTCTAGGCATGAATCAACACATAATTATTGATTTTGAAGGTAAACGGAGCAAAAAATGATAAAAACCCATATTTGCCCCCCGCGGTGGGCTTGTTTCGGTGGCAAATTTGCTACCCTAGCGGTGGGGATGACGGAGTTTTTTCAAGGTGGCAAATTTGATCTCGGTATTCATGAGCCGGGTGCAAACTTGGTTGGTTTGACAAAGTCAAACTAAAAAGTAACGAACTGACACTTTTTACACGGGACCCACACATACTATCAAAACAACCGTTTGGTAGTAAGTGTGAGCTCTGTGTAAAGAGGATGTCAAACTAAAATGTGACCCGGTTCTTTTGCCAACAATTGGTGTCAAACCAGCGGGGTTTCAGTGTATTGCGTTTGAATTTTCCATTGAGCGCACTTATTTGATGAAATAGCTTTATTCATTTTTTTTTGAATAATCAAGAATTGCACTCCAAGTGGCAGAGGATGATCCAATAACTATTTTAACATTTGAATTTCACAAAAAATATTAGTTGTACCTATGCATGTTTTTGCAATAAAAAATGGTCTTGGGAAGTTAAAAATAATCCTCCTACGTACAGTATGTAAAAAAAGTATTTACACCCCTTGAGCACTATGCACATTTTGTGATGAAACATGTAAAAAATTTAAAGTTTGACAAGAACCTAGTACTACGTTTTGTTCAGAAACTCATGCCAAACATTTTGCTACAAACAGCTCATGAAAAGATGATTTCTATAAAAAGTTATATAACAAATACTATTACGAAAATAAAAAAGGTGCAAAAAAAGTTTGTACACCTTTCGAAAAATTTACATAAATAATGTTATTTGTTGACAAATCACCATAAATCCAGTCTCTCAACTCCAAATAGGCATCCTTGACTGATTAAAAAAATAATTTGGATTGAATATAAAGTTTACTAACTACTTAGTATAAAAGTTTATATAACTCTGGAAATTCTATATAAAACTTATCTAAACTTAATTTTGCAAACTTTTAATATTCAACTAAATGTCAATATATTACCATAGAATTGCTAAATAAACATTTTGGAGTGGGTATAACACCGTTTTGGGGGTATTTGTATCGATAGAATAGATTTTTCGTTGGAATTTCGTACCAACCCGGAATTACGTCGTCGGAAAATCCGCCGGCATCCGAACCGGTCCACAATTCTTAAGTCAACCTATGTGGCATCGGAAAGGGCATAAAATTTCCGATCTTTTGATACCCATACATCTAGGTTTTCTATAAAACCCACGTTTTTAAATACCTGGGCAAAAAGTAAGTTTGATCCACGAGAACAAAAATTACGAAATTCCATACATTTTTGGCAGATTGCTCAAACAAAACCATAACAACGTTTTTACCTAGGTATTTAAAATCGTGGGTTTTATAGAAAACCTAGATGTATGGGTATCAAAAGATCGGAAATTTTATGCCCTTTCCGACATCAACTTGAACAAAATAGCATTGTGTTCTTTACTGTTTGTTCCCAGGCACATATTATTATGCCTTCGAAATAATCAAAAGTTTGAAGTCCCCAGAAACACGAGCACATTGAATTTTTCAAAAATAATTAGACAGGGCCGAATGGGTTTTCTCGAAAGTTTTTACGGAGAAGACTAATTAATTGCCCATTTTAAACATATGTTTCACAAAAATTGAAGGACCAAATTTCTTCATATTTGCTTTTTTTCAGCAGTTGAAAATATATTTTTTGATTCACTGATCTGCGTGCATATATAAGCCGTTGAAAATTTGGTCAATTTACATGTACCGTCGTCAGGGGTGGCATTGGGTCTGAGGGGTGAAATTGGATCATACAAAAATGCCGAAATTTTGATGACCCAATCTTATCCCCCCCGACCAAATGCCACCCCTGATGAAAGTATGAAACTCCTCAAACTGACTTCCGGACCACTGGAAATGCAAAAAATATTTGAAATTATCTTATACTTATTATCCAAAAACAAATTCTTATAACATTTATACATTTTAAGAGACTATTTTTGCGAACCCTACCGGAGAGGGCACTGGTCACCCAGAAATAAACCAAAAGTATGGAGGGGAGACAAGGAGACTTTGAAAAGAAAAATCCTAAAAAGTTATCTCAAATAAATTGAATTTGTTGTGTTATTTGACTGGACAGTTCCTTCCCCCTCATTCCCCACAAATCCACTTGTCTCGGAATGGCCAGTGGTGGTGTGTCTTCTGCGGATCCGAAGCAATCCGAACGCTCCGGAGTGGCCACACGGTGGGGGTGGGGGTGGGAACGTGTGCAAGTGTTTGTATGTAAATGCACATTTTTATCGTTCTCTTGCCTTTGCTTCCCCACCAGATGTGTGTGTGTGTGTCTGTGCCACGGAAGAGTTTTCCTTCCCTTCTTCCCCATCACCCATTCTGGAAAACGAAGAAGGAGGAATGGAAAATGAATTATGCAAAAATGAATTATGTCCAGTGATGCGAACAATGGACAGAGTAGTGCAACTTTGGGAAGTTTGGAGCTCCAGCAGGAAAGGGTGGTGACGTCCAGCAGGGAGTGAGTGGGTGGAGGATAAGGATCAGCTGGAGTGTCCGGAGACAAATCGTTTGGTCATCATAAGGACCACCCTTCCCTTCCAGGTCCAGCTCCGAGCGAGAGTGGCCCCTTTTGCACCAGGGCCAGAGGATAAGATAAATTTCGTTGAGTGCATTTTCTATTATTTCAGCTAAATCTCTAGCGATAAAATTTATTTTCGATTTCGGTCGGTATTTGAGTATTCTTTCTGCGAACCTCGGCCAGCCAGCAGCGCTTGAGAATGGTGCAATGTGACACTTGTGAAATGTGGAAAACTTGTACGGAAAATAAATCCACTCCGACAGGAGAGTGGCGCACAATCCGATTGGAGAGCTCTTCCCCTGACTGCAAGGCTGAATGCAAACGCTGGGACCTCTGGCTGTAATGTAATTAGAATGAACATGGAATTTCCCAAAAGCATTTTCACTTTGCAGAATCTGGTCGGTGTCTGTGGACATGATTATGTCAAGTATTTTATTCTTTACTCTTTTGGGGACTTTGAATAGAGCCGAAATCCTTCAATGACATCAAAGAATCTCTTGTACCGTGATGTGGGGTGATTCAAACGATCTTGCATAAAAAAAAACCGACTGCTTTTTTTCCTTTTGACATTAAAACTTTGGTTTTGCTATACTGAATCCAGAAAGTGAAATAATTCGTACATTACGTACGTTTGAGCCTTGGTATAATATTAAATATCATGAGTTGTTTAAATCCATAAGATGAAAAGAAAACTTGATTATACTGACCTAAGCCACCAAGAGTATCGAAGAAACCCCAGTTAACGGTACTATTTAACATAATTTCCAATCGCACTAAATCAGCACGAAAGCGTTCGAACTTTCTTTTCATGAAATCAAACCGCTTCTTCCCGAGGATGGTGCAAACCCAAATCCTGAATCATACCGAAAAGCCATTCAATAGCAGCTGCACTCTCTCCAAACCGTGAATGCAACCAAATCGAAAATTCCCCAAATCCTGGTCCGGGGGACTTGCAACGGAACTGCATTATGTTTGATTTCCACCTGAGAACGTGTCGCTTTCTAAGTGATGTATGCATCCGGAGGGTATTTAACGTAGCTGTTCGACGAAAGCCAAGTTTATATTTATGTTGTGCACCCTGGAATAATACACTGGGAGCTTTCGAGAAAGTAAATAATGGTCGAGGCGGCGAGTGCGAGTTTGATTCCGAGGAGTGTGGAATACGGCTAAATCACCACCGGAGGATGTTTTCACGGCGCATGGAGAAATGGATTCGTGTGAGGATTAATGCATTCATTGGTAAGCTGTCTCGGTTGCTGATGAATAGTTTGAGTGAAATTTGAATTCAATGTATAACCTTTGCAACCGCCATTGTTAATTTACAATGTTGTTAATCTTTTGGGTATATTTTTTTTGCGTTTCCACTTAACTTGTGTTTGCCTGTAATTTTTTTTTAATGTTTTCTGGTCAATAACGCATTACATCATTGGATATTTAGCTTGCAACAGCATTCATAAAATATTGACTGGGGACCATCCATAAACCACGTGGACACTTCAGGGGGTTTAGCGATTGTCCACATTCCATACAAAAAGTGGGGGTTGATACTTCCAGAAAAAAGTGTCTATGTGATTTATGTTTGGTCCCATGGTTGCCCCCTGAAAAGGCTATGTAGAAGATTCCAAGACATTTTTTTTAAATTCAAGTATGCTCAAAAAGGAAGCTTGAATGGATTCCTGACCAATTATCTGGGACTTTGCACTATTTCGTATTTTTTGTTTGCCTCAACTTTTGCATACAAGTTTGGTATGTCCAGAGTAGTGGCAATAGTTTAATCCTAATTGTCAGTAGGTATCATTATTGTAGGTACTGAGAATAGATGTTGTTTGTTTTTTTTTATTATAGAGGTTTTACACAATTTGTGCATTCGCCTCTCTAGAGAATAGTTTTTATGGCAAATAGCCAGGAGAGCACGAGCAGATCCCTAGTCGATTTCTTTCCCTGCCGACCGTCGTCGTGTAATGTCGAACTTGTTAACCCTTCTTAGTTATTAATAAAGTTTTAGTTAATTAGTAAACGCGTGCATTATTTAGTCCATGTCCAAGTCGCTGAGGAGGGTGAGACGCTGCTGCTTTCTTTTTCCTCTTTTCCAGCTCCTCGAGGTAGTTTTTCCGAGCGCTGCATCCACGGTAGTTGCTGGTATGGTTACCTCCACAGTTGGCGCACTTAATGCGCGCCTTGGTTTGCTCTTCATTGTCCCCCAAGTCCGCCTTGCACGGCAGTGCACACGCCTCAGAGTGGTGTGATTCACCGCTCTTCACACAGCAGTGCGGGAGGTTGCAGTTCGGCGAGCCGTGGCCGAATTTCTGGCAACGGTGGCGTTGTGCTGCGTCCGACGGGTCCTTTGAGTAGAACCGCCAGTTTACCCAAAACACGTCCAACGCCTTAGTTCGCCGCAGGTCTTGAATCTTGACGGTGACGCCCCAAGTAACATTTTTTCCAGGAGTTCTACAAGAGCTCTTCAAGATAGCTACAGCATAGCAGCTTGGACCGCGGTAGGATAAAACTCTCTTGAAGTACTCCTGAAGCAGTTTTGAAGAGAATTTTATCCTACCGCGGTCCAAACTGCTATGCTGTAGCTATCTAGAAGAGCTCTTGTAGAACTCCTGGAAAAAATGTTACTTGGGGCGGTCGAAGTACAACAGGTACAGGGTGTGTGTACCTGTGATTGTTGTCTTCTGCGAGAGGACTTTAATGTTAACTGCAGTTTTCTGCCCGGGGAATGTGTAAAACTTGAAGTTTTGACGCATCAATTTCTCCAGAACCAGGTCAAGTTCTTTTTGTCAAATGTTAGACTTGCACTGACGACTTACCAATTTTCAGACAATATCCGATGCCTTCCAGCAACTCGTCAACATCGTCCGCCAGCGTGTCCAAAACAAAAATTGGAGGTGGTCTACGTTCCTTTGGAGGATTGTTCTTTTTTGAAGTCGACACTTTCTTCCGAGCACGACCATCGTCGTCGTCGTCGATAGTGCTGCTACCGTCGGTGTTGTTGTTGTTGTTTCCTTCGTCGTCGCTCAGCATCTGGAACTCGTTCCTGATGGGGATGTTGGCGGATGTTGATGTGCCACTGGTCGTGGCACCGGAGGTACCCGTACGGGTTCGCACTGATGATCTCGGAACATATCCGGGTGTAGTAATTTTTGCCGATGTCATCTGCTCTCACGCTCCCCTGCGCGATGGAGGCCGACACGGCGTTGGTTTGTTTACCTTTTTGCACACGGCCGGTCTTTGGCATGCTGGAACAGCAAACTCGCGGGTAATCACAATCAATTACGGCGAAAAAAAAATGCGAAAAACGATAGAGCACTGAGCACTTTACTGCTGCTTGCTCTCCTGCGTACACGGAGGTGATTCTGATTTTTAATAAAAACATAAATGTTATGTTGATAATTTTCAAAAATACCTTTTTATTCCATGTGCAATACATTTTGGATCACTTTATGCCATAGCTCGAAAGACAGCTTTTTTGGTTATCTAAAGCATTTCCAAAAATATAAATAAAAAAAAAGTTTTTTTGCATTATTTTGATTTTCTGTGACACCAAGTGAATGAAGGGTTTATTTTTGTTACAATGTTTTCTTGAATTTCCAAACAAACTATTTTCAGAAATATAGATATTTTGCAACCAATTTGATTAATTCTACCAAAAGTTAGAAAAACTGGGGTTGAATGATTACCCGAGCGTTCGAGGATAAAAAGTATAAAACCAAAACTTGATCAAAGCGACCGCTGAAACCCGACAGGGATTAATTTTAGCAGAGACTGACCGAATGACCAAGAAGATCGAAAGTTGTAAATATCAGTCAATTTGAAGAAAATTGTGTTTATTATTTTATTGCTTTGCGTTTAAAGACCACTTTACTCTGAAAATTGTGTTAGAATGTGAACTGACTGATACTAATATAATTAATATCATTATAGTTTTTTTCAATTATTCGAAGGATTCAGAATTACAATCTAAAATGTATTACCTTTCTGACCGAGAAAAAAACAACAACAACAAAAATCTGATTCTAAACTCACCTGAAGCTTTATCCCATTGTTGTATTTTCACCTAAAACAAACATAAAAACACAAATTCATTCCAGCACTACAAGCGCATTACCTATTCACAAACCTGTTGTCCTTTTGCCAACCAAAAAAAAAGCAAGCTCCGTGCGAAAATAAAAAGCCCAAAATTTAATTTATTTTCCCATCAACTGCACAACACTTCGGTAATTGAATTGATACGATAGTAATCACTTTGCATCCGGATCATTTACCATAAAAACGGCCCCAGAATAAGCAGCAGCCAACTGCTCTTCTGTGTGGAAAACAGACGTTCAAAACAAAACAGAGGGAACCCTCTGGAATGGGGGCAAGAGGAGAGGTCTAGGGGAGAGCGGCGTTCGCGTCTGATAAGATCACATAATTTCAATAATAAAATAAATAACGAGACATGAATAGAAGGCAAAGCCAAGTCAGCGCCAGAAATCAAGACGGAGTCGTCGTCGACGAAGGAGGCTGGTTTTTCCTTGGCACGAGATCTGCGTCCTGTTGTTGTTGGAAAAAGAGCAACATAAAGAAAAGAGCGGAAAAGAATGGAAAAAGGGGAGAACGGCGGCATTGGCGACGAGAAAAAAAGGCGAAACGATGAAGAGCACATTTCCTTCTTGTATCAAATTGATATTAAATAAGCATCATTCTCCATTGCCGGTAAATGATGAAATAAAATAATAATAACAGTAACAATGATACGCAGCATCAAATGTGGTCGGGTTCGGGTCCCGATCGGGTTGCTCCTTTTTTGTCTACTTCGGCAAACCGGAAGCGACTCTCGCGAGCGAATCATAAAAAAACAAGAGAAACTGAGTGACTCGCTCTCACGAGAGAGAGCGAGCCAAACGCCACCGAAGTCGAAAAGGAGATGGAAAATTGGTCGAGCACACAGGTGCAGGATGTGTTGCAGCGGGTGGGTGGGTGAGGGTGGGTTGGTCAGGAAAAGAGTAAATAAAGTGCGCAATTATCGTTCTCTTTGTCATTCCACGGCGTTTTCACTGCGGAAGGTTGCGTGGCGTGGCGCGTGGCTGACGAAGGAAAAGTGGTTGTTGATCGGCGGAAAATTCATGTGGTCGTCTCACGTCACTGCTGCCGGGAGAGGAAATGAGAGTGCGCGGTTGGCAGTGGTGCCAGCGAAAATGTGGTACATTTTCCAAATTTGCAAACAGGAAAATATAATTTTTGCAATTCCGTCGTGAAACTACTTACTTTTCCTGTCATTCTTGAACGACGAAATAGCCTACTTTTCTGCACCAAAAATAACAGAATCGAATAGCAACACTTTTCAAAATAAATGCTGAAAAGTTCTACTACTCAGCACTCAAATGGGTGCTGAAAAGTTGAACTTTTCAGCACTTGTTTCGAAAAGTAACACCTTTCAATTTTTTTTTGATTTAAACGATTTATTGACAAAATACATGAAAATTTGACATAAAATTTCACTTAGTGTGTGTTTTTTGGAATTGCAAAAAATGTTGTATGGAACTCGTTGCAAAACTTGATTTTTTCAGCACTCTTCGTATTTATCCAACTCGGTGAACCTCGTTGGATAAATGTACGACTCGTGCTGAAAAAATCCTCTTTTTGCAACTTGTTGCATAAACTACTATTTTGCAACTCCGCTGTGAAACTGTCAACTTTTCCTGTCCTTCTGGAGAAACGAAACGGCCTACTTTTCCCTACCAAAAATAACAGAATAGAAAATTAATACCTTTCAATACCAGTGCTGAAAAGTTCTACTTTTCAGCACTGAAATGGGTGCTGAAAACTTGAACTTTTCAACACTAGTATAGAAAAGTAACATTTTTCAATATTTTTTTTGTCTTAAACGGTGAATTTACTTTTACTTAACTTTTACTTAAAAAATGTTATAAGCAACTCGTAGCAAAACATGATTTTTTCAGCACTCGCCGTATTTATCCAACTCGGTAAAGCTCGTTGGATAAATGTACGACTCGTGCTGAAAAAATCTGCTTTTTGCAACTTGTTGCATGAACTACTGTTAAATCGGAATCAGCCCAGCTCAAATTAGAGTGATTAAGTCAAGAACAAAATTTGAGACTTACGGATTTGAAGATTTTTTTTAGTAAGGTGATTGAGGTGGTCCTTGGTGGGTTAGGGTTGCCCCAAAATATAGCAATCTATGACGGTTATCGAAAATTCTTATTTTTAACACTGGAACGCCCAAAGCATGTCCAACATACACACACGCCCAACTCAATCAATCAGGATGATTCTTTTTTCCAGTGATTTGTAAGGATGTCTAGATGATCCTAAAACTTTGCAGAACTTGATTTGATCAAATGTGTACTTTTTGCGATCGAAAATGTCACTCCAACATTTTCTTGACACGCCTGCCTTCTCGGATTTTTTGACAATTTTTTTCATGCGCCCAAAAAAATGTTGGAACGATGCACAGTGGGCGAAATGGAACCCAAAATCGGACTTGATTGAACGCGGCTGGTTCCCTGGTATGAAAAATAATGTATCTTATGTTAAAAAATCCGGAGAATCGATTGGCGATGGTTTCATCCACCGCACGTAACGGCAAAGGGTCCATTTTGCCCCAATTCTTCATTTTTTACATTTTTTTTAAATCAGTCTGTATTTAGAGCGGAGGCTTCATGCGGCCATCCAAAATGCATTTAACTTATGTGAAAATGTTCCAGGATTCCAGTAAAAATAACCACTTGCTCCGCAAAAATCATCTAGGGTCAATTTAACCCCAATTCCGCTAAAAAAGCTTTTTTGTTAGGTCAGATTTTAAAAATCTGAAAATATTTTTATCATAAAGATCAGACAATTTTACATAAGAATGACGATTTTCACTTGATAGTTTGATACATTTATGTAGATTCAGAATTTAAACTAAATAAAAAGATTGAAAAATCAGTTTTAGACCAATTTTCCCAAACGCAGAATAAACTGCCTTTTCCATAGTTTTTTTTCTAATTTTGCGGTGCAAGTGGTTATTTTTACTGGAATCTTTAGACATTTTCACATAAGTTAAGTGCATTTCGGATGGCAGCATGAAGCCTTCACTCTAAATACAGACTGATTTTTAAGAAAAAAAATAAAAAAGGGGGATTGGGGCAAAATAGACCCTTTGCCGTTTTGTGCGGTGGATGAAACCATCACCAATAGATTCTCCGGATTTTTTTTTACATAAGAAACATTATTTTTCATACCAAGGAACCAGCCACGTTCAATTAAGTCTGATTTTGGGTTCCATTTAGTCCACTGTGCGATGGTTTTGATTGCAAAAAGTACAGATTTGATCAAATTAAGTTCTGCAAAGTTTTGGGTTTATCTAGACAATCTGCTCACATAGATACCGTCTAAAAACGCCATAGAGAAATCGGGCAAGATGATTAAATTTTATTAATAAATTCTGGAAATCTCGTAGTAAAGCATTTTGAATGATCAAATCAGTGTTTGGACTATATTTTGATTTATATTTATGATCATTTGTACAAAGGCAATTTTATTTATTTGGTTTACATTTTATTGTTTTTTTATTGCTTTTAATTCCAGAAAAGTTATACAGTAATTTCAATGATATTTATAAGCTATAAATATAGTTGGTTGAATATAACAGTCCAGACTCGATTATCCGAAGTTTCGATTATCCAAAGTTCAATTATCCGAAGGTTATTATGAGACTTCGGATAATCGAGTCACGACCGAATATTTGTTTTCTTCGTGTTATTTTATTTTCTTTTTTTTTATCATCAAATTCGAATTCTGCGACCCCATTTTATTAAGATTAGAAAAATTGGTTGACTATTAAAGTACAAAATGGATAATTTTCAATATATGATCACCACCATTTTGGCCACTATTTTGGATTTAAAGATTTTGAAATCACTTTAGCGTAGTTTAGGGATCATACTAAAGCACAACAATCAAAAATAAGACAACGAATAAAAAATATTTTTCGTGATTCCATTATCCGGGGGGAGTATGTCTGTAAAAATGGTAATTCAACCGAAACTGATGAAATTTTCACCATTTTCTGATGTAAAATAACACATTTTTACAGAAAATCTGTCACCATTCCCAATTGTAATATTACCATCGTTTTTATTTCTGTTTATGCAAATGCAAATATAATTTTAAGTCTCCCCACCCCTTCTAAAAATTGGCCAAAAAATCAAGAAATTCGATGCTTCCGTACTCGCTTGCTAAGCTTTCCCTATCTAGTTAATGTAAAAGATCACAGAGGCATCGATTTATTAGTACTTTTTTAAACTATTATAAAACACTTTTAAACATTAATTTATGCATTATTGCATGTGGCAGTGCGTGGCCGAATGGTTACGCTGTCCGCTTTGTAAGCGAATGATTCTGGGTTCGATTCCCATCTGCTGCAACCTTCCATCGGATGAGGAAGTAAAATGTCGGTCCCGGCCTTGGTTGTTAGGCCATTAAGTCATTCCAGGTGTAGGAGTTCTCTCCATGCCATAAGTACAAACACCAAACCAAGCCTACTCCGGTGGAATCGCTGGCGGCGGTTGGACTCGCAATCCAAAGGTCGTCAGTTCAAACACTGGGGTGGAAGGTTCCTTGGAGTAAAAAGAGGTTTGGGTGCTCTCCCCATTCAAGCCTTCGGACTCCTAGGTTCGAGCAGAAACTTGCAATAGAGACCACAAAAGACCCGGGGGTCGTTAATGTGGATGGTTTGATTTTTTATGCATTTCCAAAAAAAAAATCTTTGCTTTTGAATATTTTTTATAAATTTAGAATTTTGTTTCCATTGATCGGATTTTTTTTTAGAATAGGCTGTTATTCTGTTCTGATGCCGGGGCCCGTGGTGTAGGGGTGAGCGTGGTTGCCTCTCACCCAGTCGGCCTGGATTCGATCCCAGAAGGTCCCTGTGGCAAATTTTGAGACGAGATTTGTCTGATCACGCCTTCCGTCGGACGGGAAGTAAATGTTGGCCTCGGACTAACCTATAAAGGTTAGGTCGTTAGCTTAGTCCAGGTGTAGGAGTCGTCTCCCTGGATCCTGCCTCGGTGGAGTCGCTGGTAGGCAGTTGGACTCACAATCCAAAGGTCGTCAGTTCGAATCCCGGGGTGGATGAAAGCTAAGGTGTAAAAAGTGGTTTGCAATTGCCTCAACAATCATGCCTTCGGACATCTTGTTTAGAGTAGGAATCTCGTAATCGAGAACGCCAAGGAAATGCTGCAGAGCGAATAGCGAATAATTTGATTTGATTTTTTTATCTGTTCTAATAATCAACATAAACCAGACTCTTTAATGTTTTTAAACGTAAAATTGGCTGCTCAATCGAATGCCAGCATTGGTTTTTGAAAAAAAAGTTAAGCATTTTTTTGGAGCCGCTATAAATTCCGTGACTTCTACAAAATTACCAATTTCGATCTACCCAGTTGCATTCGATATGGTCGATATAGGATATGGTCAGCTTTGGAGGAATGGTTCCTGACCACCGGAGATAAAGCGGATTTGCGGAGGTGGTTTTCAAGTGTTTTTTTTGCTTATTGAAGTGCCTGAAAACACAATATTTCGGTTTATTGCAGTTTATACTTAACTTGCGTCAAAAGTCAAGGTTGTACATCTTTGAATGTCTGTAAAAGTCAGTTTTACAAGCCTTAAACTATAGAGAATCCAATCACAACATTTATTTCGTCATTAAATTAAGTTTTAAAATTTTCCCACTGGTATACTAGCCCGGAGAATGTGTCAGCAGCATTTTGTGATACGTTTTCTTCATATTTTTTTTTTGAATTTTAAATTTTTATTTGAAAAAACCATCATAATGTGAAATCATTGCCAATTAATTTTAATACAAAATTCATTCTTTATCCGAAATCGCTTTGAAACAAATTTAAGAATGTATTCTTAAGAAAATGAAATTTTTGTATGGAAAATAAAAACAACCCTTTTTTGAGGATTAATATTAGGCTGAGTTTCTGGATAAGTTCCCATGACATTGAATTCAACAAATCTGCTACCACTGCGCTCTACTCTGCAATCCGTTTATCACTGCACACAAAGTATCACATTCAACACACACACACAGACTCCACCGAAAAAAAAAATATCATCCGACACAAACTGTATTCGTGCGATGTTCATCCCGTGATGCACCCATGTGCGCATCTCCATTTCTGTTTTGATCCTAGTCCTTCGTGATTTTCTATGTGCAAGCTCTATGTGGGAGCAACAACCAAACCAATCCACCACCCACTCACTACCCTCCCATTTCCCAACTCAGTGATGAGAGAGCAAAAACACGTGAGCAGTTGCGAGCTCTCTCTTCACGTTTCAACCTGTGGCGAGGGTGGAAGAAGAGGCTCCTCGAGGACGGAAGGCATAAACACGGCAATATTCATCCAATTACAATTATGTAGAATGGTTATGGCCTGGTGGGGAGTGTGGAGGAGAGTGGGAGGGAGGCTGGATTTCAGCATCAGACGGACGGAATTATCCCACGACGAGGTCGTTTTCGCTCTCTGTTTTGATTTTTTCGTCCTCAAACGAGAGCGTTTTGCTCTCTTCCGAAGAACGTCCGAACTTGTCCGAGGAGCAACCCTCTCTCCGTGGGGTGGCGACGACAGGTCTCGTCGGACGGATCTCCGGCCGTGTCACGTCACTTCAAGTGTGGCCCGCGAGGAAAAAGGATGTGTTTTGGCTTAGCTGCCGCAGTGTTGCCAGAGCAGTAGTCGCGGAGTACCAGACCAGAGTTCAGTTGGGGATTCTGACCAAGGTTCAGTCGTCGAGGAGCAGCAACCGGCAGCAGTGGGTTGGAAGGAAAGGAACCTAACCTGGAAACTCGTGCAGCTGAGAGCCAGTTTGGAAGCGGAGAGAGCATAATAAACTAAGTGATATTAGTGTGTGGTGTGGTGATAGATGGTCGCTTGTTGGTGAATTGAACCGCTTGATTGGTATTAAGTGGAAGAGTGGAAAATTGGCATGAAATTGGAGATTTCGACCTGACACAGGAGAGCAGATCGTGTGTGCGTTTCGGAAGAAAGCTGGGCAGCGGCAGCACTACTAGTGAGAAGTAGTAGTATAAAAAGAAGAAGAAGAAGTCAAGTGAAAGGAGTTAAGTGGAGAAGAAAATAATATTGATTGTCATCTCGATAGTAGCAGAGGGAGAATCTGTGTGTGCAAATAAGAAGGGGAAATATAATAAGTTCATATGTGAATTGTGTACTTTGTGATCATCCGTCAGCTAAAAATTTTGACAGAGTTGTAGCACCAAGTGCGAATGTATATGTAAGTTTTCTAGAGAAAATCTAAGCATTGTTTTAAAAAATAAAAAAGGATTTGAAAAATTCTACTTAATAAACTCGACAATTCTTGATAAGACGATATTTGACTTAAACACGCACGATTAGATTAGATGTTTGACTCAAGCACATCCTCAATAGGCATCAATATTTAAATTAGTGATTTGATAAACATGATTTCTCCTCACAACATCCAACATTTATTTTTCACTTGTTCTAAACACTTGACTCTCTAAAATTCATAATATAAAACTTCGATTTAGCAATGGCAGATTTTTTTAAAGAATTTTTTGGTTTGACTTTCCTGATGTTTTGAAAACAATATCAGTAACTTTCTCAAAGGCAAAGTCGTGTGTAGTGTTAATGTTGTAGTTTAGCATGAATCCCTTAATCGGAAATTTTCCTCTGGGATTCATTAGCTAATAAATGTGCAACATCCTCCACACACCTTTCCTGTTTTGTAATCCGCGCTTCGTATGAAAAATGTAAGCCCTGTTAAGATGAGTTTATTTGTTTATGTGCTGCATATTGAAGGGCTGTTGACAGTAAGAAGTCCATAACCAGGGTGGCTCAAATTGAGCTCTTAGGTATGGGGGAGTGTGGTGGGCCATTGAAAAACTCTACAAACAAACTAGATAAAAAATAACAGCTATCAAAAAGAGTAGAATAATTAATAATCTAACAGAAAATTGGAAAACAAAATGTTCATTAAACACTCAAAGCGCCCCAACGGGGTAAACAAAGTTGGAAATGCAACTTCACCGGCTCTTTGAACCCTTGAAAAAAAGTTGGAAATGCCATTTTGATTGTAACTTATTATAGACGCATCTGTTTTGGATCTACCTTGTTTGAGATGATTCTTGATATCCTTCCGAATCGAATGCAACAAGAACCGTCCAAATCGATTGAGTTTTCGCCGAGATACAGCCGGCCAAAGCTGCATTTTCAACTTTTTTGACCCCCTTGGTGCTTCGCGAAAGTTTTGACCCCGTTAGTGTTACAAGTGTTAAGAGTTTTGGAACCATAAGGAAAAATAAAACATGAAATTTGATAGATAAATACTTCATGTTAATTCATTGATTTTAGCCACTTTTTTTATTTTTGATCCACATTTATTTAGTTCTGCTATTTTTGCTCCGGACCTTCGTTTGGAATATCTTCCAATTTCTGTAATTCATTTTATCCTGTATCCATTCGCTTTGAAACAAACTTTAAAAAATGTTACAGTTATACCTCGCATAGTGCGCAGGCGTTACGTTTTATATTTCTTCGATTAATCTAAAACGACACAATTTTTTGCAATCTTTTTAAAGCTAATTCGTCGCCATTGTGCTAACTTGTCGTACGTGCATTTTGGGCCAAATTGAGTTAAGAACGCCATATTGTGCAGTTCACAATGCCTCACCTTTTGACCTTCACAGATCCCCAAAATTCGATTTCAATCCTGAGATATTCAACAAAAACCGAAAAAACTCCGTGCATTTTTGTCACTTTACATATGAAAGTAGTTTCAATCTTGTCGTGCTATCTTGTCACTCCATGAAAATTGATGTAAGTGCGACAAAAGGCCAAAGGGATTTCAGGCCAGGAAAGTCAGGATGCGTTTGTCGCACGTACAAGCTAGACTACCGTAAACATTTGTAATTATAACTCGGGACTCCAGCAACCAACTTCAACCAAACTTTTGGACAATGCACAGAATGGTGAGCCAAACAAAACGTGTTTGTTATTGTTTACATTGCGTGCTCTCGTTTTTAAATATTCAAGGTCAAACATTAAAACGCGTTTTTCTCGGAACGTCAAAATGGCGGGTGCGACAAGATAGCACGACGACGTCGCATTGTAGATTGAAACAAGACGAACAAGTTGCTTCATAAAGATTGCAAAAATATTCTGCCGTTTTAGATAAATCGAAGAAATACAAAACGTAACGCCTGCACACTATGCGAGGTTTAACTGTAAATCTTTTTCAAATTAATAATCTTCTCACCTGTTGTTCGACCAAAAAAAGTGTTGTAAGTGATTTCAAAATGTGTGTAGTGGCAATTGATGTCAAAAAGATTTGAGCATTTAATTTACTGTCCTGGGATATTCCGTTTTTTTTGCATCCACAATTATTTATAAGGTACTGGAAAGTGAAGAACGACATTCAAACGCAAAATATCAAATAATTTATGAAATAAATTTTTTAATAGTTTTATGTTTTTTCCCGATCAGTGGTCACAAAATTGAAAATTTGCAAACATTTCAATAGTGTCTGTTTTGGTTAAAATACAAAAAAAATAACGTTATAAAATATGTATTTTGTAACTCTGATTATTTGAGGAATTTTCAAATAAAATTTTCAATGGCCTAAGCAATATTTCAAGTTAAAAAAATGCTCCATTGATTACTAGGCATTAGAGTGTAACAAAAATGACTTTTTGGCGAGCATTCAGGGGTTTGTTTCAGTGGGCATACTGAACCCAAATCCCAAATATGAGCTTGATTGGACGTAAGAGGAGCTGGCATTTTGCATTTAAATTTTTAATAGGCATTGCGAAAAAGTTTGATCTTATTCTTAAGCTTAGTCTTTGTATTGATTTTTCAACGTATTCGACTGAAAGCCTTGAAAGTTTTGCATGATTTATTCTTATTTTTCTATTTCTATTTGAAATTATAATGAGTACCGAAGCATAACAAGATTTTACAGTCTTGTCTAGCCAACATGATTAGTATAACTTGAATTTTTCCTTAATTTCACAAAGCATTGAAATTTAAAAAAAAATTCGGTTTTCATCTTTTTCTTAAGAAGTTCAATTATAAAACAACATGTAGCAAAAAAATAATCTGTAATAAAACCTTAAACATTTTGATACATAATATTTTAAATTTTTCAATTTTTAACAAAACCATTCAACCAAATCACCCAATTTCGTTAAAATCTTACGGGACACGGTAAAAATCTCCGATATTATAAAGAAGAATGATTTTTAAGATGAAAAGAAAATGTGAAGGAATATTTAGGCCGATGCAAATATTTTTAAAAGTTTTTGTCCCTCGGCTCTGGCCGGAGTCGAGGAGGGGGCAAAAAAATAAAAAAATATAAATATTAAAATAACATGCCATAGTTTCAACATTTGCATGGAAAAAGTGTTTTAAAATGTATTTTACACTAGTTCAGTTGTTTTGCAATAAAAGTTTTCAAAAAATGTAAAATTTGACGAAAACAAAAATTTTAGCGAAATAAAAAACTTTAGCAATAGTACACCCAACCGGCGGTCGCATGATTTTGATGCATGGCAGCATGAAAGTATATCAGAATCTGCATGAAAACTGTCCTCATGCATTTTTTGCGATATAGGGGTATGACATTTTTGCCCGTTACCGACAATTATCGACATTACCGACGGCAGATTGATTGTATTGCAGAAAAAAAAAACTTAACAGAACGAGGATTGAACCATCAACTTCTAGGTTGCTGATCCGACACGCTACCACCGCGCCATGGACGCTTGATGAATGGTGAGGAACAGAGCGCGAACATAATGTTCTCTCTAGATTGTTGCTCGGGGACGCGCCAGCATTCTATGTGTTGGTGAGAACTGCAGATCGCTGACGTGTTTACACGCGGGCAAAAATGATCTATGGGCTTGCTGCAAAAAATGTAATAAAATATAACATTTTCTGCAGCAAATTCACTGTTGCAGATTTTGAGATATATTTTTCGTTTGGGTGTAGACATCGAAAATTTTCAAAAATTCAAAAAAATTTTAAATCAACCCAAACATGCTAAAAATGATTCTAAACGCAGGGGAATTCATTTTAAATTGATTTCAACTAATTGCACTTAAATTTTCATAAAAATAATGAAGTTTTTTGAAAAAATATTTTTTTGCCCCCTGATTTTTCGGGCCAACATTAAAGGGGGGGGGGACAAAACTTTAAATAAAATTTGTACCAGCCTTATTGGAACATTAATAAACCCTATTTAAATTTTATAATTTATTTCGTAATTCTACCTACCTACCTCTAGATAGTACGTTCGTCAATCTTGAAGTTTTCAAAGAAATTTTTTATAAACTATCGATGATATTTAAAGTGATCTTTTATTTCTCAATATTTTTCTGTAACCACAATTTTTAACAACAGATTGTTTGGCCCCCTTATGTCTATATATCAAAATTTCTGTTATTGTCTGCTCTACAACTTTGTAGAACATTGTTACACTCTAAAATGTAAACCTGCAAAGTTAGAAAAAACACGTAATTTTAAAATGAAAAATTTTGTTCTAAATGAAAAAATGAACCTTCTGGGTTATTTCAGATACGAAAAGTACATTAAATTTCCCATAAAATGACATGTCTCACGATTTTTGACAGTTGAGTAACGGGAAATGGCAGCGATTTTAAAACTATTTTTTAACTTTTTTTTATGAAAAATACGTTTTTTCGGAATTTTTAGTACGCCATCAGGGCGTCTAATTTTACACAAAAGTCCCTTAGAAACCAAGTTTCTTTCTCTTCACGGTTGCGAGCTACAAATTACTGAAAAACGTGTCTTAGTAAAAAATAAGAAAAATGAAAGGGGTCGTACAGCCCCAACGTCACAAAATATCGAAAAATGGACTTCGGATTCGTGAACAGTGACCAAAATTAACCCTTAGAGCAAAAAGAGTTTCACACATGTATTTTTTCCTTTTAAATTCTTTATGAAGTTTATATGTATGGCACTTTATAAGACAAATTGTTTACCATGAATTGTATTTTTTTCAATTTCAGTTTTTTGTTTAAAACAAGGATGTTTTGTCTTTGATCATTTGAGAATTTAGGATTGTCAAAGATAAATAACAAAAATATTGGTAATTCTCGTATCTTTGGCATGTCAAGCACTCGCTCCTAATTCCGTCCAATTTACTAATTTTCACTATTTAAACAACTTTTTTGCAAAACTATATATAGAAACTTGCTTGCTCACTTCCTATTGAGCTATTAATCACTCAATTTCAGTTGAAAACACTTTTTATGAGCTATAATAGAACGTCAAAGTGATGATGTGGCAACATTAGAGGCACGATTTAATTAGATGATGTTCCCCTATGTTAATTATAGAATTGGTTTCATTGTCTCAACTCATGTAGAGAAGATTTATCTTTAAATTAATTAAGTTTAACTATAAAGAAATCATACCTAAATTAATCCATTTTCTTAAAGTTGCATTAAATTCAGGTAAGGTTATGTTTTAATTGATCACTGTTTACTTCGATGGAATTACTAACAAGGCCACAATTTGAATACAGTTAAACCTCGCATAGTCCCGCCCGTGTGGATCAATCGGACCGCGCACTGGACTCACAATCCAGAGGTTGCCGGTTCGAATCCCGCGGCGGGTGCTCTAAAATTCTTTGTGTAAATATGGGTATTCGGCTCCGTCGCTCCGTGCCATACTTTTATACACCCAGCCCAGGGCGGCGAAGTCCTTGGAGATAAAAGGAAGACACTAGTGGTTGGTACTAGCAATGGTGGCCGACAGCTATAAAGTCAACTTCTGGAGTTTTTATTGAAAAGGTCCTATAAACCAAATTTTAAATTTTTGCTTTTTGAGTGTTTTTAGAACCGCCTTGAGTCAGGGGTATTCAAAAACACCCAAAAAGCAAAAAATGAAAATTTGGTTTATAGGACCTTTTCAATAAAAACTCCAGACTTCGTTTTTCGTTTTTAAACCTTGCATAGTGCGCCAGCGTTACGCTTTGTATTTCGTCGATTTCTCAAGCACGGCATAATATTTTTGCATTCTTTTTGAATCAATTTGTATGTATTGTTCCAATCTACAATCATCTTAAAAAAGATTGCAAAAATATTATGTCGTTTTAGAGTAATCGGAGGATTACAAGGCGTAACGCTTGCGCACTATGCGAGGTTTAACTGTATCATGAATAATTTTGTGTAGTCTTTAGAGAATTTCAAAATAATAATTCACACCTCTCTCCTTTTTTGTTTTCAGACTATAATGTTTTATTGTTGATGTATCTTCGCAACTGTATTGTATCCGATGTCAGTTTATAAGTAGTATTAGTGATTTATATAATAAAATAATCTACATTACAACTTAAAATTAATAAAACATAAAACAGCAAAGAACATCTTAAAAATACACGACAATTTTCCAAAAGCACTGTATCCGTATCGCAGATCAACCAACAATTGCATACTTTTTGCCCGTGAATAGCTCGCTCCGAAGCAATAACAATCCGGTGCAAGTGCAAGAAAACAAGCTTACACAGGCTTGACACATCACATACGTGAACACACACAAAAAAACGAGAAGAACGTGCCGCCGGAAAATTTTACCGCTGTTGCGCGATTTTCCACGCTTTTCCGCGCTTTTTTATTAATACTTTCAAAAAAAGAGACGAGCAAAAGCATCAAAACATTTCCCATACAATCAAATAAAAATCTCTTCTACACACACAAACCGTTCTTCGACAAAGCCGACAAAGTAATAACATCACATACAACGAACACAGTGAAGACGAGGTGAGCCTTTTTGTGCGCCACGTGGAAAACGGTAGGTTCAGGGAAAAGGATTCCTTTTTTTGCTTCCTAACGAACAGTGAAGATCAAGCGTCGCGCCAAACAGACAGCCAAGTCGCAGGAGTCAGGAACCGAGCCCTCGAAAAGAGAGAGAAAAGAGGAGAGAGCGTCGGAACTCCATTAAATCTGCGAACGGAAAAAAACTCGGAAAAGTCGAGCGAAAAAAAAGCTCGAGACGAGAGAGAGAAAAAGAACAGTGTGTTTGAGTGAGCAAGAAAAAAAAAAACAAAAAGAGAAGGAGAGTGCTTATCGAGCACGTTTGGTGTGTAAAAAAGAGAACGCGAACATCTAAAAAAGAGAGAGAGAGAGAGTAAAAAAAGGACAAAAAGCAGACGGTGGAGGAGCAGGAGCAGGAGCTCGTATAATCAATTGGGTAAGTGCACGTTTCAATATCGTAATATAAAAGTAATTTAATTTAACGGATTTTAATGAATGCCAGTAAAGCGGTGCGGGTGAGCGAGGAAGAGAGCGGAAGTGGGACGGTGGGAGAGCACATCTGCTGTGATGGTGTGAGTTTGTGTGTGTTTGTGTGTGGGTGAAGGTGAATGTGTTGGAAAGAAAGGCAAGTGCACAGAGTGTGCTAACGATTTTATCGGCGATTTTTGCTCTGATTGTGCGGAAAGCCACTGAAAAAGAGTAGGGTTATTGCAAAGAATTGCAATTGGGTTGGGATTTGAAACAAAGCACACACAAGGTAAATCTTAATGTGGGATTCAATTTAAAAATATTTAGCGAATTAGATCAAGAAACAGGAACATGAGAAATTTTTTAGGATAGGTTCGTTTTTTTCCTGATGTAGGGTAATATTTCCACAAATATTTTACACAAATATATAACTAGCTCTAGAGGTATTATCTTCGATCTTAGATGACAGACCCAGTTAGAAGTGCCATGGTTAAAAGGGAGAGCAATGATTTAATCACAAAAAAGGCAAATTAGTGTTTAAATAAGCTAGCGAGCTTGAATTCTCTATAATCTGACTTTTTCCTAGGTTACTCATATCACATCAAGAAATGAAAATTTGCTATTAGGTCAGTACTATACTTAGAGATTTCAAAGTGACTGAGAGATATTTGTGTTGTTGTTGTGTTGGGTCTTTTTTTTAATATTATATTGTTTAGATTGTTTACAAAGGTATTTAAATAAGCCTTTTCGTAAATATGCCAAGAAATACTTTACGTTGAAATTTCGGCAATTTTTCTTCAAGATATTTTTAATGTGGATTTTTTTCCATAACGGACACTGTTAACGGAAAGTTAGTGTTAGATGTTCGATGTAGTGTTCGAATTCATTATAATTTGTTATCTTTCTCACTTAAGCATAACTCAGTTTATCAGCACTTACTGAACATATTTTGATCAAACAGGACGCAATCTACTTGGTTCAGGGTTCCATACATCGCTATTGAATTGTTTAAATTTTCTATGAGTAGTTCAAAAGTTAAGTATGAAAATGTGTTTTCAAACACACCATGTAGATTATTCAGAATCAATTATCAAAAGTTTCGATTATCCAAAGCTCTATTATCCCAAGGTTTGTATGGAGCTTAGAATTATCGAATCATGAACAACAAAAAAATGGCAAATTTTTTAATTTTATTTTTCCAATTTGAATTCTACTGCCACATTTTAATCAAGTTTGAACGATCATCACCGCAATTTTGGCCACCTTTCAACTTCATTATCATGTATTTAGAACTCAATTATATTTTTTCTCTAATCATGTTTGAGTGGTGAATGCTAACCAATATTGCTTGGTATTTGCTTCTGCTGGTTAAAGATGCTGCATTTTCAGTGTTCCTTTTTGGTGAAGTATCCACAGGGAAAATATCAAACTCAAGACCATTCTAAAAAGCATTTCTGCTTTATGATAGAATAAACTGGAATCATTTTCTGAGTGTTGATAAACTTCAATAAGTCGAAATAATGTAAATTTAAAGAATTTACCTGTAATAACACCAGGACCTGCTGAATTTCGAGCAAAATCAAAGGAGTCCAATACAGGAGAAAGGAAATCCCAAGTTTTCCAAAAGTGGACCCTAGTGCGTCCATCCCGGGAATTCCCGGAACAAAATTCCCGGGATTTTTCCAAAACCGGGAATTCCCGAATCTCGGAATATTTTATAGTCTGTCCCGGGAATTCCCGAAATTGAAAAAAAAATCAAATTTAATCTGGAAATTCAGATTTGGTTGTAAAAATTAATAACAAGTTGAATACTTAATAATCGATTAGCGATAAAATTTTAAAGAATTGCAAATTGCTTTCAGCATATATCAGTATTAATTTGGCTTATTAGGGAAAATTGTCAAAATTTTAGCTTGCATATCCGCAAAATGCCTGATGCTTTAAATATTTTCAAATCTATTTAAAATATTTTTGAATGACTGAGTAAACTCATGTTTTTGAATTTGAAAAGAAATATTAATTTTTTTTTTCATTAAACACCGGAAACTGAGGCAAATCACGAAAAATATAACGACAGGACAGCTTTTTAAGTATATTTTCTGCACAATGTTCTGAATGGATTCGATTGAAATAGGAAAATGTTACAAAACTCGGTTCTCCGAAGTTTCAATTATCCAGAGTTCTATTATCCGAAAGATTGTATAAGACTTTAGATAATCAAATCACGAATAAACAAATTAGAATTCTGCAAGCCAATTTTAATCAAATTTGAATGGTTGATTTCCTTAAAAGTTACCAAATACATTTTTAAAATATTTTATTGCCGCCATTTTGGCCGCCATCTTGAATTTAAAAAATCTTAATCACTTTAGAGAAATGAGGGGTTATATTTAAGCTTGACCATCAAAAATAAGACAGTGAAAAAAGTGGTTTTTAATGGTTCGATTCGATTCGAGTAATATGATTATCCGAAGTGATTTCAAAATTTATTGCTTTGAAATCTCCTGTACCTATTCAGACTGTATTTTTTTTACAATTTTACATGGACTGGTATCATTTTATCAGATTTTATTATTTCTTAATTAGACTTTTTCAAAAAAAAAAAATGTCGAGCTTCGAGTCGAGCTAACAAATATATTGAAGAAAAATATTGATGGAAGACTTACTTAATTTTAACCACATTAGATAAAAAAATAAGTTCATTTAAAATCCAAAGCGCAACAAAGAACAAAAAAAATAATTTCTTTTAGGCTATTTGAAAATTGTCCAATTAATATTCTATAATTTTAAGCTTAAAATAATAAAATGAAAACATAGATTTTATGACTGTTTCCAAAATTTCCCGGGATCCCGGGAATTCCCGGGATTTGAAAAATATTTTTCCCGTTTCCCGGGAAATTCAAAACACGGGAAAATTGGACACCCTAGTGGACCCCTTTTTGTTTAACCTACAAAGTTGAAGAATATATTGTATATAAGCAATAGTTTTCCGCAACATACAAAAAAGGCTTGTTTTGATCAAATTAATTTGATATTTTTTCGATCATGGGTTTATAATAACTATTTTAGGTTAGAAATACTTAAGTATCAGATACCGTAAGAATCTACAATTAATTAATACTATAGTTTATTGTACTTAACTGAAACATCGTAATTGCTGTTTTAAATGATATTTTTATGATAATTAAACAATAACATTTTTATGCAAAAAATGCGTTGATTTATCAGTAACAGTAAACAAATCTATTGTTTTGTTTTGGTCAACTATTATTCAATTTCCATATCCCCCTTTTTCTCGAGCTAGAATGTTTAGGTATTAAATTTCATTTTTAATCATGTTTACAGTGATTTTTGACATCTTTTTTTTTTGGGAAAAATGTATTTTGAAGTCAAATATCTAGCATCACATCCACACCATGCATCAAGTATAAAAAAAAATCAAATTATTCGCTCTACAGCATTGTCTTGGCGTTCTCGATTGCGAGATTCCTACTCGAAACTATGTGTCCGAAGGCTTGATTGTTGAGGCAATTGCAAACCTCTTTTTACACCTAAGCTTCCATCCACCCCGGGATTCGAACTGACAGTCAGACTAGGCAATCTTTCACAAAGTGAATTTTTGAATTTGATTTTACGAACTATTGGATTTTTTTTTAAGTTCTTCCCAATAATCAATTTTTTAAAACAACTTTTCTATTTACAATAACCAAAACAAATAAGCATTCATCTTCGCGTACGTTTAGTGCTAAACGTAAAACCAATATCGCGCAAAACTTCGCATCCATTACCGAAATCACCCCCGAAAACTCATTTCATCCTAAATTTCACGTTAACCATACTACCATCAGTCTCTCACGGGCGCTAGCTCCCGCACACGCGGGGGTGGGCGAAAATTCATTTTCCAAAACATTCTTCCACACTTTCTATTTCATTTTATGCATGTAAAAGCAAACAACAACAGCAGCGGTAGCCGCCAGTGTGATATGGTTAGACGCCAGGCACAACGAAAACACACACACACACACACGCGCACACATATTTCGCAGCCATTTTCGTTATTATTATTACTTAATTTAATCCCCATGCTTTCCCTTTTGGGCAGACTTTTCCGACACCCCCTTCTTTTCCGTTTTCCTCCCAGGAGGACCCGCGCGTCACAGCTGTTGGAAGTGGACCAGGGAGAAGGGTAGTGAAAAAAAGAAGAAGAAAAAGGAAATACAGACGACGTCATGTGTCGTTATAAGGTATTAGCTTATGGAAAAGGACCTATTTCCACGAACTCGCACACACGCTCACGAGGCCGAGGTTGCGAGTGTGTGATACAAAAACAGATCCTTCTTCCGTTGCGTCCCGTTCGCTTTCCAGGCGCGTGGCCATCACTCTCGGGGAATGTCCCGACGGATTCCACCGGTTGAGCGTGGTGGCCACTAAAATTGATTAAATTGCTTTGCAATGTTTATATTTAGTAGACTAAGTTTATAAGCATTTTAATAAAACACATATTAATTTTAGGTCAAATTGTTAAAAAGTCAAGATTTTGTATGAAATTCGTTAAAACTCGTTTTTTATCGATTCACATATTTTTTGGAATTAATTTCAATAACACATAATATTTATTATTAACAAACTAATTTTACCTCCTCCTAATGGAAAATTGTCCAAAGCATCTTTCCATATTTTTGATTATAGCTATAGCTATATAACTAACTTTTTAAACTTTTCAATATTCCATGAAAACTTCTTTTTCTTTCTACCAGGGTCAGTCTCAAACCTACCGGCTTTACGGTATCATTTTGCCTTCCTCACTGAGGTAAGGCTATAATTTTCCCCTAAAATTAACTTTTTATTAAAAGCTCAAAGACCCATCGACCCATATCGACTCAGAATCGAAAACTGAACAAATGTCTCTGTGTATGTATGTATGTATATGTGTGTGTATGTATGCATGTGACCAAAATTCTCACTGAGTTTTCTCAGCACTGGCTGAACCGATTTTGACCAAACCAGTTGCAATCTACTTGGTTGAATTGTTTGAAGTTTCGAGAACTAGTTCAAAAGTTATGTATAAAAATGTGTATCCGGATCTCACTTAAATGTATGTAAACGATGTCCAGATCCATCATCTGACCCATCGTTGGTTAGATAATCTAGAGACCTTTCAAACGAGTCCACAACATTGAAGTTCTGGTAACCCTGTCTCGAGTTTTGACCACATAAGTGATATTTATGTACTTTTTTGAAGCCAGGTCTCACTTAAGTGTATGTAAATGATGTTCGGATCCATCATCCGACCCATCGTTGGTTAGCTAATCGAGAGACCTTTCCAACGAGCCAACAACATTAAAAATATGGCAACCCTGTCTTAACACTTAAGTAATACTATTTATGTACTTTTTGGAAGCCCGATCTCACTTAAATGTATGTAAACGATGTTCGGAACCGTCATACGATCCATCGTTGGTTAGA
Organism: Culex quinquefasciatus; assembly: GCF_015732765.1. Classification (NCBI taxonomy): domain Eukaryota; kingdom Metazoa; phylum Arthropoda; class Insecta; order Diptera; family Culicidae; genus Culex; species Culex quinquefasciatus. The sequence goes on from NC_051862.1 coordinate 83,766,073, forward strand.
TAATCACGAGACCTTTCGAACGAGTCCACAACATTGAAGATCTGGTAACCCTGTCTCGAGTTATGACCACTTAAGTGATATTCATGTACTTTTTTGAAACTAGATCTCACTTAAATGTATGTATACGTTGTCCAGATCCATCATCTGACCCATCGTTGGTTAGATAATCTAGAGACCTTTCAAACGAGTCCACAATATTGAAGATCTGGCCACCCTGTCTCAAGTTTTGACCACTTAAGTGATATTTATGTACTTTTTTGAAGCCGGATCTCACTTAAATGTATGTAAATAATGTCCGGATCCATCATCCGACCCAACGTTGGTTAGGTAATCGAGAAACCTTTCCAACGAGCCCACAACATTGAAGGTCTGGCAACCCTGTTTCGAATTTTGACCACTTCAGTTATATCTGTGTACTTATTTTTCTGGATCTAAAAAAATGCTGAAATATGTGTCCAAACCACTCATATTACTCATTGTTGCTAAAAAGTTAGGAAGGCTTCAACCACATAGGTGGATTAAGTTAGTTTTTTTGTAATTGTCTGCTTTATTACTTTGTAGAACATTGTCACACTCTAAAATATAACCATGAAAAGTTAGAAAAATCTGCAAAAATGATAAAAACAAAAAGTTTTTTCTGCGATTTTTTTCCTCAAAGCTTAGATATTATTAAAAAAAATTATTTAAAGAAAATAAAATTATTTGATATCAACATCAATATTTGAAGTTAAAACAGTTTGTTTGCGTGATTCGCAATTAAATACACACCGAAATCTACTATGAGTAATTTTTTTACTTTTAATATTCTAAAAAAAGGGTTACTAAGACATTTCCGTTTTAAAAAAATATGTTTTAAATTTTTTTGCACAAGGTTTCAATTTAAAAAGAAGAAAAATAAGGGAACGGTTTGGAAAGAAAGAAATTTGTTGCATGTTTCAATAGTTTCAAACGCACTAACAAGTTTGAACAGATCATCTCAAAGTTCAATGTTTCATAGTATAATTTAGGAAAAAATACCTTTTACAATAGCTACCACCCTGCTCCATCAGCATCATCATCATCACCGTTTTCATCCCGCACGACCATGTCTCGGAACGAGCGCGCGCGAAAAGCCGCTTCGTCCCAGGATCTTTTCCTTCCTTCACTTGACTGAAATAAATGCCGATACAATCAATTTCCATTATTATGTGTTTTTCCAACGTCACTCCCGGCGCCCGTACGGGGTATAGTTCCATTAAATCACGACCGACCGGGGAGAGGCTTTGATGTGAAAACCTTGAATGGGAGGTGGAAGGAAATGGAAAAAAACATTGGGATTGGAAATTGAAAAAAAAAACACGACGACAACAACGCTTGGCGGGGGGATTGAACTTTTTAGTTTGAAGCCTTGTCCATTTGGAAGATTACAAGAGAGAGGTCTAAAAAAAGTGAGGCGACGACCATTCCCGAGGCAGTTTTCGGTGGGTTATCCTTTCTCGGAATGTTGGCAGTTCCTTTTTGAGAGGGGGTGGGCGAGGAAACTTAATTTGATGTTTTATGGATTTCATTGCGACAGTACATTTATGAAAGTACAAATTTTCAAATGTGTTCATTCTGTAGTAAAATCATGTTTATTTAATTTTCAAGGAAAAGTTGTTTCTGAAAATCAGCACATTCTACCAACATACATCCCAACTCCTAAACAAGACCCATCTTCGTCGGAGAGCAACTTTCACAATGGTGCATACATAAATCGAATACATCAGTTTTCCATGCCCGGGAGGTAATCGAGTGGAAAAGTGATATAAATTTTCCGCACCTCGTTCGGCCACCCTCAAGTGCAAGTTTTGCTTCACACGTTCTTCTTTTTTGGTTTTACTTTTCCTTCTTGTTCCCAAACGAACCAATTTTCCACTTATTTTCCTTTTCCCATTTTGCCCACCCACTGACTGGGTTGTCTTTCTCAGCTTTGGGCACACACACACAGAGACAGACACACGCGCTGCATTACAGATGAACGCACGGCAAAGACAGTTCGTTTTTGGGTTTTTGGTTTTTGATTCATAAACATTCAACTTTTATATTTTTTTCCTTTGGATTGAAAATAGTTTTTGCAAATATTATATGATTTTTTTAGATTAAACACTATTAATTAATTAATTTAACAATTTTAGTTATCATTATATGAAACGAAATTCTGTAAGATACCACAAACAAAGCGTGTGTATGTGTGCGAGAAAAGAGCGCGCCAAAGAGTAATGGCATTCCGGATCGTGTTTTGCAATCACTTGATTGCTATTTTTCCACCTTCTTCCTGTTTCCTCTGACTTTCGGGTTTGCACTTAATGCCTACCGCCCTTCGTCTTGGTCTGCAAGATTTGCCAAACGTTGTGTTGTCTCGTTTAGAGAGGAAAGTTTCGTCATAGAAAATCAGATGTTAAAATCATCCCGATGCTTAAAACAACCCAAAACCCGTTTTTGGCTTGTGGAGCAGGAGTTCAGAATAGCATTATACATACAATGTATTCTGAATAGTTTTCAATAAATATTACAGGTTTTTTCCAATGACAATTTCCATTTCAGTCAATAAAATTTTAAACCTTTTTTAGAAAAATAATATATTTAGAAGGTTATTTTTAATTTTTTTTCTTCTCTGTACAATTCGTTCTCCTTAGTACCAGTAAACTCTCTCCCCATATCGAACAAATCAGCACAACAAAGTAATCCATAATTTAGCTCAGAATAACAACTGCACCAATGTAATTGTTAAAGCAACCTTATAAAAATGAAACCGTTTGGCTAAAGAATTAAAAGTTTTAGAAAAAAAATATTCACATATTCATTGATATTTTGCAAATTAATAAAATTTTGTGATACTTTTCTCTTAAAATTTTTGAAAAGAAAATACATAAATTTACTAATTTTACTTGCTGTCTTTCAAATCGTACTAAACCAAAACATGATCATCAATATTTTTTGTTTTTCAAAGTGTGAAGTGAATCCATGCTTCACATCCATAAAATTGCTTTCAAATTTGTCTTTGTGACCTGTTTAAGATAATATAAGTTATTATGGCACATAAAGTTGAAATGAAAACAAAAATCATGCGAAAAAATTGTTATGGATGGCAAAGAACTTTTCCAGAACAAGTCTTACTGGTTTCAGATCATGAATAATGTTCATGTTTTTCATATTGTATCTGCTTACATCCCTGGTAGCTCAAGTGCTTAATAAATATTTAACTTCATATTAAATTTCTCGAATACTATTTAACAAATTCGACTTGCAAAACCCCTTTTTGAAACATTTAATGATACCAATTCAAAATTCATACAAATTAGTCGCGTTAAACTCAAACAAAAACAATACATGATTTTGATCCCGGCCAGAAAGGGTTAATACCCCATTTCTAAATGTTAAAACACAAATTTTCGTTAAAAACGGTTACCAAAATGAAAATAGTTTATTTTTATTCCAAAGTACTCTAATTATTGCTGTCTAACAAATAAGCAAGATCTATCCCCAGTAGTGAAAGCTCCAGGAATTAATGTTACATACTTGAAATAAATTTTCAAACGAATTGATTAGTTCAATATGAAAAGTAAATTGAATGGAATAACAGCATATTAAATTCTCTCAATAATTTCTTTTGTAAGATTTCAAAACTTTGGTGCCAAATAGTTAGGAAAATGTATACTTCCCCTTGAATTTCGGAATTTTTTGGGAAATTTACAAAGGAGAATGGGCGAATTCGGTCCAAGGATGTACACAAACCGGACCAACTTTTTTCGAAAGATCTCTCCTAGACATGAAAAAAAATCTTCTGGACAAACTCTCTAAACCCCGGGATTCAAAAGTTACAAGTTCTTGAAGTTTGAGTATTTTGGGTTAAAATGTACAAAAAATCGTATTTTTGCTATTTCTAAAATCATTCATAAAATCTATATTTTATTATGGATTTCGATCATCTTGACTTCATTCGACGCGTATCAGCAAAAACTATGAGTTCTGATATGTCTTAGCATGACTGAAACATGACTTTTCTTGTTTTTATCTGTTTGAACCGTTTGTGCAAGAGGTTTATTATAGAAACAAGTCGAAAAATGAAGATTTTGAAAACGGATCCTACCCAGACTGCTTCAGTGAGTATGGAAGACTACAGTGCAATGTTGTAACAACTTATTGGGATGTTCTGAGTCATCCGAGAACCCCTTGGTGTTAAGACCGGTGAGTCTACCGCCGTAACAAGCAAGAGGTCGACGGGTTTTGACCGCGGATCATACCCACATAGCTTCAGTGAGTATGGTAGACTACTTTGCTAATGTGTTGGAATGTTCTGGGTTATCTTAGGACTTCACCTTCAAATTTGACTTTTAAACTTAAAAATCAAAAAATCTCATAAAAGTGGAGTGTTTTTTTTTTCAGTGTAAAGCCCGTCAAATTTCCTACAAGTTTGTCTTTGACCACTTTTTGATACGATGCAACGGCTTCGAGATATAGCAATATTTAAATTAAAAAATACAATAATATTTAAAACACTTATGCCTTTCTCAAATGTCATTATCGAGTGTAACTGGCTCCATATACACAAAAATGGCTTACGATGGCATGTCTACAAAGTTTCATTGAAATCGGAAAGGGTCGGGTACAACCGATTCCCTATTTGACATGGAATTGCTCTTATCCATTATCCGGATAAACACAAAAACACAAAAACTACATATCGAAACTTTATAAAAATCAATATCAATATGGGACCTTAAACCAAATCGAATTCAACTGGTTGCACCAAACCGGTTCAGCCAGTGCTGAGAAAACATAGTGAGAATTTGGGTAACACACACACACACACACACACACACACACACACACACACACACACACACACACACACACACACACACACACACACACACACACACACACACACACACACACACACACACACACACACACACACACACAGACACACAGACACACACACACACACACACACACACACACACACACACACACACACACACACACACACACACACACACACACACACACACACACACACACACACACACACACACACACACACACACACACACACACACACACACACACACACACACACACACACACACACACACACACACACACACACACACACACACACACACACACACACACACACACACACACACACACACACACACACACACACACACACACACACACACACACACACACATACACACACATACATTTGTTCAGTTTTCGATCCTGAGTCGATAGGTAAACATGAAGGTGGGTCTACGAGCTTTCTGTGAAAAGTTCATTTTTAGAGCAGGATTATAGCCTTACCTCAGTGAGGAAGGCAAAATGCATTTAATTGTTCTTCTGTGAGTCCTCCAAATGCTGCAAATAAGAGTGCATCATTGGCAAAGGAAGCGCGTGGTCGTAAAAATATTCGGAGTGAAAAGTGATTTTTTTTTTGTGTGCTTTTTGTTTCGCATTTTTGTCATGTTTTGTGTGCTGCGAGGAGAAGATTACCCTCTGAAAATGCAGCGTCATCAGTGCATAATTGACAAAGGGAGCGCGTGGTCGTAAAAAATATTCGGAGTGAAAAGTGATTTTTTTTGTGTGCCTTTTGTTTCGCATTTTCTCGTGTATTGTGTGCTGCGAGGAGAAGATTGAGTAGTGCGGTGCCTGTGGGGACGTGCAGTCCTGTTTTTTCGTGTTATTTTCCATCTCTTTTGTGTCGCTGTTCGAGAGCATGGGGTGATTGGTTTGCTTCTTCTTCTTTTTAATTTTGTTTTGTTCGCGCGTTCGTTGGCCGATGAGTTTTTTTTGTTCTCTTTATATAGTTTTCGATAAAAAACGATCCGATTTTTTTTGAGACAAGCAAGTCGTATTGCTGGATTAAGTCCTTTCCATATCATCGAGGATCGGAAGGCACGTCGACGAATATGTTTTAAGGCTTATGATATGGAATCATTTTAATGAATGAAGCCCTTCCTACATCACCGTTAATCGGAAGGCACGCCTACGGAGAATTTCAGGAGAATCGCGGTCGAATTAATACTATATTTAAATCCCTAGAGAGGTATCTTTCCGCAGCCGGCTGCCTAAGATTTTTAAAATTTCACCGATAAACAAATTGCTTATGGTCGCATCACTTACCACAGTGAATCCTGACCTCATACCCATCTTACTAACCCCTCAAAACTCATGTGATACTTTGTCGGAGACGCAGCTGATTTAGCGGTCCCATCACTCAAGTATCGGACTAACATTCCCATCCACTTCCCCGTGTCTTACCACTGGTCGTGGCCGGCGTCGGTATTGATCAGCATGATAGGGAACTTTGAAAATTGCGAAGGGGTGATGATTGGTTCCTACTTTTCATCTGTGGTCCACGGAGCAATGTTTGGGGGTCCTGGTCAATAACGAAGTAGCAGCTACCGGTAGACACCAATGCTATGCTATGCTATGCTGAGTCCTCCAAATGTTGCAAATAATGAAAATTTGATTTTTTTTAGAGATAAAAATCAAATGAGAGTCATGCTAAGTCAACTGGGTATACTTTTGGAACCGACCTTCACCAATTTGGGCAAAAGTTGGAGGGAACGTCAATAGTTAGCAGGAATCCCAAGTTTAGTGCCGATCGGACTATACCTCTATCTTTGGCATCGTCCTCTTATTGACGATATGCTAAACAAATTTTCATTCTTTTACTCGTAACTTTCAGAGAAATTCAGGGTTTTTATTTTTATGGGCTGATTCTCGGCAATGGTTTGATTTAGTTTGAGATATGTATTTAATCTTATGTAAAACTGTCCGAGGAATACGATGTTGATAAAAAATGGGAATGGGTTAAAAATCACGTTTTAAAACATAAACTGCAAAGAAACAGTATCGGATGGCATATGAGGGTTGATATTTTATTTTTTATGAATTCCTTGGACAAATTCCTATAAAATGCCTCCAAAAAAGGCTCTTGGTCAAATAGTTAGAGAGTTATGAGTATAATAATGAAAGTTTTGTTTTTGAAAATCGTCAATAAAAGAACGGTCCCAAAGAAAGAGAAATGGTCCAATCGGCACCAAGCTTGGGATTTCGATTGACTATCGCTGAATGAACGTTCCCTTCAAGTTTGGTCCAAAAGTGTACCCAGTTGACTTGGAATGATCCATAATTGTCGGAGGCCGCGATGGCTGTTACGACGTATTGCAAACTTGCCAGAGATTTGTTCTATTGAAAACATGAGTATTGTAAAGTTTAAAACATTTAACAGAAAGTTATAAAAGAACGTTGAACTTCTGCTTATCTCTGAGCACACCTTCGCGGAAACAGGTAAGCAGCACCTGGGCACAACAAACTCCCTCCCCCCCCCCTCGCTCACTCACCAGGGAGAAAAGTCCTTTCCTCCAGTGGAAAAGCCCGAGTGGAAAGCTCGTGCTCCCTCGCGTTGAATTGAAACGAGTTGATTGATTAAATGTGAGTGATTTACGAAATGAAGTAATTTTTGGCGTCGGCTCGCGCTCCAAAAGCAGGGAGAGACGCGCGCAAGCTCACCACGCCAGGTTTCGTGCCACCCACCAACCACGTAGGGGTGGCCTCCCCTCCCACCCAAAACATTGTTGCCTGATTGCCGTCGTGCCGTGACCGGGCTGAGAGTGGGTGGGAAAATTAATTAAATAAATGTGTGAGCCCTGGCACAAAGTGATCATGGAATGCCGCGGAGGCGGCGACGGTGGTGAGGGTCGTGCCCCGGGAAGGTGGCCAATGCCAACGTGGACCATGGTTAAGCGGGGAGCGAGGACCTGGGGACATGTTAGGCGAGGAATAAAATGCGTATAATTGAATAACAATGGGGTGGAAATTAATGTCCATTTGTAATTTCAATGGATTCTCGATTGAATTGCTTCCGAGTCTGGGTGCTGGAGGCGTGAACTCGGAAGGAAGGTAGTTGAAGGAGGAAGGGAAAGACCGGAAGCCTTGCCTTTTGAACCATTGGAGAGGGGGGAAGGGAGGGGACCTGGGAGGTTACTTTGGCTACATGGAATGTAATATATCAAGCTGTTGGGAATTTCACGAAATGAGCTTTCGGACTTTCAAGATTTCTGGAATTTAATTGCGTTTAATTTAATTAAAATAATTGACGATTTATGCATTATTCAATTGAGACATCCATTATGACAGCCCGACGAGATTGTACTCACACAATTTAATCAACAGACCTGGCCTATCTTCGTTGAAATGATTTTTTATGTATAACCAGCGAAAAGACGCAATATAGTGTAGAGTGGGTCAAAGGTGAGCACCTAATGACAATCATTCTATCACCATTGTTTATACCATATGATAACCTAATCCCTGCCCTTCATAATGTAGTATTAGGATTTACAATAAATCTTTTGTATCTCGAGAACCAAAGTGATCAAAGTGTTTTTTTTTTTAGTTATTTTTGGAGTAAAAGTTAGTTCTTTTATTAACCATAATTATATATATTATTAATGTATATATCCTAACTGTATTAATAATTGTCCAATATTTTGAGAAAAACGTAATAGAAATTTTGGTACAGATTTCTATGTTTCTGTCGGTGGGGTTCCTATTTTTACTTGTAATCCTTTTACTATGCGAACATTTCCAGCTCAAATCGTGATTTTTTCTGGTACTTTTGTACCCGACACTCTCCGATTTTAATGAAACTTTTTAGACATGTTATCCTAGGCCTTAATAAGCCATTTTTGTGTATATGGCTCAAATTGTACCCAAAAATGACATTTGAGAAGGGCGTAAATTATTTTAACACTTTTTTTATTTTGCAGTTTTAAAATTAATGCAACTCAAAGCCGTTGCATCGTATCAAAAAGTGGTCAAAGACAAACTTGTAGGAAATTGGACAGGCTTTCTGAAAAAATACACTGAATGAAAAAAACACGCCACTTTTTTTTGTTCCTAAAAAAAAACAAATAAAAATTACCAAAACTGTTTTTTTTTTTTAAATGTAGTCTAAACGTCAATATTTTCAAAAACCGAAAGTGGAAATCAATTTCCCAAATAATTTTACATAAAAAACATCAAATTGATTATTGTTCTAAGTCCAACCCTTGACAAGATACTACTGTATTAAAATGAAAACGTTGAAAAAATCGTTTTTTTGTGGTTTTTGGCAATTATTATATGACAGACATGATTTTTCAGTCTCGAAAATATTTTTAGCGGAAAGCTCTTCCAATTTCCTATAAGTTTGCCTCGAAAAGCATTTGAATTGGATGTATGGGCTTACAGATATAAGCTTAATAACATCACTCATAGCTGAAAATAGTATATTTTTTTCAGTGTTGTAGAAACCTGGATAGTAAATATGTTTACGTAAATATTGGAAAGAGTACACAAAAAATTAAATTACAAATGCTTCTAAGCATTCCGAGGAAAACAAATACTTGGTAGGACAATTATGCGTCGAAGATTAACGATGGGACAAACAAACTTGATGTGGTTTTTAATGTATTTCCAAACAAACTACTAGATTTCATGTGTTTTTTTTTTCGAAAGGCTTACGTCAAACTAAACATAACAATGATAAATAGTCAAAATCGTCCGAAAATTACATGGGACAATTTACTGACTTATTTGAGCTAAGTTACTCATAAAACTAAAAATACATTTTTAGTGTTAAAACCGTTACTATTTTCGTATTAGATATATTTTTGGACCGATTTTACCAGAGATACTATTTTTTGTGCCTCTGTGTTCTCTTGTAATAACGTTGCTGGGTTTCTTATCTAGCATCAAAGAGCAATGTGTTTGAGTTTTCTTCATACATAAATGTATGGAAATTGCAGTGCGCATCTTTACCCCACAAAATTCTTTTTGGGAAAAAAGGTAACAAATAAGAAGCAAAGAAATTCCATAACGGTTTGAAAGGCAAAAGATGTACACCAAGGCAAAAACTTCTTTTTTTCACAATAAAATCGCCAATTCTAAATATTTCGGAAACTAATGATTACAAAACAATAAAGTTTGGCGATAATAGGAAAGTTGTTTCGCTATTCGAATATGTCAGGAATAGTCAGTAGTTTCAAAACGGAACTACAAAATCTCCATCTCCTAGCGAAGCGAAGCGAATTTTTTAAGAGTTAATTTTCAATTTTCAATCAAAAGAGAAATCTTTTAAATTTGGAAAATCTTGGTCAGTTAGTTCATAGATCAGAAAAAGTCAAAATAAAATACACAATAAAAAAATCGTAAAATGAAACAATAAAAAACGCTTCTGAAAGAGAAATATTGATAAAAATACTCCAAGTTGAGCTACCTTTAAACCGTTATAAACAATCAATGGTCCATTTTCATTTAAAATCTGCTGAACTACGAAATGATTCAAAATGCTATCTATAGTGCGTCCATCCCGGGAATTCCCGGGACAAAAATCCCAGGATTTTCCCTAAACCGGGAATTCCCGAATCCCGGGATTTTTTATATTTTGTTCCGGGAATCCCCGAAATTGAAAAAAAAAATATTTTTTTTTTTGGTCAGGAAATTCAGATTTAGTTGTGGAAATAGATGAGCAGTTGAATACTTAGTAATCGATAACATTTTTGAAGCATTAGCAAATGTGTATTCGGCATATATCAACATTTATTTGGCTTATATTTGGCTTGTGGGTCTCGTGGCGCAGGGGTAGCGGCTTCGGCTGCCGATCCCGATGATGCTATGAGACGCGGGTTCGATTCCCGCCTTATCCACTGAGCTTCTATCGGATGGTGAAGTAAAACGTCGGTCCCGGTTTCTCCTGTCTCGTCAGAGGCGCTGGAGCAGAAATCCCACGTTAGAGGAAGGCCATGCCCCGGGGGGCGTAGTGCCAATAGTTTCGTTTTTTCGTTTTTTCGGGAAAATTATTGAAATTTTAGTTTACGGATCCAAAAAATGCCTAGCGCTTTAAATATTTTTCATTAAATTTTATTTAGTTTTGAAATATTTATATTTAATGATGATTTTAAACTTTAAAAAATCATATTTTATTATTTTTCATCAAACATCGGCATCTGGAGCAATTTAGGACAATTGTAACAAATTAAGATAGCATAATGTTCTGATATTTTTTTAATTAACAGAACAATTAGTACACAAATTTTCAAATTTATTGCTCTAAAAATCCTGTACCTATTCAGACTGCAGTCCCGATTTCCCCCAGTTGGCAGTAGTGACTTAAAGATAGTTTGTAAAACATGTTTTATATAATACATGAAATTCTAAACTTTTCTAAAATTTTACATTGGATGGATTCATTTTATTTATTGTCGTTTCTTGTTTTTTTACAGTTCCAATGAAATTTGTTTAGCTTTTGTAGTAATTTCATATAAAAAATCAAAGAAATATATTAACAAGAATTTTGTGATTAAGAATATGAAATAATTTGAATTAAATTGAATTAAAAATTATGATTCATTAAAAATCCAAAGCATAAGAAGGACCAAACAACAAACATTTTTAATATTTTTAAACTACCTAAAAACTGCTGTTCTTGTTCAGATTGAAGTAAAGATTATCACCAATTAACAGTATTTAGCTAATTCTATGATTGTAAGCTTTAAAAACATAACAAATTTAATGAAAACATAGATTTTATGAATGTTCAAAAAAAAATCCCGGGATCCCGGGAATTCCCGGGATTTGAAAAATATTTTTCCCGTTTCCCGGAAAATTCAAAACATACATTAGGGTGACCAATGTAACCTCGCTTCCTAGTGTAGCCAGCAGATGGCACAGGTCTGACCCAAAAGTGTGAGATTCTTGTAGGACAAAACTACAACTAATTTGCGAAGATTTTCAAGAGCATACAAATTTAACATTTAATGAAAAAGACAATGTATGTTTTCAAAAACTAAAAATAAGTTTTGGCAAAAAAAATGTGTTGCGGTTTTGTACATCGGTAGTTTACTAAAATTTTAAAAAAATAAATCAACTCAAACATGTTTAAAATGATTCTAAATGCAGGCAAATACGTTTTAAATTGTATTCTGATGATTGCACTTCAATTTCCATTGAGATTTGAACTTTTTTGTAAAAATATGAATATGAAAGTGGGTGTGAAAAAACTTAAAATTATTTTTTGTACCAGCCTAAATCAACAAAAAAAGCAGAGTAATCAAAATTATTCCAACAGTCCAAATTTGCGCTGATCATGGTAAAATCCACATTTTGAACAAAATCACACCATTATTTGAGATAAGGCCAAACACAAAAATCATGTCTAAACTCAGTCCATGTATTAGCTCTCGTATCTCAGTATTATTTTTTCCCCCAGCACAGTGGCAGCAGCAGCAGCAGTGGCATCCGCTTCCGACGAGTTTCCGGAAATGGTCGCTCAAATTAAATTCAGCCAGCTATCTGAAGCACATGTGCTGGCAGTCTCACAATATCAGCGCGCACTTCTTGTTTCATATCACCAGCCCCAGTACACAGAGTCCCAGGCCAGGGCACTACTTCTGCTAGTTTGGTGGGGTGCTAACACAAGAATGAAAACATTTTTAATTAGAAATGCTATATTATTTATTGACTTTTTGCGTTCCTACGTCGTCTGGAGCTCCCCGTTTTTACTCCTTCCCTCTTTATTTTTTATTTCTCTCATCCAGCGGCACGTCATGTTGCCATCTTTTAGCTCTGTTTTCTGTTGTTTACTGCTCAAGACCGGGATGAGTTCCCCGAACCGGTTCCGAGGGTGCGTGATGGCCAACGTTAGGAGAAGAGCAGCGAATTTCCGGCAAAAGTGAGCGGAAAAATCCATCTCGAGCAGCTTTCTGGCTGTGCTGCTGGTGGTGGTGGTGGTGGTGGTGGCTGTGAGAAGAGGTCAAAAGCTTTGGCAAAAAGTTTTAAATTGAAATTAAATTTATTTCGAGAGTGTTATTCCGCACAGACCGACGACGACGACGACGACGACGGTCCCAGATTGTTTGCCCTGTCCGTCTGGGCTGTAGTTGTCTTGGACAGCGAGTGGAGTTGAGTGTTTTGGGAAAATGAAAACAATCTCCGGCATAATCTGGCTAAAAGTGCGAACATTTGAGCGCTGAGCTTTGGTCAAGGACGTTTTAGGAATATTATCAAATATAATGAGATTTTTTTTAAACTCGTTGTTGTAGAAAAACAAGCGTTCCTGAAAATGGAAACCACGAACAAAGTGTTAAAATTTCATGGTACGTTTTTCAAAATCGTACCATGGGATTTGAACACTGTTCAAGGTTTACATTTTTATGAACGCTTGTTCACGATTTTGGGAACTCTTTTTTGTCCGTGTACAGCATGAGAAAAAGGCATTATTAACATGCCGAAAAATCGTGCCAAACATATTGACAAAAAAAGGTTCTTAAAATAATTATTTCTTTTAAAAAATATACACAGGGAAACCAATGGAAATATTACATGGTAACAATAACGTGTAAAAAAAAAGTTTAGTGAAGTAAGCCCGTTGCAAATATGTTTCAAAGTTTATGAGGCCCCAACAAAATCGGTTCGAAAAATCGGAGGCAAAAAATTTCTAAGAATTTCCAAATTTTAATGGAAACAGAAGTCTAACCAACTGAAAACAAATATTTTTATATTGTGTGCAATTCTAATGTACCGCCAGTGGGGGTGACATTGGTTCTGGGATGAAATTGGGTCAAAATGATTTTTTACGGATTTTAACATTTCTCAATGAAATTAAATTCTGTTAAAATGGTTGTGTAGGGGACATCTTAAGATGACTTAGCTGAAAAAATCTCGTTCATAAAACAAATTCTGTCATTTTGGCAGCTATCTGCAGTTGAGGTACGTTATTGACCAAAAAAATCGTCTCGAAAAATTTTGCTGGAATTGCTCGAAAAGTACCTAAATGTTTGAAAATCTCTACATCAAATATTGTAGCATGTCAATACGATTCCTTCGAACAATAATGAATGTTGGATGACTTGTTTTTACCATATCGTTGTATTTGAGCTTAATTTTACTTTGATTTGACCCAATGTCAACCCCTCTAAGGGGTGAGATTGGTCAATTGGCATTTAAGGTAGAGTTCATCAAATTCCACCATATTTTGGGAAAATTTTAGTAAACTATCTAAAATTAATTCTATGTTAAAAGATTTTTGATTTTATTTGATTGTATCCTTTTGACCCATAGTCACCCCACTAACGATACTAAAAATTTCTCAATACTTAGATATTTTAAAAACTAATGATTACAAAACAACTGGGTAGGTGTAAAATGCATTTTAAAACACTTTTAGCATTGCAATTTTAATAACATGGCTTGTATTTTTTTAAATATCTTTTGCAATTCAAAAAACAATTCAAATTATAGCGAAAACTAAGCTACAGACATTGAAAGCATTTCAATTCATTTTTCTGATATTATTCTCAAGATTGTTTTTTTTCAAACTTGTACTGGTCAGCCCTTTTGTGAATAAACTGCATTAATCAGTTGAGCAACTCTCTACGAAATCGGCCGATTTCGACCATTTTTATTTTTGAAGCTATTTTGCGTCATTAGTTCACCCTTACAAGTCTCCATACAATTTTGGCTGCTGTCCATACAAAAATGGTATGTGTAAATTCAAACAGCTGTTACTTTCGAGTGAATTTTTGATCAATTTGGTGTCTTCGGCAAAGTTGTAGGTATTGTTGAGGACTTTTGAGAAAAAAATAGGTACACGGAAAAAAAATTTGCAGATTTTTTTATCAACATTTTTTATACTAAAACTCAATTTCCCAAAATACGTATTTTTTGATTTTCGAGATTTTTTTATATGTTTTAGGGGACAAAAATCCGCAACTTTTGAGCCATAGAGAAACATGGTCAAAAAATCTGCAGCCGAGTTATGAATTTTTGAAAAAATAGTGTTTTTTGGAAAAAAACGAAGTTTTATACAAAAACAAATTTGACATTATTTTTTAATGCAAAATTGAACTTGCAATCGAACAGTACCTTACAGATTTTTTGATAAAGGGCTCCGTTTTCAAGATATAGCCACCGAAAGTTTCATTTTAGTGAAATATTAGCAGTTTTTCGATTTTTAAAAATAGTGACCATGAGTGACCATTTCTATAAATATTTTTTTTTGAAAAGTTCAGAAAATTTGCTATAAATTTGTCTCAGAGACATTGAAGATTGGACCTCGGGTTGCTGAGATAGAGCCACTTTAAGAAAAAGAAACACGAAAATTGAAGTTTTCTAAGTCTCATCAAAACAACCCACCATTATTTAATGTCGGTATCTCAGCAACTATAGGTTCGATTTTCAATGTTATTAAGATGAAACATTCGTGAAATTTTCCGATCTTTTCGAAAAAAATATTCCGAAATTTTTTAAATCAAGACTAACATTTTACAAGGGCCAAACATTGAATATTACGCCCATTTAAAATGCTAGTCTTGATTTAAAAATTTTCAAAATATTTTTTTCGAAAAGATCGGAAAATTTCACGAATGTTTCTTGTTATAACATTGAAAATCGGACCATTAGTTGTATGTATGTATGTATGTATGTATGTATTTGAACCCCCGCCTTGGCAGGACTTGGCCATGACCACAGTATATTTCAACTGAGACGGTTCGGTTAGTAACCACCATATATCTCAAGAACCTTTGAAGCGAATACCTTTCTCTGGCTAACGATTTCTTCTGAAATTGTACGGACAAAGATCGGTAATGCAGATGACTCGGGCCAGGCAATCCACGACTCCCTCGTCCAGTTCATGAGTATATGAGATGGCCCTGGGCTGTTTTGAGACGGTGTTAGTAGTTATATAATGGATTGATATGTTATACCTTGTGACATTATTTCGCCACTACAGATCAATTCAGTTCTAGAGCATTAACTCCATGATGGCCGACTGGTTAGCGTCCCAGACCATCAATCCAAAGGGTGTGAGTTCGAATCCCACCCACCTAAAGGTTTTTTTTTTTTTTGTTCATATTTAAAGTTCAATTCCTGATTCCAAATTTCAAGGGAACCGACCGGGATTTGATCCCTGAACCTTCTGCATTCGAGGCAGAAGCCGCAACCATTAAGCCACGGAGCCGGTGTTTGAAAATCGGACCATTAGTTGCTGAGATACCGACATTAAAAAATGGTGGGTTGTTTTGATGAGACTTAGAAAACTTCAATTTCAATTTCAATTTCGTGTTTCTTTTTCTTAAAGTGGCTCTATCTCAGCAACCCGAGGTCCAATCTTCAATGTCTCTGAGACAAATTAAAACCAAATTTTCTGAACTTCTAAAAAAAATTTTTTTTAGGAAAGTGGTCACTATTTTTAAAAATTGAAAAACTATATCATGAAAACGGAGCCCTTTATCAAAAAATCTGAAGAGTACTTTTCGATTGCAAATTCAATTTTGCATTAAAAAATAATGTCAAACTTGTTTTTGCATGAAACTTCGATTTTTTCCAAAAATCACTGTTTTTTTTCAAAAATTCATAACTCGGCGGCAGATTTTTTGACCATGTTTCTCTATGGCTCAAAAGTTGAGGATTTTTGTCCCCTAAAACATATCAAAAAATCTCGAAAATCAAAAAATACGTATTTTGGGAAATTGAGTTTTAGTGAAAAAAAGTTTATAAAAAATCTGCAATTTTTTTTTCCGTGTACCTATTTTTTTCTCAAAAGTCCTCAACAATACCTACAACTTTGCCGAAGACACCAAATTGATCAGAAAATTCACTCAAAAGTTACAGCTGTTTGAATATTTACATACCATTTTTGTATGGACAGCAGCCAAAATTGTATGGAGACTTGTAAGGGTGAACCAATGACACAAAATAGCTTATTTGGTCATAGGGAAGGCCCCCACAAAGTTTGAGCCAAATAAAAAAATACAAATAAAATCCATTTCCGGTTTTGGTAGAGAATTGCTCAGTTACGTTTAAAAATGTTATTTTAAAATCGGGGCGACTTTGACAGCCACTTTTTTACGAAATGCAGCCTAAAAAGTAAGCAAATTGAACTAATTCCGTGTTTTTTTAGAATTTCATGTGGAAAATTTGCATTTATCATAATGAGTTTATCATTTATAAAATAAGATCAAGTAAAATAAGGTTCCAAGTTTGATAAAAATTCCTTACAAATTGTTTTTTTTTTCATTGAAATTATGAATTTGAATTTGAAATTGATGGTTGCCTAAAAACCCAGTTTGGTAGCATGAACTTTTTACAAAAAAAAAATTGAAAACCACTTCTTGAGGCACTTTGAATATTTAGATTACAAACAACTTAGTTTGAAAGATTAAATAATTGTTGAAATTGTATTTTGAACTTATATACACTCAGTTTTGCAAACCTTGTATTCAATAAAATGACAAAATAAACAATAAAATATTATCATATAATCATCGGATAGTATTGTTTTGATTCGATATAAAACAGAATATAATGTTTACCTTACAACAAAAACGAAATTCTCACAGTAAAAGTGATACCTTTTGGCATGTTACCTTTTTAATAATTAAATACTAATGATTTTGGCACAATGTTCTTAACAATGTTTGTTATTTCCAAATTATATCATTAAAACAGCAGCAACATCCCTCCCAATCCCGCTGCCTCTCCGGGGAGCTCTTCTAACTGTGACCAAAATCACACTAATGATCAATTTTCCCAATTTAAAATTTAGCCTCCTCACCGTAATCACTTAAATCCAACCAGAAACTCACTTTTCCCAAAACACTGCTCTCTCTCTCGCCTTCGTCCCCAGTTATTGCCTGTCTGCCTTTTTCCGGGAAAAACCCACCGGAAAAGCGAGCACACTGAACACCACTTTTATGTCGTTAGTCAACAGCTTTATAAAAGCAATTTCAAGACACTCTCGAGAGGAAAATCAATTAAAAGTTGTCTAATTACTTGTAACAGCTCGTTTGCGCACGCAAAATTCTTTTCCTTGGCTTTATTCAGACCGTTGTGGTGGTGGTGCGTCGGGGGGCGTCCTTTTTGGTGGGTGGCTGAGGGGGGGGAGGATGGTTCTCTCCTAAGGTCGCCTCGATGGCCGGAGAGGCTTGGAGACAGTCCCTGAATGAGGCTTGTCGTTGGTTCCGAGTAGAACGAAATAACAAAATACAGTTCATGCAAGAAATTTACGACTAGATCACAAAATTGTGTTTTTTTCATATAAACTTTGTAAAAATTGCAGAATTTAAAGTAATTTTAATTAATTGAACTACAAAATTTGCTCAAAAATCACATTATTCTTTTAATAAAATTATAATTCACAAATAAAATATTTTGAGTAAAATGGAAGAAATACTTTTGACTAGAGTCTTTAAAATTCTTAATTTATAAACTGATATTAAATTGAAAATTAAAATTTTAAAAGGCAAATTCAAAAAATACCTGCCTAATTCAAACACAACCTGCATTTTCAAAATCTAATAACGATTTAGCCAAACTGTCACTTCCTCCTGCTCGGGGGATCTCAGTGTGGCATTATTTACGCGTTGCTTTACGCTGGAATGGAAAATAATAATAAAATACAATAAAAAACGGATGTAGTAAAAATGGCAAAGCGAAAACGTGATCTATTTCTCTTTTTAATAACATGGGAAAAATGAATTATTACTTGTGTGTGTGTCACTGCACGTGTGTGTGTGAGAAAGTCGGGGGTGGCAGGAAGACGACGAGAAAGGTCCTGAAAGTGATGGCCAAGTTTTCTGCCTTTTCTGAGAGGGAGGGGAGAGTGGGAGGAAAACTTGGCCCAGGATGCTGCTGAAGGAGAATCTATTATTTATCGATATGTAACGTAGGAATTTCGATATTGTATGCGTAGATGTGAGCATGTGTTGGTGTGTGAGTGTGTAGAAAACAGACGTAAGCGCAAATAAAATTAAAGGCAATCGTACATCACACACCCTCTCTCTTTCTGGGCTTGTCAGCTTCAGCCTGGTTCCATTAGCTTATGAGGAGAGCAACTGTTGGCATGTGCGTTTGGCGCATTCGAGCAGGGGATGGAATTATTGAATATACATTAACGAAGTTGGAGGGATGTGTGCAGATGTGATCAGGTGTAGATTTGGGGCTGATATCAGTGAAAGTTAGGGGTGGCTTTTCAATAATCGATCAATCACAGTTTCACTATTCAAATTTTCATGGTAAAATTTGATTTCAACCACCGTTTTGAAACATAATTTACCTCCTAGAAAAACGCCTGAAATTTGTAATCGGAAATCTTACATTTTTTTCTTTGAATACTTAAAATATTTATTTAATATGTTTAAAAGTATAATTTAATAAAATTCTGTGTTTTTCTAGCACCACGATTACAAGGACTCTCTTGATAAAAAGGATATAGTTGGATATGGTTAACAATTTACATATATAAAAATAAACAGTAGCTCCCTTTGGTCGATTTCAATTTCAGTTAAGGTTCCTATCTCCGACTCCTATCAAAATTTTCTTAAAATATCTGATAAAATACTTGTAAAATTTTATTTAAGGAAGCTGATCAGAGATACGTAAAATTTTAGGGATAGAAAAGTATTTTTATGTATAAATTCATTGATGTTTTTTTTTAGCCGGGACCCGTGGTGTAGGTGTCGGCCTGGGTTCAACCCCAGAAGGTTCTGGTGGCATTTTTCGAGACGCAATGCAATCGAAAACGCCAGGGCAATGCTGTAGAGCGAATAATTTAATTATTTATTTATTCATTGATGTTTTGCGAATTGTATTACTATAATCATGTGTAATTAAGATTTTTGTGATAGTTTTTGTCTCCAAATTTAAAATTAAAGCTTCAAATTAGCATTTTTTTCTACCCATTGACCTTGATCAGAGCCGAAGAACAAAAACTTTGAAAAGCCTTATTGAATAAGTCAAAACAAATGAACCAAAAAATAGATAACTGCTAAAAAACTAATGACAGCTTTCTTTGATTTATATTTGTTTTGCAATTTCCTCATGTTTTGCATTTCAATGCAAATATTCGAATTTCTGAAAATTTGCGGTTGTTAATCTTTGTATTGCAATAACTCACCTTTGCTCAATTTTGAAAACTGGCCGCATTTGTGATGTTTATTTCAAATTTTTTTACATAACTTAATTAAATTTTGGCTCGAAATTAAATCGTTATCAATTCAAGTTTAACGCTCAAATTTTGTATAAAACCATAAAATCTAAGGAATAAGTTTTTTTGGTACTTTATCTGATTTATTATTCTTGTTGACGGGAATATATTTGAAAAAAAAACATCGTCGTCAATATTTATTTTTTTCTAATGATTACAAGACTAGTTAAATCATATCACCTTACTTTTATTTATTTAATATTGACTGTTTTCATAATGTGTTTTTAATAAACGGTTTTTAAGTTTGTCCAATGCTCATGTTTTTCCCTCAAATATGAAAACAATCCTGGGAATTGTTAGTAGACAGCTACACGTTTAATGTCCAAGCAAAACACATCACATTACTAAATTCATTGAATAGTGGCATGGATTTGTTAGGCATCCACAACTTATAAATTTGAGATTGATTGTTTCGTACCTACTTTCCCTCAAAAAGATTCAAAATCGTTTTAAATTTGGTCGGAACATTGTTTTTATAAAACTTAAAAATAGAATCAATTCGAAAATAGATTAAGCATGTTGAACTAGTGTTACAAAAAAAAAAAAATCATGCCAATTTTGAACAAGTACCGGAAGTACTATACTTTGTTATGGAATATTTGAGGGTTTTTTTTTGGGGAAACTGGACGAGCTTTTCGGTAAAAATATTTACGAGACTGAAAAATCAAGTCTATCATATAGAAATTGCCAAAAACCACCAAAAAAACAATTTTTTCGACATTTTAATTTTTTAAACTGCTGTATCTTCCCAAGGATTGGACATAGGACAATGGTTAATATTGAGACTTTTTTTGTAAAATTGTCTGGCAAATCGATTCTCACTATCGGTTTTTAAAAATTTTGATGTTTAGACCACTTGTCAAAAAAACAGTATTAGTGAATGATTTTTGTTTATTTTTAGGAGAGACATACCATCCTGGTTTTTTGTCAGTCTTTTTATAACATCTCAGGCTATTTTCTCAAAAATCGTGGCATCACCTTAAAATTTGGCTTTTAAACTTAAAAATCAAACAATCTCATAGAAGTGGCGTGTATTTTTATTTCAGTGTATTTTTTTTTTTTTTTTTCAGAAAGCCCGTACAATTTCCTACAAGTTTGTCTTTGATCACTTGTTGATACAATGCAACGGCTTCGAGATTCAGTAATTTTTAAATTGCAAAATACAAAATATTTAAACAATTTAAGCAATTCTCAAATGTTATTTTCGAGTACAATTGGCTCCATATTCACAAAAATGGCTTATATAGGCCAAAGATAACATGTTTCAAAATTTCATTGAAATCGGAGAGGGTCAGGTACAAAAGTGCCAGAAAAATTCCTGATTTGAGCTGGAATTGCTCTTACTTCTCTTGTTTTATATTTTTCTTGTTTCCTCTTCTAGTATTTTAATATTCATTTATTTTGTTAACTTTATGTTTGTTTCTGGTACACCCAGAACTGGGCATCGGCATACGAGAGGATAAAGAGCACGATTCGGTAGTAAAATGGTACTGTGTGCGGACGGAGAGGATAAATCCCGAAATTACCGAGAGTACTTTACTCATGGTTCATTTTCCAAAAAAGTTCATCTATCAAAAAAAAAAGTACCGGTACCGAGACTCGAACCCAAGACCTTTGGCATATTGAACCGTGCCTTTGCCGTATGGGCCACCATGGTTCGGTGACTAAGTGGCGGTCGTTTGTCCATATAAGCCACTCATAGGATGAACTGTTCCAATGAACGAATGAACACGCGAGAGGACTATACTCTCGCAATATAGCACTTTCCTCACGTTTCTTTTCGTAAGGACTATCCCCTCGTTTTTTTAACTTTGGGTGTAGTATTTGGCTTAATCTACCACCTCCTATCATTACTTTTTGCCCATCTAGTTTTTTTTCGTATTTTTACAGTAACTTTTTCAATATTTTGCTTGTTTTTCATGTTTTCTACTGTAGAACGATACCATTATTAGAGGCATGGTCTGGTACACTGCAAAAATTACTGCATACTTAATTTCTCATAATATAGAGGAAATGGTAGTAAGAAACACAGCCAAAGTTGACCCCAGAAAAAATGATATTTTTAAAAACATTGGCAAAGTCACATAAAACAAGTCAAACTTCAAACGTTAAATTTTCGTAAATTTTAAGCTCTTCTTTCCAAAGATCAAAAAAATGTTGACAAATGGTTTTTTGGTGAATTTTCGGATAGAAGTCCGTCTAGAGGCGGGGTTGGGCTGTAGAGGGTTAAAAAAGTAAAATTGATAGAAATCAAACATAAAAATCGTGTTTTTCTATTATCAGACAAAATTTACGTCAGTTTTGGAAAATGATTTATAAAAAAAAAACATCTCAAACTCATTGTAGAACTCCAACATGTTTCTTGTACGTAATAATCATACAAAGAAGAGACAATTAACAAAAGTTACACGCCAAAGGCAGTAACAAACACTCACGCTGGACCCGACCTTGGGAATCTCCATTACACAAGCCATGGTGACAACTCTCGGACCACAAAACGGAGCGCGTCTGGTGTATATGTCAGTCCGGACGTGTCCAGAGAACCTCCTCCTCCTGCTCTTTCTTGGCGTTCGTGGAACAAGCTTTCGACTTAATATGGCCCGACGAATATAATTAGCCTGGTGATAGTTGGCGTGTGAGTTGCTGCTTCGAAGACTGCCACGTGGAGCAGAAAGTGGATGCGAGGGAAAGGATTCAGTTAGTGGATGTGTGTGTGTGTGTGTCAGGGTGGCCCATACACGTTTTTGTTTGTTTTTCTTTTCTTCTAGTCATCTGCTCTTCTGCTTCTTTACTCTTTTATTTTTCTACTCTTCTGCTATTCCGCTCTAAAGATCTTCTGCTTTTCTCTTGTTATCATTTTACAAGTAAGTTTTTTTTTCTTTTTTTCTGTTCTATTCTCCTATTCTCCAGCTTTTGCTCTTCTGACCTTATGCTTTTCAGATTTTCTGCACTTTTTTTCTGATCCTTCGGTTTCTACTCTTCTGCTTTTCTACTTTGCTGCATTTCTGTCCTGCTGATCTTCTGCCTTTCTAGACTTCTGCTCTTCTATCCTTCTGTTTGGGCCACTCTAACACTTATATATTGCAACCAGCTGGAAGCATGGAAGAGAGTCCCCGCGGTAAGGACGATGCCGTGGCGACCCCCGGGCCCATTTCCACTGCAGCAGCATAAGAGCAGAAAGCACGAATTCAACCAATTAGATTAATTAAATAGAATTAAATATGGTGCGGCGGAGCCGTTTGAGACGTGCGGAAGAAGGACGAAGAACTTTCTCCGCTGATGATGTTGATGATAATGATGATCATGATGACGATGACGATGCTTCCGCTAGTCGATAATACTAGTGTGTGTGAGAGTGCTAGTGGCAGCGGATAATATGGGAATAAGGCTATCTGCATGCTATTAGGGAAAATGCGGACGAAGCCATCTCTCCTGGGGATGCTAAAACATTTCTCTGGACATTTGGCGGAAAAAAGACGGGAAAACGGATCATTGCGGCCACAGCTTTTTCTTCGTTCCGGTTTCGAATGTTCTGCCCTCATTTTTCGGGCTTTTATACGACGCCAAATTGGATAAAATGTAGGAAAGATTTTTCCTCTACTCCATGGCCCCAAAAGGTTATCCGCTGCACAGTTGGTTTTATTCGGGTGCCAATTTTGGAAATGACCGAAAATTATGCATCCTTCATGGCACCGCCACCATGCTGCACCAGCCAGCTGGTTCACGAAAATGTTCGGTATTTTGTAATATAAAAGTTTTTTTCCCCTCTGTACTCCTGCTTTTCTTCTGTACTAGTAGTACTACTTTGCGGTGGCGATCGAAATCGGTTATTACATGATGGCTTGACCCAGAAGACATTTATTTATTTTTGATTCATGAATGTAAAATTTACTTTTCAAGATAATACAAGAAAAAATAATCAGTTCAAAGCTATTCTTCCCTCTATTTTCGAACATTTTCACTGCATATTCTTGGGCTGAAAGACTTTTTTTTTTTCAAAACATTGATCAACATGTAATATCCAGTGTTTTTTTCAATCTTTTTGTTTTTGTCCTCTCAACTTTGATCTTAACCTGTCACCAGGGATGCAAGGTTGCCAGTCAAATCTGGGAATGCCATTGTTTTCAAGTATCAGCCAGTATAAAGATTCACACTTCGGGACCATCCATAAACCACGTGAATACCTTTTTGGGAAATGTATTAACATTGAAAATCGGACCATTAATTGCTGAGATATCGTCATTAGAAAAAGGTGGGTTGTTTTGGTGAGATTTAGAAAACTTCAATTTTCGTGTTTCTTTTTATTTAAGCCGCTGTATTTCAGCAACCAGAGGTCCAATCTTCAATGTCTCTGAGACAATTTTATAGCAAATTTTCTGAACTTTAAAAAAAAAAAATATTTTTAGAAATGGTCACTCATGGTCACTATTTTTAAAAATTGAAAAACTGCAAATATTTCGCTAAAATCAAACTTTCGGTGGCTATATCTTGAAAACGGAGCCCTCTATCAAAAAATTTGTAAAGTACTTTTCGATTGCAAATTCAATTTTGCATTAAAAAGTAATGTCAAACTTGTTTTTGCATGAAACTTCAATTTTTTACAAAAATCACTATTTTTTCAAAAATTCATAACTCGGCGGCAGATTTTTTTACCATGTTTTTCTATGGCTCAAAAGTTGCGGATTTTTGTCCCCGAAAACATATCAAAAAATCTCGAAAATCAAAAAATACGTATTTTGGGAAATTGAGTTTTAGTAAAAAAAATGGTGATAAAAAAATCTGCAATTTTTTTTCCGTGTACCTATTTTTTTCTAAAAAGTCCTCAACAATACCTACAACTTTGCCGAAGACAGAAAATTCAGAAAATTCACTCAAAAGTTACAGCTGTTTGAATATTTACATACCATTTTTGTATGGACAGCAGCCAAAATTGTATGGAGACTTGTATGGGTGAACCAATGACGCAAAATAGCTTATTTGGTCATAGGAAACGGAATCGACGTAACACCTTATAATGTGGCCCTCTTAAACCTTGCGGTTTCGTCAACGGTTGCACAGGTGTGTATCGTTCTTTTTGCGACAAGACTCCGCCTCCCGGGTCTCCTAAGTGTGAAGGTATGGGGCACGGGGAGAGGGCACCGAATACCTATATTTACACTTAGAATTTTTTGCGTCCGCCTCGGGATTCGAACCAGCGACCTCTGCAGAGAGCTCTGGATTGTGAGTCCAGTGCGCGGTCCGATTGATCCACACAGGTCATAGGGAAGGCCCCCACAAAGTTTGAGTCAAATAAAAAAATACAAAAAATAAAAATGGTCGAAATCGGCCGATTTCGTAGAGAGTTGCTCATGTTTTTTTTTCAAAATTATAATTTTATCGATTGCTTACTAAAGGGAATCCCAGCACTGATCTTCCGCAATTTCATTTTTAACTGAGTAAAACTTCTAGGAAAGCAACATAAGTACTGACTTTTTCATAAAATTATAATTTTTATTTAATGGTGAACAACAACCAAGGAAGTTGTAGTCTTCTTATACCAAAATTGTCAAACTTGCGGTCCCAATCCTGCAAAAATCTGATTTTAAAAATTGCCAAACTTTGTTGTAAATTGTCTCATAGACTGTGCTTTAGGGGATGAATCAAAAATTATATCGATAGTTTTGAAGATAATAGATTATCTGTAACAAAAATCTTGGTGCAAAAGCTTTGGTTAATGATGACGTAGACGTTGACGTTAACGGTACACATCAACCAGGCTTGTCAGACCAAGTAATAATTTTATTATTTTTAAAATTCGGTCAAGAGACCACGCCGATATGCAAAAATAGTGCTAAGAACGAACTCCTTACACGCCAGCCGATATGGATTTTCCAACCCCCCCAAAACATGACTGTGTCTGGCGGCTGCTGCTGCTGCTGTTCCGTTTATGCTTTTATGCTGCTCCGAGTCGAACCAGAGTGAGTGTTATATTGCATATGCTTCGCATTCCGGCTGCCATGGGAAAGGAATTTTCAATATAGGGAAACACACTCTCTCGCCCACACCCACACACACACACATCTATATATTGATGGATATGTGTATATTTGCCATCATCCTCACCGCTGCTGATAATTACAGTGAGTGGAATTTTTATTGTCATTTCCGGAAGTGGATGGTGTGCATTTTTGCTGGTTTAATAATATTACGAAGCGATCTGGTCGAAACCGGTCAGGCATCCCTTGAAATGCCAAACTTATTTTTTTTGTTGTTGCATCTTTAAATAAAGCTAGCAAATATTTAGCCCAGAAAAAAAAGCTGCACAAAGCAATTACTTTGTCCGAAAATAAAACTAGACCAGTGCCACATTGTCGTAACAACAACAAACACGCCGCTCTCTAACTCGTTTGCTCTGGCCGTGTCACGCAGCAGGTTCTAACGTTATTCTAAGCGATTCCGGGGTGGAATGTTGCACCTTTCCTTGCCCGCTACCACCCACAAATTCATTCACGTCACGGTTTATTTTCTCTAAATGTGCGAGCATGTGCAAAAATGATAAGCGTTCAACTGGACTGACCGGACAGGGTTGACACCAAACGATATTTCCAATTCATTCATTTATGGTTTATGGCTTTCATTTCTTCCTAATTTTAACTTTCTTTTTAACTTTAAATACTACTCCCTACATAATATCTTCTGTTCCTCTGTTCTTCTGTTCTTCTGCTCTTCTGTTCTTCTGCTCTTCTGCTCTTCTGTTCTTCTGTTCTTCTGTTCTTCTGTTCTTCTGTTCATCTGTTCTTCTGTTCTTCTGTTCTCCTGCTCTTGTATTGATCTTTCCTTGTTTGTTTTTTTTTTTCATATTATTTTTAAAATTTATTTTCAACATGAACCCTGTCCAACTCTCAACCATTTTTTCATGGACTGTCACCAAAGTGGTCTGACAGGAACGCGATGGATTTGGAATGGTCATTTCCCCCTTTTCCCAGTGATCTCCAAACGGAAGGAATCGCCGGGGCTGATATCGGTTTGCCTTCCACTTCCCCGCTTTTTTTCCACTGATAGATATTAATATAAAAATGAAATGTACGATTGTGAAACGTGCATGGGGAACGGGGGATAAATTGCCATAGAAATCTATTACGGCGTTCGCGGTGGTGGTGGCACAATCATTGATTGTTTGCTGTGAGGTGGGGGGGGGGGGGCAATATGATTGTCCAAAAAGGGGGACAACCCCCTTTATTGAGAGGGTTGGTTGAGCGCGTGCGACAAAGAAAAATAATAATAATTGATTGTTTTCCATTTCTCTTCCGTATCAAATATTTTGAGTTATTTCAATTTAATTTGAATTGTTGTTTTTTAATTAAACATTTTTGGACGCTTGCAGGTTCGCAATTGCGTTGAGTCGAGCAGCTCTGCACTCTTTTGCGAATCGCGAAATTCGTCGTGCACACATCCCGGGGCGGTTGGCGGTCGGCGTTGGTGATGGCGGTGACTGATGTATAAAAACAAAATGGGGATTCATTTTGTGATGCGTTGGGGAAAGAATTAAATCTCGCGGTGTGATCGTTGATTGTGCTCAAAGAGGGTTTGAGGGATTACTGCAATTTGAAAGCATTTTTAAATTACGATTGAACGATTTTCATTTAACAAGTTCAAGTTATATTCAGATAGAAGTTTGAGCTCTTCCTAAGAACCGTCACTACGTGACACATTCCACCGCTACGATACGCAACGCAACGCGTTGACTTTTCTTTTTTCAGTATTTCGGCTGTAACTCAAAAAAAATATTTTGAAAAGGTAAATTCTTTATTATAGATTTCTCGATCCCGATCCAATTCATGATCCCGCCATTAACTCTGCTCTGTTAATGGGAAAATTTGTAGTTCTTCTGGCATTTTTAGTGTAAAATTGGCCAACAAATCGAATGCAATCATTAGTTTTTCGAAAAAATCAAACCTCAAAAAAAATGTAAGGGAAATGTATTACAAGGGGTTGGAGGCGGTTGTTACGTAATGCAAGAACGCTCCCTAAATGTTTGAACGGTTTTAGGGGCAATTTGCAAAACACGTGGACGTTTAAGAAAGTGAGATGCTTCATATTTTCAGGAGAAGGAGGGGAGGGCTGGAATTTAAAAATTATGTGGCCATGTCGTTTGTACACGGAGAAAAAAGAGTTCTCAAAATCGTGAACATGCGTTCATGAAAATAGGAACCACGAACAAAGTGTTCAAATGCCATGATACGTTTTTCAAAATCGTACCATGGGATTTGAACACTTTGTTCGTGGTTCTCATTTTCATGAACGCTTGTTCACGATTTTTTGAACTCTTTTTTCTCCGTGTAGATGGTCCCTAAGGATGATCTGCAAATAACGTAACTTATATTGCTGATTGTTTTGCTAGTTAAATTAAATTTGAAGAAATAATAAAATAATTTACCTGCGTAACATTACATTTTAACTACAAACAACTACAAGTTACATACAACTTATTTCGGTAAGGGTTCATCCAACAACAAAGTGACAAAATTTTGTTAAAAAAACACAAACGAATTACGTGATTTTGATTAATTACTAAATTTCACTACAATTTGGCCTATATAAGGGAGTGGGATAAAACAATCGATGCATTTTTATTAGAATGGACCCTCATGTAAATCCGTTTATCATATAAGGGCCATCCAGTATCCACGTGATTACTTTTTAAAGTTTTACAATTTATTCCCCCAATATAAAACAATAGAGCAGTTCTCTAGGATTTCGGTCATTCCATTTTTTTGTGTTTTTTAATCCGGCTGAAACTTTTTTGGTGCCTTCGGTATGCCCAAAGAAGCCATTTTGCATCATTAGTTCGTTCATATAATTTTCCATACAAATTTGGCAGCTGGCCATACAAAAATGATGTATGAAAATTCAAAAATCTGTATCTTTTGAAGGAATTTTTTGATCGATTTGGTGTCTTCGGCAAAGTTGTAGGTATGGATACGGACTACACTGGAAAAAATGATACACGGTAAAAAAAATTAGTGATTTTTTTATTTAACTTTTTATCACTAAAACTTGATTTGCAAAAAAAAACACTATTTTTATTTTTTTATTTTTTGATATGTTTTAGAGGACATAAAATGCCAACTTTCCAGAAATTTCCAGGTTGTGCAAAAAATCATTGACCGAGTTATGAATTTTTTAATCAATACTGATTTTTTAAAAAAATCGAAATTTTCATCACAAAAATTTTTTAACTTCATTTTTCGATGTAAAATTGAATTTGCAATCAAAAAGTACTTCAGTGAAATTTTGATAAAGTGCACCGTTTTCAAGTTAAATCCATTTATTGGTGACTTTTTTGAAAATAGTCGCAGTTTTTCATTTTTTTAAATTAGTGCCCGTGTTTGCCCACTTTTGAAAAAAGTATTTTTGAAAAGCTGAGAAAATTTTCTATATTTTGCTATTTCGGACTTTGTTGATACGACCTTTAGTTGCTGAGATATTGCACTGCAAAGGTTTAAAAACAGGATATTGATGTTTTTTAAGTCTCACCCAAACAGCCAACCATTTTTCAATGTCGATATCTCAGCAACTAATGGTCCGATTTTCATTGTTAAAATATGAAACATTTGTGAAATTTTCCGATCTCTTCGAAAACAATATTTTCAAAATTTTCAAATCAATACTACCATTTCAAAAGGCCAACATTCAATAATACACCCTTTTAAAATTTTAGTCTTGATTTGAAAATTTTGAAAATATTATTTTTGAAAAGATCGGAAAATTTCACAAATGTTTCATATTTTAACAATGAAAATCGGACCATTAGTTGCTGAGATATCGACACTGAAAAATGGTTGGCTGTTCGGGTGAGACTTAGAAAACATAAATTTTCCTGTTTTTAAACCTTTGAATAGCAATATCTCAGCAACTAAAGGTCGTATCAACAAAGTTCAAAAAAGCAAAATATAGAAAATTTTCTCAGCTCTTCAAAAATATTTTTTTCAAAAGTGGGCAAACATGGGCACTAATTTTAAAAAATGAAAAACTGCGACTATTTTGAAAAAAATTACATAAAAATGGCTATAACTTGAAAACGGTGCACTTTATCAAAATTTCACTTAAGTACTTTTTGATTGCTAAT
Source organism: Culex quinquefasciatus (assembly GCF_015732765.1). Taxonomy (NCBI): domain Eukaryota; kingdom Metazoa; phylum Arthropoda; class Insecta; order Diptera; family Culicidae; genus Culex; species Culex quinquefasciatus. Next base: position 83,796,243 of record NC_051862.1, read on the forward strand.
TTGATTTTACATCGAAAAATGAAGTTGAAAAATTTTTGCGATCAATTTTTCGATTTTTTGAAAAAAATCAGTATTGATTCAAAAATTCATAACTCGCTCAAAGATTTTTTGCCCATTCTGGAAATTCCTGAAAAGTTGGCATTTGATGTCCTCTAAAACATATCAAAAAATCAAAAAATACTTACAACTTTGCCGAAGACACCAAATCGATCAAAAAATTCATTCAAAAGATACAGATTTTTGAATTTTCATACACCATTTTTGTATGGCCAGCTGCCAAATTTGTATGGAAAAATTATATGGACAAACTAATGATGCAAAATGGTTTCTTTGGGCATACCGAAGGCACCAAAAAAGTTTCAGTTGGATTAAAAAATACAAAAATTAAAATTTAAGAAAAAAGATCGATTTCGTAGAGAATTGCTCAAAAGCTATGGTTTATGGCAGGCCTGCCCAAAGTCCGGCCCGCGGGCCGGATCCGGCCCTTGAAGCCATTTCATCCGGCCCGCAACGGTTTTTCAAAAAAGTTCTATGAACGGCCCATGAAATACTCAAAAAATGTTTTAATGTTTTGACTGTTTTCACATCTAATTGAATTGATTCTTTTTTGAGGATTTTTATTAAAATTTATTTTTCATAAACAAGTGAGTAAAAATGATTTTTTTTTTTCAGAAAAACTTTTCAATGATATAGTTTTGCTGGAAAAAAGCAAATTAATCATATTGAAAATAATGATCGCTACAAATATTTTTAAAATATTAAAAAATGCTTTAAATTGAGTCAAGAAATCAGATAGCATTTTTTTTTCATAAGCATCAAGAATTCCAAGAAATGTGAAGAGTGATGAATTAAAAACTATCAGATATATTTTTTTCTACACTTTTTTTTAAATTCATTTTGAAATGTTTTGTAAAATATTTGAATAAATGTGCAAACCAAAGCTAAAAAAGTTTTTTCGTAAAGAAGCTTTGAATCCAAATTACGTTTCAATAAATTTTATCTTGTCTCTTGATTGTTCAAACTTGAAAAAACATGCAACGACGGAATTTGAATGTTTTCTTTTTTTGAGTTTATGATATCAGGCTATTTAATTTCAATCGAATAAACAATTACAATACAATTTTAACGAAATGAAATAAAAATAAATGAAATAAATACATCTTTCAAAGATATCTTTGTTTTTTTCTTTCGTAAAATCAAGATATATGAATCTTATTTGCAACACTAGTTAATTTATTTGTTTATTTGAAACAACCTAATAAAAATATATATTTTATTTAACTATTTTCAGCTTTTATCAACATTAGTTCCGGCCCGCCACTGCTTTAGAAAAATCAGATCTGGCCCACAGGGCCAAAAGGTTGGGCACCCCTGGTTTATGGGTAACGTTAAGGTGAAGCCGTTGATGATTTTCGAAGAAAATTGATCATCACTCTAAAATGTTCTGTACTGAATTCAATTTCAAAAATTTCTGCACCAAAATGAATCAGTATGTGCCGGTTGTTGCCTTCTTGAAGCCACTGAAAGAATTTTTGGTCTAAATCAAATGTGTTTCAAAATTTATATAATTTTGCTGTACAATCATTGACATCCTAGTTGGCAATCATTGATGAATGACGATTTCCATAACTTTGCAAGGAATGGGATAATTGTTACCAAAAGGAATCAGCATGTGTGTAGGGCACTATTCTAAAAAACTTCTAGAAGGAATTTTGTCAAAATATTGATAGCGACGCAAAATTTATACCTTTGAACGAAAAATCATGGCAATGATGGAAGTCTTCACGTTAAGAAATTTGTCGTGCGCAAAGCGAACTGTTAAACTTTCTGAGCGTTTTTCAAAACCTCGTTGATGTAAGGGTGCTACGATATCACAAGATATCTCAGGGTAGACCAAAATGGCTGAAATTTTAGGTAAAGACTCTCAAGACATATCTCGGGTGAAAAACGAAGCCCTATTTTTGAATTTTGCTCTTTAAATAATACAAAAATCAAAAACTGACGATTTTAATATAAAATATTAAATAAATTTACTATAATTTTATTATAAAATTGTAAAAATATTTGTATCTTTTTTTTAACCAAGCTTTTTGGAATTTACATGTAAACATTAGCTCAGGCTCGACTTAGTGCAGTTTGGAAATGGAGGTTAAAAAAATCGGAAAAAGCAAAACTTCTGGAACAAAAAGGTGCTTCTGGAACAAATTTTAAGCTTTCTCAGAAAATGTTGATTTCAATATTCACTTTTATGTGAACTATTAAGGTGGAATGACCTATTATGAACACATTTGCCTTTCGAAATTTGAGCTTGGTCTTTGCTTTTTAACATTGGTCTTATATTTTGAGAAGCACAGTACATTTTTGTTAAGTTTTGTCTACTCCCTTTAAAAACATTTTAATTAGACTTGGTTCGAATTTATAAGGTAAAGTCGATCTTTTGACTTTTTTAATTGCTCGTTCACAATGTGTTTAAGTGCTCTTAAATTTGGTGTTTCTGCCCTTTCAGCGTTCTGAATTCGTATCGTCAGTTTTTTGCACAAATAAGGATAATTTTGATAAGACTTAGATAAAAAATATTACATTGTTTTCTAAATTAGAAGCTTTTATGTGTTTTAAAATACCCTTATTAAGACTTTCGTTCCAAACCGCCTCAGCTGATGGCTCGGATGGCTTTTTTTTTTTTTTTTTTGAATTAAATATACTTTATTGAATCTTTCTTATAATAATTACATTTGGTTTACATAATAAGTGGTCAGCTGTGGCTCTTCAGCTTTAGTTTGCTTTTCGTGATTTAAACACTGTTCATATTCATAACTTTAAAAGTATATGATTTATCATTTTTGTAACACTAGGTACAATGAAGAAAAAAAATTAAGAAAACATAACCTAACCTAATACTAACTTAATCTTACCATAAACTAAAACAATCCTTGAATCAAGGGGTATTCAGATATAGCACATTTTTCCCTGAATTTCAAACATTTTTCTTGAATCTTCTGATCCAACATTTTTACTTCTGCTAATTCATGAACCTCACTTGATCTAGTCCAGCCAGGAACATTCAAAACCATTTTGAGTACCTTGTTTTGGACACGCTGGAGCTTCAATTTATGAGTTCTAGCGCAACACTCCCAAACAGGTACTGCATACTCAATAACGGGGTAAATTATTTGTTTGTAAACTGCTAGCTTATTTTTCAAAGATAACTTTGATTTTCTGTTAATTAAAGGATACAAACACCTGATGAGAATGCTGCACTTGTTCAATATTTTATCTACATGCTGTCGAAACAATAGTTTCGAGTCAAGTATGAGACCTAAATAGACAACTTCCTTTGACCAGGGTATTGAAACATCATTCATTTTTATCAAAACATCATCCTTTGGGACAAATCGGGCCGATTTGGAAAGTGGAAAAATGATGGTTTGAGTTTTGGCTGCATTTATGCGAATTTTCCAGTCGCCAAAGTATTCGGAAAGAACGTCAAGACCCTTCTGAAGACGGCCAACTAAATATCTGGTTATTTTACCCTTATAAATAACGGCAGTGTCATCAGCAAAAAGTGACAACACACCATTACCAGGAAGAGTAGGCAAATCAGATGTAAAAATATTGTACAGAAGTGGGCCAAGAATACTTCCTTGGGGAACCCCAGCATCAATGTTGAATAATCCAGAAGCAATCCCATTCAGAAAAACCCTGAACGATCTCTCCGAAAGATAGTGCTGGATAATTTTGATAAGATACATTGGAAAACCGTATAAATACAGTTTATGTATCAAACCATCATGCCAAACATTGTCAAAAGCCTTCTCAACATCCAACAAAGCCATAGCAGTTGATTTAGACTCAAGCTTGTTCTGCTTGATGATTTTAGTTACTCTCGTAAGCTGATGAGCAGTATTATGCCCTTTCGGAAGCCAAACTGCTCATTCAAAATTATATTATTATCGTTGGTAAAATCCAAAAGCCTTGAATAGATGACCTTCTCAAAGAGTTTGGACAGACTACTCAAAAGACTAATGGGACGATAACTTGTTGGCGATGTTGGATCTTTTGAGGCTTCAAAATTGGTATGACTTTGCCCAGTTTCCAATTGGTGGGGAAGTAACCAAGTTGCAAACATTTATTGAAAATATTGGCTAGATGTTGAAAGAACTGATCACTCTGTTTTTTCAACACTAGATTAAAATGTTATCAAAGCCAGGAGCTTTCATATTTTTCATTTGTTTAACTGCAACTTTGACTTCCTCACCAGAAACATGGGAATCTGCAGGAAATTCAAAGGTAGAGTCATTGATTGTTGAAATACTATTGGCAACTGATGTTTCTTTACGGCTGGTCATGGAAGCGCCAAGATTATGTGAACTAACAAAATGAAGCCCAAGTGCATTTGCCTTTTCCTCGGATGTAATCAAAGGAGAATCCTCAACAATAAGAGGAGGAATAGGCTTTGGTTTGTTTTTAAGAACTTTTGAAAGTTTCCAAAATGGTTTTGAATAATTCCCAAGCTGGCTTACATGTTTTGAAAATTCTTGATTTCTGATATTGTCAAGTCGGTCTTGTATGATTTTGTTCAAATTGTTAACTGAAATCTTTTTGTCATAGTCCCCAGTCCGTTGATATTGTCTCCTATAAACATTCCTAAGTCTAATCAAGTGTTTAGTATCTACGTCAATATCAGTTACCTTAAAATTAACAGGAACCTCCCGAACGTTGGCAGCCTCTGCTTGGTTGATAGCCTGCTGGATCACCTCCAGCGAACGATCAATATCAGCAGAAGTTTCCGGGTGTTGATCATAGTCGATGTTGCTGTCTACCACTTGCTGAAACTGCTGCCAGTCAACGTTGTGGTAATCTTTCCGGGTTGGTTGCCGCTGCGGAGTAACGGAAGCTCCAACCTCCACAACCACCGGATAGTGATCAGAACTCAACTCTTCAAACACCTCAGGATGAGCCACGTTCTCAGCCATATTGGTAATGAAGAAATCGATGATTGAGTGATTCCCAGACCGAGCCACCCTCGTTGGACGATCCGGACTCACAACGTTGTAGTATCCGTTTTGCAGATCGTTGTGCAGAATCACTCCGTTCCGATTCCTCCTGCTGTTGCCCCAAACTTCATGCTTCGCGTTGAGGTCACCAGCGATGATGTACTTTGCGCTCCGCCGTGTCAGCTTCTGGATATCGCCCTTCAGTTTTGCTGCTGAACCATCTCTGGCATTCACCTGACGTGGGCAGTATGCAGCAATGAAGAGTACTGGGCCAACCGAAGTGGGAATTTCCACTCCAACGGCCTCGATGATGTCCAGCTTAAAGTGTGGCAGCCGGCGTGGCTTGAGATCACGATGAACAGCGACAAGCACACCTCCTCCTCCAGACGTGGTCCTGTCGAGCTGCGTCGCGATCTTGTAGTTTTGCAGATAAACTTTTTCACCGGGCTTCAGATGAGTTTCCGTGATGGCAGCTACGTCGATCTCCTTCTCGCGAAGAAAATCCACCAGCTCTAAATTCTTCCTCCTAATGGAGCAAGCGTTCCAATTCAGCAGCTTGAGGGACCTACGATCCATACTGGATGACGAACGAGGTCAGCACTTCAATCTGCTGGGTCTTGGTTTTGCATCCACGCAGTGCAGCGGACATCTGTTTGAAAATATTGAGGAGTTCGGTTGAGGTGTAAAGATCATTACCATTTTCCTCAACTGCTGGTTCTTGGGTTGGTCTTGGCTCCTGGCTGAAGCCCGGTGGTGGCGGTCTCGGCTCCTGGCTGGAACCCGGCCGTGGATGATTCATCTCAGCTCTCTTCCTGGGATCCAACGGCAACGGTGCCAAGTTCGGGACCTGGCGTCGCGGTTGAAGAGGTGGAAAATTTTGCTCCACCAGGGCTGGAGGAGTTCTACGACGCTGAGGCTGATTCTTCGTCGATGCTTGCTGCCGAATTTTCACGAACTCAGCTCTCTTGGGGCACTTTCGGTCGGTTGACGAATGCTCACCGTTGCAGTTGAGGCACTTCACCAGCGAATCTTGGATGCACTGGGATGTGATGTGCGCATCGGTACCACATTTGGCGCAACGACGCTTCAGGTGGCAGTTCTTACCTCCGTGCCCGAAGCCCAGGCAGTTGAAGCATTGTGTGACGTCACGATGCACTGGTCGGTATCGCTCCCACGACACGATAATGTTGAAAACCGCTCGAATTGCCTTCAGCTCAGGAAGCGTCGTCGATCCCTTAGCCAAATGCAGCAGGTAGAGCTGGTCACGGTACTTGATGTCTTTGTTGCGTCGGCTCATTTTGTGCACGGCCAACACATCCAGTTTCAAAACTTTTAGCTCGGCAGCTAATTCCTCCACTGGCATGTCGTACAGACCTCTGACGACGATTTTGAACGGCTTATCCATGACGACATCATGGGTAAAGTACTCCGCCTCGTTTTCGGTCAAGTAATCCTTGACCAGTTGATAGTGCTGCCTGGATTGCACCAGCACCTTAAATCCGTCCTGACACAGACGAATGTTGCCTTGGACTTTCCCAGACTTGATGAGTTCAACAAGCCCCGCTCGAAAGTCGATCGTTGCTGCTGATTGCCTCACATAAAAAGGAGGCAGTTTCTCCTTTCGCTGTTTCACTTCATTCTCCTTTGCTTCCGCTACCTGGTCCTCGTCAGGCAGTCCAGCAAACTTGTTGTTCTTCAATAGCTGCTCCTCGTGCGACGAAGAGTTCTCCTCCTCCTCATCCATCGGTACAGTACCGTCGCTCTTTTTCGTCTTTTTGCTGTTCGATGTCACTTCCAAAAGCACCTTCCTTTTGGAAATTCCCGGTTTTTGGCCATCAGTTGAGGCCTCAACCTTCCTTTTGGAAATTCCCACTTTTTTGCCTGCTTGAGCCGCAGGTAGGGCAATATTGCCGGCGTTTTGCGCCGGGACGCGACGAGTCATGTTGATTCAGACAACCTTCACCAACGAATGCTCGGATAACAATGCTCGGATGGCTTTTGCTCCTCACCATAACAAACTTTTCATTTAAACTTCATTAGAAACGATTATTGTTTCGCAAACTTTTCGCTTCATTTTTATCGAGCAGAGTTGTGTCTAATGAAAGCAGTAATTAAACAAAACGATAAGTATCGTACCGTTTAAAACCAATTCATTCGGAGCCGTATTTATCTGATAATTAAATATATTTTGTTTACCCATTCACACACTCACACAGCCAAAACATATGAACCTCCGCGGGCAGAAAACGAAAATTTCTGCACACAAGTGAAAAGTTTTGCCCCGGAGGGAAATCGTAACGAAGTTCGGTGGAAACATCGGGGCAAACATGAGAGAGCCTGCTCTGTGGAAAGCTTGGCTGCAGTTTCTATTTCCTCTTTTTTTTTTGCACCCTTCTGCTGCTGCAGACTACCACCCCATACAAATACCGCAGCATAGTTCTCACGCCCAAATGTGGGGTTGGAAAGTGGGTGGTGGTGGTGGCAGGAGTTTAGCAAGCGCATGTTTCAGCGAATATTTTATGCCTGTTGTTAGTTAGTTAGTTAGTTAGTTTTCATTTTGCTGCTCCATTCTGCCTGCCATTGACTGGTGCTGGCTGCTCAAAGTGGAAGACTAGTTTTTGTTGCAGTTTTCATACTGCTGACTACAGCCTATTACTCCTGGCTGGTTTGTACATGATGCTTATTAGTGATGTTTACTTATGCGAATTGGGCCGTGCTTTTTGGCTGGTGGGAGGAAAGGTTGAAATGTGCTGCTATAGGGATATTGGAGTGAAATAGCTACTGAATTGAAGATGTTTTTGATGTAGCATTGTTTTAACGCAGTCTAGTTCTAACAGCTTTGAACAATTGGAGAGGAAGATTAATATAAATCGTTTTTCTTTTAAATTTGAGATGAATTATAATCATCCGAGATGACGTGAGGACAAAAAACGTTTTTTGAAATGTTACCTTTTTATCAGCAGTCTTTTAAGCATATTCGTATTACCGTAAACCGAGGTGACATTGATAGGATTTCAATTTATTTTTCGAATATTTTCTAACTGCCCAAGTAACATTTTGTTCCAGGAGTTCTACAAGAGCTCTTCAAGATAGCTACAGCATAGCAGTTTGGACCGCGGTAGGATAAAACTCTCTTCAAGTACTCTTCCAAACTCCTGAAGAAATTTTGAAGAGAATTTTATCCTACCGCGGTATAAACTGCTATGCTGTAGCTATCTTGAAGAGCTCTTGTAGAACTCCTGGAACAAAATGTTACTTGGCCAAGGCTTTCCGATATTTGAGCCTGGACTGTACATGTTTTAAATGTGATAATCTTGAGACAAACCTTACCATGGTAAGGTTTGTCTCAAGATTATCACATTTAAAACATGTACAGTCCAGGCTCAAATATCGGAAAGCCTTGGCAAAATTTCACTTCGGATTATCGAATCACAAAAAAAAAGTTTTTCAATGTCTAATTGATTGTCAAGCTCAATTATGACCCCTAACCTAATCTAAAGTGATTTAGAATGGCGGTGATGAAATATTGATGAAATTTAATAGACATTATTGTACCATTCAAGTTTGACTGAAATGGGGTCGCAGAACTCGAATTTGATGATAAAAGTAAGATTGTAATACTTGTAAAGTAAAATTTCAATACAACTAAGCAAGTGTAAATAGTAGTTTATGCAACAAGTTGCGAAAAGAGGATTTTTTCAGCACGAGTCGTACATTTATCCAACGAGGTTCACCGAGTTGGATAAATACGAAGAGTGCTGAAAAAATCAAGTTTTGCAACGAGTTCCATACAACATTTTTTGCAATTCCAAAAAACACAAACTGAGTGAAATTTTATGTCAAATTTTCATGTATTTTGTCAATAAATCGTTTAAATCAAAAAATGTTGAAAAGTGTTACTCGAAACAAGTGCTGAAAAGTTCAACTTTTCAGCACCCATTTGAGTGCTGAAAAGTAGAACTTTTCAGCATTTATTTTGAAAAGTGTTGCTATTCGGTTCTGTTATTTTTGGTACAGAAAAGTAGGCTATTTCGTCGTTCAAGAATGACAGGAAAAGTAAATAGTTTCACGACGGAATTGCAAAAATGCATTTTAAAACTTTTCTTCATTAAAATGTGAATAACATGGCCTGTTGTCTTGATTTTTATATATATTTTTATTTTTTAAGCCAATCAGTTTTTATATTAAGTAAACTAAGTTAAACATTCTGACTTTAATGGGACCATCCTTAAACCACGTGGACATTTTTTTTAAATCATTGACCCCTCCCCTTTCTCCCCCCACCCAAAACAAATATTTTTGTATGGAGCGAGAACAATCGCTTACACTTCGGCTTCGGCCCTATTACAATGTTTTGCTTGATTTATTATGTTTTATGTAATCATGACACTTACTAAAATAATGCTAATTACATTGCTCATAACTGAAAACATAATATTTTTCAGTGTAGTATAGTAACCTGGACATTATTTTAGACATTAGTTTAGATCTGTAAGCCCATACATCCAATTGAAATGTGGTCAAAGGCAAACTTATGGGAAATTGGACCAGTCTTTCGGTAAAAATATTTTCGAAAAACCATTAAAAAACCTATTTTTTCAACATTTTTATTATCAAAACCGCTGTAACTCCACAAGGATTGGATTTAGAACAATGGTCAATATAAAGACTTTTATGTAAAATGGTCTGTAGAATCGACTCTCGTGTTCGGACTTTGAAAATTTTGATGTTTAGAGCACTTTTGAAAAAAACAGTTTCAGTAAATGATTTTTGCATTTTTTCAGGTGAGTTGTTCCATCCTGCATTTTTCGTGAGTCTTTTTGTAACATCTTAGGCTATTTTCACAAAAAATTTGAGCGAAAAAAAATCGTGGGCTCACCCTCAAATTTGACTTTTAAACATTAAAATAAAAAAATCTCATAAAAGTGGAGTGTTTTTATGTTTCAGTGTATTTTTTTTTTTAAGCCCTTCAAATTCCCTACAAGTTTGTCTTTGACCACTTTTTGATACGATGCAACGGCTTCGAGATACAGCAATATTTAAATTACGAAATACAAAAATATTTAATAAACTTACGCCCTTCTCAAATGTCACTATCGAGTAACTGACTCTATTTACACAAAAACGGCTTATATAAGCGTAGGATAACATGTCTACAAAGTTTCATTGAAATCGGAGAGGGTCGAGAAAAAAGAATCTAAAAAATTCCTGTTTTGGGCTGAAATTGCTCATTAATTTTAAATTTTGATGGAAACATTGCCAACCAGGAAAATAATTATTAATCGTCAACCACCGCTCCCCTCCTCTGCTGCTGAAAAGTTCATTGAAGCACTAATTTTACTCACTTTTCGATTTCGGGTTTTGAGTTGATCTAACGTAAGTTTCACAGGTTGTCTTGTACTGAGCACATTACAATTTGTTTCCTTTCATCTACCGCTTTTTTCAGAAATAAAATTTTCATCAGTTTTTGTTGAATTCCACATTTTTACAAATTATTTTAGTAGAATACTCATAAAAGAGGTAATATTCCGCTAACCAAATTTTCAACCATAAAACAAAAACTTTTTTTACTGCGTAAGTAAGTTTTAATGAAAATCTCAATAAAAATGCTGCTTTTTGAACTGCAAAAAAGTTTGTTCATTTTGATTGATTTTATAGGAATTTTTTTCTTTCCTGCTCTCAAACCGCAAACAGCATTCAAACTTGTCTGCCAATTTAACGAAGCTCACAAAAAATCGTACTTTTTCCATTCCATAATTGCCAAATACTCTATCTCCGCCCTCCCATCTACTAAACGACGCCGTGCGGCGACGTCCCCGACAAAACGATTCCACTCATCAACTACTTTTCAACATCAATAAAATTTAGTTTTTATCTCCGTGTTATTTCAATTTTCATTCCCAAATTTCCATCCGATAAAAATCGGCAAGAATAACATTTTATCGTTCGCTTCTGTGCTGGCTGGCAGGTCCAAAAGGTGCCGAAAAGCCTCACTTCGTCCCGAGCTCGAACAATTCGGAGCTCAACCTATTTCACCCCCTGACTCAGTCCCACCCTCCTACCCCCTCACAATGGCCATTTCGGGAAGTGATTGCCATTTTCGTCGGCCAACTAGACACCGAAACTGAAATTGAAATGAAAACCCCAAAAAAGTCAACCACGAGCCATTTTCTGTGTTCTATTCTCTGTGTTTTTTTTTTCTCTCTCTCTCACTCACTCTTCTCGGGGTTATTCCTCGGTTGTCCAATTTTCGTTCGCCAATCCTGCACTCTTTGAAGACGGGGAAGACGGTTAAGGGAGGGCAAGGTCAGAGATTCTCTGGTGGGAAAATTGCCGGATGACGCGATTCGAGCACGCGGAGACCTGGCCCGATGCGACGACGGCGTCCGGGGTTTGTCGCTCCTGGCAAGCCGAATGGCCCCTCGTGCTGCAGGGATGCAGTTGGGGAGATTATTCTGTGGGATCTGTTTTTGCATTCACCGGACATGTTTAAATTTTTTAGTTAGTTGTATTAAGGTGAAACGGGAAGCTTGCCTCAGATTGAGTTTTTTTCCTTTAGACTTAACTTCCTGTAGACTTACCTAATCAAAAGATTCACCGATTCACTAATTGCTTCCGAACGTCGAACATAAATGTCAATATAGGGGAAATATACCCATTTTAATCACTCTAAGCCGTTCGACCAATTCTCATCACTTTTGCCGTTTTCCGCTATCAAATCACAATTTTCAGATGTATTAACAATGGAGAGTTGCTTGCTCACTTTTATTTGAGCTATTTATTACTTTGGAACGGTCTAAAACACTTTATGAAAGCTGTAATTCACGATCAAAGTGCTGATAGGCCGATAATAGAAATAGGCTGAGAAAGGGCATAGTTCCCCTAGTTATTCAGCAGTTCCATATGAAAGTTAAAGAAAAAATATTAATGCTTCGATTTGGTTCAATATTGAATTTGGCAAAATTGGGGCTCTGGCCGAAATAAAAAAAAACGGAATCGACGTAACACCTTATAATGTGGCCCTCTTAAACCTTGCGGTTTCGTCTACGGATCCACAGGCGTGTATCGTTCTTTTTGCGACAAGACTCCGCCTCCCGGGTCTCCTAAGTGTGAAGGTATGGCACGGGGAGAGGGCGCCGAACACCTAATATTTACACTTAGAATTTTATGCGTCCGCCTCGGGATTCGAACCGGCAACCTCTGGATTGCAAGTCCAGTGCGCGGTCCGATTGATCCACACAGGCCGAAATAATGAGACTTGTATTTTTTGTTTGGCCATAAGCCTACGCCGAGTTAGAGTGGTTCGGGAAATAGCAAGTTTCGTCGATTTTCACAAAAATTTAGCCTAACATTTGAAAAGTCGTATGAAAACTTCCCATGCAGTTTTTACGGTGTCTAGACCAAAGAGCCTATATCTGGAAATATTTTTAACGGATTCCTCGGACAATTTGATGTATCATATAAAAAAATGGGCGAGGTTCATTAATAGATTCCGAAATATCAAAAGTTGCGTCTTTTAATTACGAAAATTTTGGTACCCCAACATGTATAGGTCATCGCTGACATTTTTGAGTTATCGAAGTTTTAGTAAAAAAAGATGTTTTTCCCTCGTTTTCGTCATTTTCTCGTTTTTGCCTACGGTGCGATGAAAAACCCGAATTTTATTTTCAAAAAATCATATCTCGGAATCCTGTTAATGAACCTCGCCCGTTTTTTTCAAATGTTATGTAAAATTGTCCGAGGAATCCGTTAAAAATATTTCCAGATATAGGCTTTTTGGTCCAGACAACGTCAAAACGGAAGTTTTCATAAGACATTTCAAGCTATTTTTTTCTTGAAAATCAAACTTATCTTCTTTCATTTGCGCCCAAGACAGCTAAAATCAGTTAAAATGGCGTGATGTTATGATTTTATGAATAAAGTGGTTTTTGTGAAAATCGACGAAAATAGCAATTTTTTGAACCACCCTAACACGGCGTAGGTCATTTGGCCAAGCAAAAAAAATACGGGTCTGATTATTTCGGCCAGGGAACCTGCAGTCCAATTTTGAGCCAAATCGAAGCACTTTTTTTTCTTTTGGCCGTTGCAATTTTTTTTTCAAGTTTATGTCCCTCGACTCTGACCAAAGTCGAGAGGGGGGGGGAATTAAATTACGAGCCATGGTTTTAACACTTTAATGAAAAAAGTGTTTTAAAATGCATTTTACACCTGTCCAGTTGTGCCATCATTAGTTTCCAAAATATCTAAGTTATGACGAAAAAAATTTTTTTTTGCGAAAAAAAAATCTTTACAATTTCAAAAAAAAATCAAAACATTTTTAAACATGCCTAACATGTTTTTTGGAAAAATATTTATTTTGCCCCTGATTTTTCAGACCAATTTTGAAGGGGGGCGACATAAACTTTGTAATATTTGCAACGGCCTTATAAAATGTATCAAAAAGCCTAATTGAAAATGAAAAAGCCTTTGTGAGCAAAAGCATGAAATGTAGTATGAGAAAACGTGTACACAAAAAGCATGTACCGAAGAAAAAAAATCAGATCTGCTCACCCCAAAAATAACATCCAACCGGCGAGAGTCATATTCAGATTACCAAGTCCTCGCCCCAAACCGCTAGGCTATCTCGCCGCTGTTAAAATGGTCGGATCAATGCCAATGTAAGAGTAGGATTTCCGTACGTCACGAAATACCTATCTGTCAAGATATTAAAAATATATAGCGGAATTAAAAGGAACAACTCGTCTCTTTGTATTCAAAGTCCAAATGGGTTTCATTTATTAAAAGATGAATAAATAAACAAAATTCAAAATTCTACAACTGATAAGTTTTGTAACATTTCAAATTAGACGAGTAGTTTTTAATATTCATCAGTTAAAAATAAACACTGATTGGAAAAAAAATCTCTATAGCAATTCATTGAGCCCAGAATAAAGGACTTTTTCTCAAAACATTGCTTCACAAGCTGAATATTGTTCCTTGAGCTATTTTAAGACTCTGGGCCAAATATCAGCAAAATCGGTCAACATTTACCCTTTGATACTGGAAGGTGAAATTTGTATGGGAAAATAGAAAAAAAAATATGGAAACCCCAATTTTCTTACGAATTGGTCTTCATATTCCAAAAAGTGAGATTCTTATTGGAAATTTAATGCTGTACAATTTTGTAAAACATACCAAAACTGTAAAATTCGATCCTGAAATGTTATTAGCGATTTTAAAAGTCATTTTTGTATGAAAAACATTTTTTTCGCGATCTTTAGGCTCGGGTAACCCATTGATCTCAACCAATTTCGCTCAAAATTTGCACAGATGCTTAAAATAACCCAAAAAACCGTTTTCCGCTTGTGGAGCAGGGGTAATTTTTCTGGGCACCCTATTATGCACCTATACTATCCATAAACGCATTAATGTCTCATCTGAATTTTGAACCCTTTTGAGATATTCAAGTCAATTTTTATTTGACCCGCTAGACTTGGGTAAACAAGACAAGATTGATGTTTTTTTTAATCTATATATATAAAAAAATTCGACGGTTTTGTTCGACGCAAATCAATTCAACACGGAACGTCAGATCGAGGAGATCTTTGATGCGTTGGGTACGTAAAAGTCCAAGGAAGGTTCTTACGCCAAAAAGTTACATCTTTGGTCACTATGGAACCGATTCCGGAAAATCTGCAGATTGCATTTGAAAGTTACGTAAAATCAAATTTTGATCACAGGAGGCTGAATAAACAAAAAGTTAAAAACGTCAGCAAACGAAAAAAAAAGGCAGAACGAAGTTTGTCGGGTAAGGCTTGTATTTACAGAAATATTGCAAAAATAGTGCTGAGGCAGAAACGTTCCATATAGCAAAATTGATCTATTGTTACAAATTTAATATGAAATGACTGATAAAGCAACAAAAAATCACAAAGTTTATGCTCAAATAATAACAGATTAAAATGTCAATAAATTGTAATTCAATGAGGTAAAAAATTTCAAATTACCGTAATTTCTTTCCTCAACTACATCCCTGCAGTATCAAAAAATTCGAGCCTCACAAAAGGATAAGTATATAGTTTTGGAGTAGCGGCACACGCGGCCAGCCAACCGTCCTCGTCTGGTGCGTTTCGTACAAGTGTTCGATGACAATTTCGCAAAAAGTGGCGTTATGCCAGCTAGTCAATGGAAGGGCCATTTGGCCCACTGCTGCATGGCACAGGATTGGAGGGATTTGTTCCGAGCGAGGACTGAATTGCCCGGTAGATTGCTGTTGAATGTGCTCGGACTAGGTTTTGTTGTGTCTCCTGATCGGTCGGCAATCCACTAGTTATAGAGCAACGGTGGAGGTTTCCCTCTAAGGGAACTGAAAAAGGCAACATATTTTGGCCATTTTGTCCTTGTGAAACGGCCCACAGTGGACCAACTTTGTGGAATGCGAAAGATATTGCTAACAGTGATTGTTAGGGAAGGTTCCACTCTCGCCTCGTCGGTTCATACCTCGTCTATATCTGCTCAGATAGAAGCGCTCTGTTCTCTGTTCGGCAGCCAGTCAGCCCAGAACCTGCTAGGATCCTCTGGCAGAACGGCGCGGGTTCTCTGATACGGATCTCCGCAGTGAGGCAGCAGCAACAGTTTAATATTATTATTATTGAAATGTTTCATTTTGATTCAAAATATTATTTTATAACTTTTTTTCTCATCGGATTTAGGTTCGGGGATCGTCTCGTCTCGTTTCGGAAACGATTTTGGGAGGAAGCGAAGTGACGATGCGATGGTTATGATGATGTTTTGGGAAGAGGTGTTTGAAGAAATAATCGTTCGGAATGAAGTGCGTGATTCAACAGTTTATTTGCTTAGAAATGTTTTAAAACTGGTATCGAAATGGTGATGAAATTGGCCAAAAGTGTAGAACTAATTCAAAGTATATAATTAATCGGGGGAGATTGATTAAAAAATTAAATGACTTATCTAAAAAGCTTGAAACCTTTGATACTTGGAAAATAAAAGGCCTGATGAATCCAAAAAATGAAAAAAAGGTTTATAATTTAAAAAAAAGTGTTCGTAATGATATGTTAAACTACGTTATTTAGTGCAATCGGATTTATCAATTTCTTGCCATGCATTTAAAATGCAAAAGCCAAAGTTTTAACCCTCAACTGTTAAATCTTTTCTCGAAAATTTTTATACAGCTGTTGAATGCCTCATTTAGAGCAACTTTTGTTCCACAAAAAAAACTTTACTTCTCTTGTTTTATGTTTTTCTTGTTTTTGTTTTAGGGTTTTAGTTTGCATTTATCTTGTTTATTTTATGTTTGTTTTTTTTTTGTGGTATTTGGCCTACACTACCCCCTCCTATCATTACATATTGACTTTCTATTTTTTCATGTAAATAAAGTCACTTTTTCAATTTTTTGCTTGTTTTTCATATTTTCTGCTCTAGAATGGCACCATTATCATTTCAATTGTAAAAAAATGCGTAGAGGCATAGTCTGGGACACTACAAAAATTATTGCATACTTCTTTTTACTAAAAATATTGGAAATGTAAGTTAAAAACAAAGCCAAAGCTGACTCCATTAAAAAAATACATTTTTAAAAACATTGTCAAAGTCACATAAAACAAGTCAAACATCCAACCCTTTTATGAAAAAAAAATCCAACCCTAAAATTTTCTAAAATTTTATGATTTCATATTTCCAATGCTTTTTAAACATTAAAAATTGGGTGAAAATGGATTTTTAGCGATTTTTTAGATCGATTCGGCGGGGTTGGTTTGATTTTTTTTAAGGAGTATGAAGCTGTGGAAAAATGTTAACTTGACTTATGAAACTATTGAAGCATTAACATTAATTCAAAATTGATATAAAAAGTTGGTTTTTATAAGATTTAAGCCGGATGCACCCTTCTTGACGCAGCTAAAGATTATTTAAATTGAATGTGTCTAAAAATTTATAAAATTTGAGAACGATCAAGTTAGTTGACAATCATTGATTAATGAAGATGTTAATAAATGTGTTTTCCACTTATTTCAAAAATTTCATCGTATCTTTAAGAGATTTTCTTGCATTGAATTTGAAAAATTATTTGTTAGTTAAAATATAACAATAACATTTTCTTAAGATCAACGATTTTTTTTTGTTGTATTCGTTTTGATGGTAATGGTAAACGAAAGCATTGACCTACTAAACAAAAAAGATTGCTCTTATATATCAGTGCGACGAATTAGTCATAAAAGCAATATTAGAATGAGCGCATCCACTTAGAACTTTTTCTTCGTTCCAAGTTTAGCTCGATTGCTTTATCTTCCCCGAACTCTTTCCTCATACGAATTTCCCCCATATGCAATCTACTTACTAATATATTTTACTTTTATCCGAAAACTAATAATAGAAAGAATGGAGCGACATTCCTCCACTTTCACCACCCCGCTTCAACCCTTCCTCCCACAAAATGTCCGTGAAACTGGCTATATACATCGCACACATACGTATCAAACTACTTGCCCCTGTTGCCGCCGGAAGAGTGATAAAATGAAAATCTTTTCTTCCATCAACCTAACCCTTCCGTGGCCTTAGACATGTCCCTTTCTTCCCTCGGTAGCGCCTTTTTCCACGACTGCTCGTTGGCCAAAGTGGCGGAGAGAAAATTGAAAATGGAAAAATATTAAATTGATTTCCCCTCCCCTTTCCCACCCACCGAATCGTGTGAGGACGCGCACTCACACACGCTAGCGGCGGAAAACACTCTCACATGCCGGCACCGGGCTGCTGGCCAAGGGTGGCAAACCTGCCGGCAACAGCACGCGTTGTCGTACACATTCGCACAACCGAAAAGGGTGTGTGTGTGTGTGTGTGTGTGTGTGGGAGGGATGCCGCCATTGTTTTGGTTGTTCATATGCTTGAAAAGTTTCACTTTTCAGCACTTGTATCGAAAAGTAATACTTTTTGACACTGTTTTGGTTTTTTTAGTTGGACGCGGACGCCAAGCTAAACAAAACAACTAGAAAAAAAAGTTCAAGGTTGTTTTCGAAATTACAAAAAATGTTGTATGAAATTCGTTGCAAACTTAATTTTTTATACTCTCATCCAACTCAGCAGAGCTTAGCCGCTGGAAAAAAACACCATTGTGCAAATTGTTGCTTAAACTACTACCTATTTCATAACATATCATCTTCTAAATATACAGTATGTAAAAAAAGTATTTACACCCCTTGGGCACTATGCACATTTTGTGATGAAACATGTAAAAAATTAAAGTTTGACAGGAACCTAGTACTACGTTTTGTTCAGAAACTCATGCCAAACATTTTGCTACAAAAAGCTCATGAAAAGATGATTTCTATAAAAAGTTATATAACAAATACTATTACGAAAATAAAAAAAGGTGCAAAAAAAGTTTGTACACCTTTCGAAAAATTAACATAAATAATGTTATTTGTTGACAAATCACCATAAATCCAGTCTCCCAACTCCAAATAGGCATCCTTGACTGATTAAAAATATAATTTGGATTGAATATAAAGTTTAGTAATTACTTAGTATAAAAGTTAATATAACTCTGGAAATTCTATATAAAACTTATCTAAACTTAATTTTGCAAACTTTTAATTCAAATAAATGTCAATATATTACCGTAGAATTGCTAAATAAACATTTTGGAGTGGGTATAACACCGTTTTGGGGGTCTTTGTATCGCTAGAATAGATTTTTCGTTGGAATTTCGTACCACCCCGGAATAACGTCGTAGGAAAATCCGCCGGCATCCGAACCGGTCCACGATACACAAGTCAACCTATGTGGAATCGGAAAGGGCATAAAATTTCCGATCTTTTGATACCCATACATCTAGGTTTTCTATAAAACCTACGTTTTATAGACGGTGTTATACCCACTCCAAAATGTTTATTAAGCAATTCTATGGTAATATATTGACATTTATTTGAATTAAAAGTTTGCAAAATTAAGTTTAGATAAGTTTTATATAGAATTTCCAGAGTTATATAAACTTTTATACTAAGTAGTTAGTAAACTTTATATTCAATCCAAATTATTTTTTTAATCAGTCAAGGATGCCTATTTGAATTTGGGAGACTGGATTTATGGTGATTTGTAAACAAATAATATATTTATGTTAATTTTTCGAAAGGTGTACAAACTTTTTTTGCACCTTTTTTATTTTCGTAATAGTATTTGTTATATAACTTTTTATAGAAATCATCTTTTCATGAGCTTTTTGTAGCAAAATGTTTGGCATGAGTTTCTGAACAAAACGTAGTACTAGGTTCCTGTCAAACTTTAATTTTTTTACATGTTTCATCACAAAATGTGCATAGTGCCCAAGGGGTGTAAATACTTTTTTTACATACTGTATAAAAAAATTCGATGGTTTTGTGCGAACGCGAATCAGTTCAATACGGAGCGTTGGATCGAGGTGCTCTTTGTTGCGTTGTGTTCGTATAAGCCCAAGGAAGGGTCTTACGATAACTAATTGACTCTTTGGCCACTCTGTAACCGATTCCGGAGCATCGGCAAATTGCATGGAAAAAGTTACGTAGGCTGGATAAGCAAAAAAGCCAAAAAAAAAACGTCTTCAAACGAAAATAGGCAGAAAAAAGTTAGGCTTGTATTGTATATTTCTTTCTAATCTAATCTAATCTAATCTAATCGAACACAAACGCAGCCAGTCCGATGAAAGCATGCTGGAAAGTCTTGTGATTAGATTACGCCCCAAGCACTTTTCTTGTCAATATTAATAATTGCAGTACATCCGAGAACACCCGAAAATGTATTGCAAAAATTAAAGCGGCCAGCCCTACTGCGTTGTGTTTACCGCAGAGAGGATTCTGAGAACGGATCACATTTCACAGAATCTACAGGGGAGGAGGGATGCGTGGACATACCGTACCAAACGCTCCGATTTATGATTGCAGTGGTGTTGTGTAGGGTGTGTTAAGTGTAATAATACATAATTATTAATTTATATTCATTTATAATGAGTTACCTGCATACCCTGCTGAAAACAATATTTGGTTATGAATGGAGACGCATAAAGAACAGAAGCAGGATGATAAAGATTGTTAAAGTTAAAAAGTTAAAAAGTTAATTGACTTTAAAACAGGAAGGTAGAAGAATTGAATTAGGATTTTACATGAATAAATATAACGAAGAAAAGAGTGAACGAAAACTAAGAGTAGTAGGAGAAAAGTCAAATAATTCATAAATTCTTTGAAAAGGATGCACTGCTCAGGATGTCCCGGACGCGCAAGATCGTGAAACCGAGTCTCATTAAAACTGGACCTAAACTAGAAGCGGCTTTTTCAGGATAATCCTTCGCCGACAAAATATCACAGCAACAGCATCCACTTTTGATAACGATTAACCTAACGCTCACTGTTTCTCACGCTTTTCCATTTATCGCGTTGAACGGTTCGAATTTCACTACTACAAGATCGAAGCTTGAATATCTACCCCCTGTGACGAAACGAGATGGCGATCCCCTGCGATGAAAAGAGGTACGATTTGGACTTGCATCCAAGTTATCGCAGAAAGTTTTATGCAACCTATGCCCATTGAAAAAAATGTCTCCGGAACGACGGAAAATGGAACAGCGCCGAAGCAAATGTCAAGTGGCATGAAAACCCAAATGAAAACTTTTTTTTTAAATTTGATTTTTTGTGGATAATCTTCAAAATTAGGCAAACACTTCACTTGATACCCATAATATGAACTTTAAATAAAATGTTAACACCAAATTTACACCGCAGAGTCACGCCAACTTCGCAAAAATCGTATCGAAATGAAGAGCAATAAATGAACGAACCGACGCGTTTCGTATACACGGAAACTCCGGCTTGTATTGTATATTTCTTTGAAAAAAAACTTTTTTTGGAATGTTATGTAATGTAATGCAACGACGTTTTTTTTATTTGAAAGGATTTTATGAGAAGTTAATATACTTAGAAGTTAATATACTTAATAACATGAATTAGTAATTTCTGTTTCAAATATTTCTGATTCTATAAATACAGTGACTACAGAGAGAAGGGAAATACTCTTTGGTGACTATCAAAGTTATACCAGTTTGTGTCGTAGATAACGGAGTATTCTAGAAAGATGTAAACTAGCATTTATTTCATAGCCCTAGGCTAGCAAGGTCCCAGCCAGGACCCTCTTATCTTACAGGATAGTATTGCACGATTTATGTTCTTTTCGAATCTGCAATAACCCAGAGAAGTTCATTTGTTTTTTTTTTGTAACTTTGCAGAGTAACTTTTTAGAGTCTGAAAATTTGTTAAAATGTTGTAGAGTAGACCAAAACAAAAAAATCAATGTATCACAATAAGGGTACAGTTGATGTCACAATATTATTTTTTTATTCGTGGATGTCACAATATTACATTTTTTTAGGACTGATGATTTTGACCATTTTTTTCCAGTTTTTCAGAGATTTGCTTAACTTAATCTTATGATTCGGAATGTTTTTTAGACCGTTAAACAAATTGTGTATAATGCTGACCCTTCGGAAGTTTATTGTGGCTCGCATGAGCATCAAGCTACAAAAAAGGTCAAAACTTGCTAAACGTTCCGAAAAAAATACTAACGAAAACACACGAATGAGTTTTAGAGGTGAAAATTTCAAAAAACTTGTCAAAAATACACTTTAACAAAAAAATATAAAAATCTGAGAGCTTGATTTTTTGTTTGTCTACAAGTTTGTAGAACATTGAAACACTCTGAATAGTAATCTTACAATTTTTGCTCTAAACCCAAAAATGACCTCTTACAGGTTCGAAAAGTTCATGAAATTTGCCCAAGACATACCTCTTACCAATTCAATCAGATCAGCTTTTTTCTGATCATAATTAGTCAAAATAAAAACCCACTAAAATTTTAAAGTAATTGTTGCAGACCCGACCCGACCAGCGACTCCACCAAGACAGGACCCAGGGAGACTACTCCTACACTTGGATTGAGCTATCAACCTAACCCTTTAGGTTAGACCGGGGCCAACATTTACTTCCCCGTCCGACGGAAGGCGTGATCAGACAAATCTCGTCTCGAAAAATGCCACCGGGACCTTCTGGGATCAAACCCAGGCCGATTGGGTGAGAGGCAATCACGCTTACCCCTACACTACGGGTCCCGGCGATTTGTGCAAAACATTGTTCTAATGTGTCATTTTGGTCACTGATCACGATTTTGAGGTCTTTTTTCGATAATTCAACAATTTCAGCCTGAAATGGTGAGAATTTGGTAATTTGGTGTCAAAGAGACATTTATGTAAAACTAGACGACCCTTCAGAATTCTGAAAAATCTAGAGCGACATTTGAAAAGGGCGCATAAGCATTTTGACAGCCAGAACTATTTTGCCAATTCCGACCCAACAGGTTACTATTAAACAAAACCCGCAAATTTAAAAGGTAGCTGGGAAGGCCAGCTTTAGTTTAACAATTCGAGTTTTATGATGAAGTTACATGTTGGCTCGGAAATTACAAAATAGTTCCAGCTTTCAAAATGTTTATCCGCCCTTTTCTCGTGTTGCTCCAGAAATCGTTTTTTTTCATTAAAACACTCAAACGCTCGGGTAGTCATTTGACCCCTATTTTTTTTCTTAGAAATCCCATAACTTTTGATAGAATTGACCAATTTGGATGCTTTCGGTTGCAAAAGATCCAGATTTGTCTATATTTTGAACTGCCAGATGGGGGACAAATGTGGTCCATTTTTACCGGAGATATTCCGGATTCTGTTGTACCTCGGCCCTCCTATATGGGTATTTGGCCAATATAATAAAAACTTTTCAACAGAAAAATTTCGAAATGATGCAAAACTACAAGGCATCATCCTAATACATCATCCTGCAAAAATAATTGACATGGTTAAGTCCTACGGGGCAGCGGAGCCGGTTCCAGTTGGGCAACAATTGACATCAGCTCAGTGAACCGTTTCCGGATAGAACCTGTTCCGGTGCCCGAAGGTCTTCAGCATGTCATGTATCTGTGCAGGATGATGTTTTAGGATGATTCCTTGAAGTTTTGCATCATTTCCGATTTTATTCTGTTGAAAAGTTTTTATTATATTGGCCAAATATCCATTTAGGAGGGCCGAGGTACCCCAACAGAATCCGGAATATCTCCGGTAAAAATGGACCACATTTGTCCTCCGTCTGACAGTTGAAAATATAGACAAATCTGGATCTTTTGCACCCGGAAGCATCCAAATTGGTCAATTCTATCAAAAGTTATGAGATTTTTAAGAAAAAAATAGGGGTCAAATGAATACCCGAGCGTTTGAGTGTTAAAAAACAAAATAGTTTATAGATACCTCCGCCATTTTTCGTTACTCAACTGAATTATCTTTTTTTTTGAACATGTCATTTTGTTGGCAATTTAATGTTTTTTTTTTTTAATTTAGAACAGCCTTTTATATTAAAAAAGTTTCGGTTATTTTTAAAGAATTAATGTTCCACAAAGTTCAGTTTTACTACAAATTTCCATATCTTCACCATTTCAGGCTGCAAATGATTGGAAAACACGTATTTTTTCGCATGTTTAAAAATTGATGGAGTCGATCCGCCCCTCCGTCACGATATATCGAAAAAGGAACCTCAGATTCGTGATCAGGGACAAAAGTTACCCCTTAGGACGAAGTTTCACGCAAATCGAAGAGAGATTTGTTCAAGTGGTCACACAGATATTTGTGTACTTTTTTGAAGCCAGATCTTTTGATTGCTAGCACGAAAAACTATTTCGTACATCCCTACCATCTCAAAGGCCAATTTGGGTAAGATCTCTGCGACCTCCACCCATTCCTCATCCCTTTCAGAAGTGTGTGTAGTACTATCCGGTACCAATATAATCTTCAGACGAGTGCGGGAGACCAGGGGAAAGTGAATCCGAGATACGGTCGTAGATTGAATGGACAATAGAGCGATATTGGAAAACGAGATGCTGCTGCAGGAGAGAGGTCAATCCTGGCGTCCAAAGCACGACCGGACCGGGACAACCGACGTATGTACACATAAGGACATGCAAATAGTCGCACTGAGGAGGTTTTCCGTGGCTTGGCGTTCTCCGAACGGCGCCCAGGATGCAGCGTTGACCAAGTCGCTGTGTTTTTTTTTGTGAAAGAATTTATTTGGAATAAAAATTGCAGTATTTTCTAAAATGTTTATTGACGTGAAAAAGCCACCTCAATAAGCTACGACAATTTTTCGCCAAACTATTTTTAGCCTGCAAAACTGTTCCAATTAGGAACTTTTTCTCAGGACACTTTGCAAATCTTTTGGGGCCCTTCCCACTCCAACCAACTTCTATGTTTTAATATCGTTAAAAATTATAGCCGAGGCAAAAACTAACTTTCTTCATTACGGTTGCCATTCTAAGGCTATTCAAATGTACGGAGGCTCGTTTTAAAAGTAGCATCATTTTCCGGAAACGGAAAGAGCAGAAATTGCAATTTGTTTTACCAAATGGAAATATCAATTGAAAATTTAAAGATTTCGTGTAAATTAATAAGGTATATTGTTATAAGTTTAGGACTCACAAAATATGCAATACTCCCTCAAATACCAATTAAGAATAAAAGCAGCAATTTCCTGGAAAACCCCCCATTTCATACCTTGTAACTTTCCGCTGGTTTCCTTGCTGGCACAACCGACACACGCCAACCAGCCAACCAACCAACGAAACATGTGGCCAATAGCTACAGTTTTTCCCGAGGAAAGTCGGGGGAAATTACGAGAAACATACACCAACTGGTTCTGCCCCCCTTCTGCTGGTGCTGCTGCTATTTTCTGCAGTTTTAATTGGATGGCGTGTCGTCGTAGTCATTAACTCGATGAGCAAACATTTGAATAGAATGGAGCGAATAAAAAGTTTTTTTTAAGGAACACCCAAAATGGGAATGCAAAATATTTCTGTTGAAATTGCAAAAAGTGACTGTGGAGCATTCGCAGAGTTGATCACATTTACAAATACAAAAAAGCTTTTAAAATATTTCGTATTAAGCTGTTAGTCATACCTAATTCAAAGCACTTTGCTAAATTTTGTCTCTTATTTGAGTGCACAATTTATTTTCCAACATTGTGCCAGTATCACGACAGTTGGTTTGCCAGTTTGAGCTTCATTTAAACGGAAACGTACAATTTCAATTCACATCAGATTCACAGTTGCAAAAAAAAATAAAACAACCGAAAAATTAAGAGCAGACACCCCGTTTCCAGCAACTCCCCCCTCAGTCCCCTACCGCGCCGGACACAAATTCAATTTAAATAATGCGACCATTACCAATTATTATCGCGTTTCGCGGGTTATCGAAACCATTCATCAACGTCAATGATCCTTTTGCCCACACTCTCGTTCTCTCTCTCTCTCTCTTGCTCACTCGCACACATAATAAAAGCAAACTTTCACTCACACTCTTCTGTTTTCTCTCTCTTTCTCTTTTGCTTTTGCAGGTAAGTGGGTACATCCTGACCGGTCATCGCTGTCCAAGCTGCGAGGATTCAGCCCGGGCCGTTCGCACAGTGGGTAAGAAGGGTTTGATTTTTTTTTTAATCTGGATCGTAATAAGTTTGCAAAATGTACTTATTTTTGTTGTATTTAAAGCCAGCAAATTTAAACATTAGTAAATTTTAAATAAATTTATGTTCCATGTTTACTTTTTCAAACGCAAATTATGATTTATAACCCATCTTAAAAATGGTGAACGTAGAAAAGTAAAAAGAAATAAAAAAGTATAAAAATTGAAATTACTAGCCATGGTTTCAACATTTTAATGAAAAAAGTGTTTTAAAATGCATTAAACACCTGTCCAGTTGTTTGGCCATCATTTGCCACCAAAACATCTAAGTATTGACGAAAATTTTATTTCTTGCGAAAAATAAAATTTTGGTGGTGCTGTACAATGGAGTTTTTAAAAAAAAACGTTACTTAATCCACCGATGGTGGTTGGTGCCTTCCTCACAATTATGTACATATTTGTTATTGTAATAAGAATGTCAAACCTACAAATTTTATCTAAATTTTACTTCTTACAACATATCTACATGGAGTATGGGGTCTAGAATCCCAAAAATCATTGGACGTAATATTAGAATACGAGGCTGTTTCATGAAAATTGTTCACTTTCAATAGTTATATTACTTTAAAGTTTTGTAAGCCTTAAAGCAGTAAAAAAAATATCTGTTCATTTTTCCCGGGGGTTTCAAATCAACAAAATCCCGGGAGCCAGATTTCCGGATAGATCTTTTTCACCAACATATTTGAAATGCGGCCTCTGAAATGTGTACAAATGACACTTAGGTGCCCATAACTTTTGATAGGGTTATCAGATCTTCAATCTTTTGGGCTTGTTGGAAAGGTCTTTTGATTACCTATCCAACGATGGGTCGCATGATAGATCCGGACAACTGTTTCATCAACATATTTGAGATCCGGCCTCTAAAATGTGTACAAATGACACTAATCTGCCCCTGATCGCATAAATGTCCCATATGCATTTTCATCACTTTTGAGTTATTGATGCAGTTTGGTTCAAAATCGTGTGCTCTTTCAAAAGAGCATATAACATCCAGTACATCCAGAAATCAGAGGAAATCTATTTTTTTTTCGCGAGAACTCAACAAATAGCCTTATGTATGGGACAAACTTCAAATGCGTTTTTCTCAGCTTGCTGTTTTTGCATATGGGACATTAATGCGAACATGGGCAGTAATGTGCTCATAACATTTGATAGGGTTATCAGATCTTCAATGTTTTGGGCTCATTAGAAAGGTCTTTCAAATACCTTTCTAAAAATGTATGATCAGACGGGTTTGCTTACAAAAACCACCCTTTTTACAATCTTTCAAACTTTAGCCAGAATCGCTTTTTTAGCATAACTTTTGAAGTACTTATCAAAACTTCATAATATTAACTTGGGTCTTGTGGGACCCGAAGACGGATCGAATGAGACCAGAACGGTCCAAATCGGTTCAGCCAGTCCGGAGATAATCGAGTGCATATTTTTCGGTGCACGGACTCACAGACATACACACGCACAGACATTTGCTCAGAATTTGATTCTGAGTCGATGGGTATACGTGAAGGTAGGTCTACGAGGTTGAATTAAGAAGTTCATTTTTCGAGTGATTTTATAGCCTTTCCTCAGTAAGGTGAGGAAGGCAAAAATCAAAACATTTTAAACAAGCCCAAACATGCTAAATGCAGAAAGTGCATTTTAGATTGTTTTCAGTTGATTAGACTTCTATTTTCATGGAAATTTTGAAGTTTTTTGGCATTTTTTTGCCCCCTGATTTTTCAGACCAATTTTGAAGGGGGGGGACACTTGCAACGGTCTAAATGAAAAAAGCATGCAGAATTCTAAAACAAATACATTTGAAATTTGAAATTAAACTCATGTTTAGTTTAATTTACATTCTTTGCAATACTATATCTCAGCTACTAAAGATTGGATCAACAATGTCCAAAAAAGCTATTTTTCTTAGCTTTCCAAGTACAGTACAGACTCGATTATCCGAAGATTCACTTATCTAAAGTTTGATTATTCAAAGGTGTGTATGAGACTTCGGAAAATCGGATCCCATGTGTCCCATATGCAAAAACATATGGAACATTTATGCGATCAGGGACAGTGTAGTGCAACTGTCACTTTACACCGTCTCCTTTTTCAGCAACCATATTTTAACATAATTCACCATCACTTTGTCTAAATTTTACAAAAGAACTTTTCGAATTAAAAATTAAATTTTCCTTCTAAAATGACTTTTAAATTTCTATTGTGTGCATTTTCGATACATTCCAAAACACTATATTTTTCAATCGTAAACAGCAAAAAAAAAGTTGGATTTTAGAATATTTAAAATTTAACTCATTTTTGTGAAATAATACATAAAAATTGTGTAAAATGTGAACCTGATGAATATTCACCAGTAACTGATGTAAGTTCATCATTTTCTGATGTAAGATTACACATTTTTTTGACACATAATCTGTGATATCAAATAATACAAAAAATCAAAGGAGGATGTTTGTCAAAATCGAGTTTTGTAATAAGAATTTATTTAAAAAAAATGGGTAATTGGGGTAACATTAAGCGACTGCCCCCCCCTTCCCCCTCCCCCTATTCTCAGAAATTTGTTTTAAATTTGAATGAATGACGTAATTTTCAAACTGTCTAAATTATTGTCCCACCTTCCTTGATTAGTTAGGCACGGTAGTGATCATTACCTACAATTTTGCGAAGATTTTCGAATGTTTTCTTTGCCGTTTTCAATGGACAGCCCATGGCATATTCGGGCATAGATAATTTATTGGCAAAGTTTCATGCAAGTAGAAAACCCTCAAAATATAAATCAGTTTTTTTAATGCGAACTTCTAAAAAACTGCTCAGCTTTAAAATTGATTTCGGCTTAGTTGAACACAACTTTTGTTTTAAGTTTTAGTTTTCCCCTCCCTCTTCTATAAGTTTCCATGTTTGATGAATGAATAGTTTTGAATGATTGTTATCAATTTTATTTTGAAAAGATTTGTACGTCGGATAAATTTATATTATGATTAGGACTAGTCAGAAGATTTACACGGAATTTATTTATTTATTTTTTTGATTAAAACTCATGTTTATCATTTTTACCTAGTTTGTTTGTGATAATTTGTCTATGGAATATTTTGCTAACTTTTAATTCAACTAGCAATTTTGAAAAGTTTTGAAACATACATTCTTATTTGTTTTTCAAAATTATTTTTCATCGCCAAAAAATAAAACCTTTGTAATTTTTGTACATCTGTTAGCAAACTATAAACTTTAGACTGATCGCCAAAATGTCCCATTTTCATCGCTTTTTAGTTATTGATGCAGATTGGTTCAAAATCGTGTGATCTTTCAGAAAAGCCAACAACATCCAGTGCTTTATTCTGGAAATCAGAAGGAAATCCATTTTTTCACGAGTTTGAGTCTAATCGTGTCCAATTTTAATCCAAAGTGCACCCACTGTGCCCATTGTTCATAGGATCGCTATCGCGCTCGCTGGAAAGGGGTTTCCCGCGTGGATATCATATCATCGTGCAATTTGCACTCGAGTATGTATATTTATCCCTCCGGCCACCCCCGGTGGTGACCGTTGTGGGAGGAGGGGGTAGGGCGATGGTTTCCCAGGTGAGGACGTAAGTGATCGACGGCGACGGAAACTCCG
The DNA here is from genome assembly GCF_015732765.1 of Culex quinquefasciatus. NCBI lineage: Eukaryota > Metazoa > Arthropoda > Insecta > Diptera > Culicidae > Culex > Culex quinquefasciatus. The sequence goes on from NC_051862.1 coordinate 83,825,410, forward strand.
AACGAGTGTTCCCGGCGTTAAGACCGTGAGTAATTGCGCACCGTGTTCGACTTTTGCAATTTATAATTAACTACAATGGATGGGGATCGAACAAATTTGCATTTTAATTATCTTTCGAAACCGGGTCGGTGGTGGAGGTGGTCGAAAGCATATGGACTGGTTGAGCGAAAATGGACACGTATGAAAGAGGAAGGGTCACGTTGCAGAAAATCGAAGTGGACTTTCGGCAATCCATTATTTATTTAATCACAGGATTCGAAGCGAGTTGTCCATAACAATTAATGGGTGAGCCAAAACACTAGCAACGCATATTTTTTAATATGTTTCGAAAAAATAAGAAAAATAGTTTACAAGTTGGTACTTTTGTTAGGTAGATTTATTGTCGATTTGAAACTTTTTTTTTCAATGAATTTAATAAATGTTTGTCTCTTAAGTGGAAGGCATTTCAATTCAATGCACTCTTCTTCAAAATTAGCGAGAAAACTTTGGCGCCATTTCTATTCTTCCTTCCTTACCTCAAGGCCAAGGTTGCGACTTCATCCCCAATCATTTTAACGTGAGTTCGTTCAAAACTTCGGCATCGGGGGAGGAAGAAGCAACAGAGCAAAAAGCCCCCAAACCAGGAAAACATAGAAAATCGTATCAGTATCACAAACATGATTTTCTCCTTACTGGTTCCCAGTCACACTTACTCGCTCAAGCACACACACACATACATACAGACAGACCGGCAAATACACACCCCCACAATCGGCACAGTGTCGGCGGCGCCTTCCCAAATACTGCTGAAACTGCTGAAAATCACACTCTCCCTCTGTGTATAGCCCCAGCCAGGAAAGTTTAAATGGAAAGAAAACATCATTAAAGAATTTATTCAGACCTCGTTAGAGAAGTTTAAATTCAAAAGTTATTATAATTTAATGGTGGCAAATCAGGGCTGCATTATTATAATTTTCTGTATGACATTAATGATGACGACGTCTTCTACTTGGTCCTTCTTCGTCGTCCTCGTCGTGTCCGGGGAACTTCCGGCCTAGGCCATCATCGCGGAAGGAGAGGGGCACAGTGTCTCACAAAACCCTGTGCGGGTGCATTTTGTTAGTAAACGGCCTGCCAGAAGATGCTGCTCCAATGTATGACAATTACACAACATGAATGGGGGAAGGGGAGGGAGGATGGTAGAAGGTCCACATTTTCTTTGGCCTCTCGTGCCTCTGATGCTGGTGCACATTAAAACGAAAAACTCGGATAATGGCAACGGACTTGATTTGCAGAGGAAGCGGAGAAAGAAACGCAATGAGGGTTGTGGTCACTAACGAAATCGGGTGCATGTTTGAGGGAGAAGTGAAAATTGGAATGGAAAGTATAGAAAGTTTTCTACTTTCACATTCCAACTCCCAAGCCTTAAAAAAGTTGGTATGGTAACTTGAACTCACTGGGTCTCGGACATAGCGGACATAGCTGAACCAATCGAGCTGATGCTTTTTTCTCGTGATTTGTAAGGATTTCTAGATGACCTTAGAATTCTGCAGAACTCAATTTAATCAAATCTGTAATTTTTGCGATCAAAAACATCATTTCAACATTTTTTTCGCGTGTAAAAAAAAATCGCCAGAATTTCCGCGAAGGCAGTAGCTATAAACACTTGGAACAATGTTTTCGGTCGCAGAAATTGCAGATAAGATCAAATCGAGTTATGCTAAATTTAACGATCTTCTTGAGATTCTTACAAATCACTGGAAACAAGAATCGTCTCGATTTGTTGAGTTATGCCGGAGAACCAGCGGATCGATGTTACCGTTCCAATTTTTTTGGAAGACTTGGGCGTTCGTGTAAGTTTGACGGACATGCGTTGGGCGTTCCAGTGTTAAATAAGATGGAGATTTTTGAAGAATGAGTTAATGGAAGTCGGGTAGATTTTCAGGCGAATCTAACTCTGTCTCCAACTATGGCTCATGAAAAATTAAAGAAAAACCAACCCCAACTCCAACTTCAAGAGATTTAGCGACTACGACTCCGACTCTAACTCTTCAAAAATATGCGACTCCGACTCGAACATTTATTTCTATACGGGTATGTTTTATGTTTTATGTTTTATGTTTTATGTTTTATGTTTTATGTTTTATGTTTTATGTTTTATGTTTTATGTTTTATGTTTTATGTTTTATGTTTTATGTTTTATGTATTATGTTTTATGTTTTATGTTTTATGTTTTATGTTTATGTTTTATGTTTTATGTTTTATGTTTTATGTTTTATGTTTTATGTTTTATGTTTTATGTTTTATGTTTTATGTTTTATGTTTTATGTTTTATGTTTTATGTTTTATGTTTTATGTTTTATGTTTTATGTTTATGTTTTATGTTTTATGTTTTATGTTTTATGTTTTATGTTTTATGTTTTATGTTTTATGTTTTATGTTTTATGTTTTATGTTTTATGTTTTATGTTTTATGTTTTATGTTTTATGTTTTATGTTTTATGTTTTATGTTTTATGTTTTATGTTTTATGTTTTATGTTTTATGTTTTATGTTTTATGTTTTATGTTTTATGTTTTATGTTTTATGTTTTATGTTTTATGTTTTATGTTTTATGTTTTATGTTTTATGTTTTATGTTTTATGTTTTATGTTTTATGTTTTATGTTTTATGTTTTATGTTTTATGTTTTATGTTTTATGTTTTATGTTTTATGTTTTATGTTTTATGTTTTATGTTTTATGTTTTATGTTTTATGTTTTATGTTTTATGTTTTATGTTTTATGTTTTATGTTTTATGATTTATGATTTATGTTTTATGTTTTATGTTTTATGTTTTATGTTTTATGTTTTATGTTTTATGTTTTATGTTTTATGTTTTATGTTTTATGTTTTATGTTTTATGTTTTATGTTTTATGTTTTATGTTTTATGTTTTATGTTTTATGTTTTATGTTTTATGTTTTATGTTTTATGTTTTATGTTTTATGTTTTATGTTTTATGTTTTATGTTTTATGTTTTATGTTTTATGTTTTATGTTTTATGTTTTATGTTTTATGTTTTATGTTTTATGTTTTATGTTTTATGTTTTATGTTTCATGTTTTATGTTTTATGTTTTATGTTTTATGTTTTATGTTTTATGTTTTATGTTTTATGTTTTATGTTTTATGTTTTATGTTTTATGTTTTATGTTTTATGTTTTATGTTTTATGTTTTATGTTTTATGTTTTATGTTTTATGTTTTATGTTTTATGTTTTATGTTTTATGTTTTATGTTTTATGTTTTATGTTTTATGTTTTATGATTCATCGCTCCTTCATTGAATTTTAATCATGGGTACCGAAAACCGGGGTGACTTTGTTAGATTTGATACTTTTCCGTTAAATATAGAGTACAAATTAAATACGTACGTAATGTTATGGAATTTTACTGACCGTGATGGAGAAATGTTCAAAGAAGAAGTTTTCAATAAAATTTTAATAAAGTTTCAAAACAAACATTACGAAAATGTGTCATGATTGCAAGAATCGAAAAAGAGTTCATATCGGGAAACGGAATGTATTTTCGGATTCAGGAAAAGATAAAATTTGCTTAAAAAAAAATAAGTTTTATGTGTTTTTGAAACACAATAAGAATAAATCTCGAAATGTATATTTATTTTCGGTAAAACTAATTTCATATGAAATGTGAAAACTTTTGATTCGTGCTTCGTATTCGTTTAAAAGGGAAATGTAAATCATTATATTTGTAAACAAAACCTGTTTTAAAAAAATTTTGTTTTATAAAAAGTCAGAATTTTTTATATAAATATACCTACTTCCATCATTGCCAGGATTTTTCTTGCGAAGATATCAATTTTACTTCCCTGATAAATTTTACAAATTCTACAAATTGTTCAGAATAGTACCCTACACGTGTTGATCGAATCGTTGTTATTCGATGATTGTTAACCAGGAGGTCAATGATTGCATCACAACATTTTATAAATTTTGAGAAACATTTGATTTAGAAACAAAATTCTTTCTGTGGCTTCAAGAAGGGTACATGCGGCATATGCATTTTAGTGTAGTTATTTGTTAATATATTGTTAATATATATTGTCAATATATTGAATTAAATATAGAACATTTTAAACTGATGATCAATTCTCCATAAAACTAAAAAATAATAACATGGATTTTTTTTTCTTAAAGACTACAGCAACCTCAGTGATTGAACGTTGGACGTAAAAATAAAACTTGAACGATTTAAATCTGATTTTACCTAGAAAAACTTTGACTGTCAAAGTCAAAGTGCAAAATAAGAATTCTTAAAGAAACTATTTTTTTAAACCTTGTGTGGTCTACCCCAGCACATGTTCATCCAGGTTTACGGTACACCTTTTTAAGTCGGAAAAGTAGGACTTCTTCAGTAGTGAAACATAGGTAGTTTTCAATTATCTGAAAACATTAAAAATAATAAAAAAGCTTTGCCAAATTGTTATATGTAATTGAATAGGGGTATTCAATAGGGTGGTCCAAATCTGGACTTTTTTGGGGCTACTCCCTGAAATCAAAGATTGACCCATCACTAGGCTAAATTCCAAATTTGAGCTCATTCTGACCACGGGAACCCCTCCCTCCAATCGCTTAAAGTTTGTATGGGAAAAATCGTCAAAATGTATGGAGAAAAGCAACTGTTTTACTTTTTACCTGTAGAAGGCGCCATAATTATCCGATTCTTACCATTTCTTAAATGTAGAACCTTCATTAAATTTAGAACAACTTTCCCGAAGACACCATATTTTTAGGATTTTTCCCGCGAAGTTATTAGCGCCCAAAACTGACCCTTTTTGCGCGGCCAGCTGTAAGGGGCTACCTAACAACGATGTTTATTTCCAATTCGTACACGCACGTGCTTTCTCTCAGGTTCAAACTCTCTCACGAGCTTGCCTGCCTGCCTGTTTACCTACAAGCGCGCGCTGTTTCTCTGCTTGGACTTTTGTCGTCGTCGTCGTTTTTGTTTGCTATTCGCTGCGCTGCGTTTCTTGCATGTTTATTATGATTTTCAACTAAAATAGCAGGATTGTTTTGAGATATATTTAGCATATTAAGTCTTAAACTTTGTCAAAAATTAAAAAAAAACTGCGCTGAAAAAAATAGTTTAAAGAAAAGACAGCTTAGGCTCAGTTAAAAAATTACAGCAAATGTCATGAGAACAGGGTTTGTTTGTTTTTCCAAGCATTACACGCAGTTTTTCGTATATGCTAAAGAAACATGATGATGATTCAATTATTAAAAAAAAATCTTCAGGTAAAACGAATGTTGTTCCTTTAGGTAGTTTGCTTTAACAAAAATATACTTTAGTACAAATCAGAACAAATCAAGGCAATTTTACAATTATTGCTGCGAATTTTCATTCATACTCTCTAAAATTATTTTTTTATTCTTTCTGGAAGTTTCTTTCTGTTTTCCTAGACCACCTGCAACAAATATTGCAACTGTTTATCATTTTTTGTCAGTTTACCTGTAATTTTTTCGATTCAGGGAACATCTCTTTCTGCACAATCGTTAACTACCTTCAGATCTTGCAGTTGCGGCCTTCCTTTAAGATACTCGTTTGGATTCAGTTTAAAAAAAAAATCTAAGAAAATTCCTTCCTTTTTATCTAAAAAAACTGCATTGTATTTCTTGTAACAAAAGCAGATAAATTTAAATCCAAAACGTTTGCCATTAGGTTTGGATCAGAACAGATAACGATTCATGGATGAACTAATTCATCAAATTTGTATTCTCTCTCACATGCTCTTATAATATGATATCTATTGCTGTGTTTTTTTGTTTTGTTGATCACATATTACATTAAATTTTATATCTCAAAACAATCCTGCTATTTTAGTTTATAATAAACATGCCAGGAACGCAGCGCAACGTACGGCAAACGAAAACGACGACGACGACAAAAGTCCAAGCAGAGAAACAGAGCGCGAGCTTGTAGGCAAACAGGCAAGCAAGCTCGTGAGAGAGTTTGAACCTGAGAGAGAGCACGTGCGTGTACGAATTGGAAATAAACATCGTTGTTAGGTAGCCCCTTACAGCTGGCCGCGCAAAAAGGGTCAGTTTTGGGCGCTAATAACTTCGCGGGAAAAAATCCTAAAAATATGGTGTCTTCGGGAAAGTTGTTCTAAATTTAATGAAGGTTCTACATTTAAGAAATGGTAAGAATCGGATAATTATGGCGCCTTCTACAGGTAAAAAAGTAAAACAGTTGCTTTTCTCCATACATTTTGACGATTTTTCCCATACAAACTTTAAGCGATTGGAGGGAGGGGTTCCCGTGGCCAGAATGAGCTCAAATTTGGAATTTAGCCTAGTGATGGGTCAATCTTTGATTTCAGGGGGTAGCCCCAAAAAAGTCCGGATTTGGACCACCCTAGTATTCAATCATTAATTTAGTTGAATATGAAGCTTTACAGAGTTTCAATAAGGCTATTTTATAATAAATTTTCTTAAAACTTTTGCAAAACGGGTATACACGGAAACCAATTAGTTACTATTATGTTCTCTGAAAGGTTACATTCACCCTATTTGATTGGAGGGTATTAATAAACCAGGACACGGCTGATGATAATGACACCCAGTGTGTGAGTGTGTGTGTGTGTTGGTACGCCACGCGGAAGATGAAAACAAACAGAAAACTCATTTGATGACTCCATCATTACCCACACGTGCACACAGATCTGTTTAATTAATTAATCTATTAATTAAAATCGATTAAGGTGCCACGCAGACCACCCTCATTTATGAGTGTGTGCGCGTGTACGTGTGGGCCCAGACCACACACACACACATGTGCGCGTGATGGTAATTTGAGCTGTGCATACAAAATGTAATTAACTTTGGTTCGGTTTCACCACCTAGCCAGGGGAGGTAGGTGGTTCCGGAAGAGGGTGGTGAAATCATAAACTAAGCGCGAAAACGCATCGATGTGCGATGGCAGCACGCACTTCAAATATTTGAGAGGTAATATCAAATTACCTGCGCCATTATAATGTAGTTGGGAATGGGTCACTTGAGAATATTTATCCGAACCAAAGATGTTGCATAATTAAGTTCCACCACCCACCCACCACTTGGCGTTGCGGTCACGAATTAGTCTAATCAGCGAAAGGGCACAGCTCTTCAACAGTGCAAGTAATAAGATGAGAGGTTTCTGAGATTGTGGTTAAAAGCAATCGTTTGCAACACACTTGGATCGGATAATCGATTTTTTCGTTTTGCCGAACATGATCTTAGATTGAACTTTGATGATAATTGTTGAAATCTAATGATTTTAGTATACAAACTGATTTTAAACAACTCTAACTATTCTTAAAAAAAAAGAAATCAATGTTCAAATCACCTCTGACATTTGACAAGTATTTCCTTGTTAAAATGATAGTCTGCAAAACAGAGATAGAAGAATCTTCATCAATTTTTCCGGTTACTCTATTCCTGCTGCAAAGTAATAGTTTAGTTTATTTTTAAAACAACCATGAAAAACACACAAATGAATACACTTTTCCATACTGCCCCATAGTAAAATTTGCATCCTTTTGCCATTCTAATTGAAAAGGTGTCACCTCGTTTTTCCACTCTCGACAACTTTCTATCGGCACACCTATCATCAGGTGGCAACCAGAAAAAAGGGGGAAGTGATACACTCACTAAACTCTAAACTCACAATCACACACTGCGCTGAGCAGAGGCAGCACGTTTGCACTCACTCACACGTGGACTAGCAGTTGCAGCGTGCAAGTGAGTGAGCTGGCACACACACACACGTACGCACACACTCACACGCTCGGAGATCCTAACAAGCTGAACGACAACAATGCTTTTAGCGGAGAATGGGTTTTGCTTGTAGTCGATATAAATGTTTTAAAGAGCATTTTAATGTTTTCAAATATATACGCATAGCGCCACCACACCATCAGCAGGCAAAAATATCCTTGTGGCTGCGGCGACGACGGCGACGACGACGAAAAACGGGGGAAAATTGCGCAAGAGAGTGAAAACGAGTGAGTGAGTGAATGGAATGGAATGGATGAATGAATGAAGGGCAACAAAAAAGCAAAAAAAAACACACACAAAAGACGAAGGAAAAACAACAGTGTGCCACGAGTGTGAGTGAGGAAAAGCCCGCCGACGACGTCGACGTCGTGAGCCATGTGACAGAAAGGCGGTAATTTCTCTTCATAAACCTTTCAGCGTCGTCGACGGTGGCCTGGCATTTGTCGCCGGCACACACACGTGGCTTGCGGAACGTGGCAATGATAATAGGATTGTTATACGCGGTAATGGGCTCTATTACCTTGAAACCGGTGAGGAGTACACGCGTGTAATAATGTAAAGTGCTTCCGAATTATATTTGCTAGTTTTTTATTCGCATCCTAAATCTTCAATACAACTGAAAAACTTTTTTGAAGATTCAGTGGAGAATTTCCCTTGTCCCCCCAAAAAATGGGGCATCCACACTTCCCGTCTTCTAAATCCTTTTCCTTACCTCGATGCGCAGTGGAGATGGCAGCGGCTTTAAAATGAGTGCCTTTGGCGTTTTAGATCTTCACTGGTGGAGTTAATTTCATTTCCAATAATAATATCCTGTAATTTTTTAAATTAAATATGTCTTAATTAAACTTTCTTATAATAATTACATTTTATTTACATGCTAAGTGGTATGGCTTAATGCTCTTCATCTTTGTTGTATTTTTCGTTTTGTTATCAACTGTTCACATTCATTTATATATTTCAAATTGTTTTACATTTTTGCACAGAATAGAATACATTTGGGTAAAAAAAACAAAAGAAATCACTTTAAAAAACTAATCCTAACTTAAAACTAAAAAAATAAATTCATTGAAATATTCAACATCATTAGAACGAGTAAACTACGTACTGTATTCCAAGATAAATTCTCCAAGCGTTCTTACTTGTTCCGCACGAGTTTTGCACCCACGTAGTGTTGTTGTCATCTCGATGAAAATGTTCAGAAGTTCTTGTGGTGAAAACAGGTCACTACTGCCTTCATCCGTTGATGTTGGTTGGTTTTCCCTCGGTTGCTGTCTGAAGCCAGGAGGTGATGTGTTCTCTGTAACTTTTTGCCGCTGATTCAACGGCAATGGCTGCAGATTTGAACCACTCGAACAGATCCCGCTCCAGGTGACGCCAAAGCAGGAAAATTCACGTCCGTGAGTGCTGGTGGTGTTTTGGGACGATTTGGTTGGTGCCTTGTCGTTGCCTGCTGCCGAATTTTCACTAACTCAGCACTTTTTGGCAGACATGCATCGGCACTATGAGCTCTTTTTAACGGCACTCAGCTTGTTATAGATGGCATTTTCGTTTAAAGCAATGTTATGCTTGTTGCTAGGTAAAAATCTCTTGATTTTGGCTTGAATAATGTGTAGAAAACATTGGTTCATTGGAAAACCCGATTTTAGATATATGTTCATGTAAATGTTCTCTTAAGCTCTCAAGAAGAACTTCTTAAAAGCTCTTTGAGTGCAATTAAGAGTTCTTAACCTATATCTCGGTTGGGTTTCAAAATAATCTCTCAGGGTCTTCGGGAGCCTAAAAGACAAACGTAATTAGCGTATTCTAATCACTGGCACAACATGCTGGGTATCTTCTACGTGAAATGCCAAACAAGTTCTTCTAAAAGAGGAGTTAGAGCGGATGCATGTCTGCTTTTTGGGCAGCTCCGATTCTTGGTCGAATGGTCGCCACCGCAATTGAAGCATTTGGCTTCGGTGTTCTCGTTGATTGTTTCGCAAGCTTCAGTTTTGAGCTCACCTCCGCAGGTTGCACAATGACTCTTGATGAAACAGTTCCTTCCACCATGTCCAAACTGCAAGCAGTTCGAACATTGCGTCACGTCACGGTGCACCGGACCAGGCCTGCAAAATGTTTCCAACCCAGCGTACACATGAAGCAAACCAAAATGTCAGTTCTCTGCTAGCATCTGACTGTAAGCCTACTGTGTCCGTTCAACCACTGCCGCCTGACTCGTGCCGGTCGGCTGCTGGAGAATGAGAGACGTGAAAAAATGAGCTACACTCACTCAATTCGTGTCGTATGACTGACTCGTAAAATCCTCTCTAAACACTATTTTGACTATTTTTAAACAATTGAATGGTTCTTGACTGTGCAAAACACTTAAAACAACCATAACTTATATTCAAAATTACATTTCCACGCATAAATACCAACTTTTTGTGTAAAAACTTGTTTCTTTATGTGTGTGCGTGCAACGTCGAATGAGCGTTGGTCGACTACTGAAAGTACAGGCCACGGAGGACCTGTTTCATGGGGCGTTTACCTGGATCGTCATGGCTGTAGTATTCAATCTTTGTGTTGTTCAGGAAATCCCGAACGTAATTGTAATCCTTTCTGATAGGTAGCAGAATTTTGAGTCCATCAGCACACAAGCGAATGGAAGCTCGTAAAGCACCAGATTTGATAAACCCGGTCAGCCACTTTCGCACTGAATCCGATGTTTTCACAAAAATGGGTGGCTCCTTTTCCTGTCGTTTAAATTCTTCTTTCTCGCTTACGTCCACAGGGAGGGTAGTAAACTGGTTTCCAGACGAAGTTTGAGCGTCCTTGCTCAAACTGCCTGGCTTTACAGGTAGCACAACGGCAGTCTTGACCTTCTTCAAATCTGCCGATCCTGCTGGTGAGGACCGCCTCTTTTTCTTGCCGTGAGGCATTTTTTCCATTTTGGAAATATCATATCAAGTGAAACGATATCCTTTCTTTGATAAAGCGATTAAAAAATAGAAACAGTTCAACTCCGTGCCGTCATCTGGGAGCACCAACACACTTGAGGTGAATCGAGACAGCTGTTCGAGAATAGTTGACCAACAGTTCTTACTATCATTTTCTATCAGTCTGTCAGTCCAATGAACTGCCCTTTTTTCAGACTGCAGTCCCGATTCACCCTAGTTAACGGTATAGTATAGTATATAGTACTTTTAGTATAAAGTACTTTTCAAAAGGTGGAAACATGGGTTTCCTATGCTTATAAAACATTTTCAAATCAATTCATTTTATTTACCGAAATAACAATTTTACAGCTTGTGTGAATGGCTGATTCATAGAGATTTGGTGTTCCTTGAAACCAGGGCTGTGGAGTCGGAGTCGGAGTCGGAGTCGTCAAAACTCGAACAGCTGGAGTCGGAGTCGGAGCCGGAGTCAGCTAAATTTTATTAGCTGGAGTCGGAGTCGGAGTCGGAGCCGAAAATTTCTGATTACCCGGAGTTGGAGTCGGAATCGGAGTTATCTTAAATTCTTCAAAAAAATTGTTTTTTTTTATTTATCAGTATTTGCTCTAAATCAGCTTATTTTACAAAACTTCTTTTATTTTTAATTATTTTTCAATGCGCTTGAGTTGCCATTTTTCATTTTTTTAGAGATCTATGATCACTAAATAATAATCTGTTAATCAGCTCTAACCCAAGTATGTAGTATAACTCATAAAATTAAAACAATATTGGTTTTGTAGTCAGAAATATTTAATTGCTTTTTGACTGCATCCTTTTGCCGATATGTATATACCCTGTAAATTCAAATTTAACCAAATTTAATCCAGTTCTTTCTGAAAAAAGTTCACACACAGTGGAGGTTTAAAGTAAATCAATGTTAAGGAAAAAAGTTACGAGGTACATCAAAAAATAATAATCACTATTTATTAAAATCCGAAAAAATACTGACAGTATAACTCTTCTTACAAATATTCAACGATTATAACAATCTATTACTTGGAACTCAACATGAGTATTTCGTATATAACTATGTACATAAAAATCAAAGTGTCGCGCATATTTGAAACTGACAACAAATATAAAAAATGCAACTGATTTTGAAATCATCTCTAAATATGTTAAATATATCGTTTATCGTAATGTTTACTATTTCTCTACTAAAATCTGAGAATGTTGATTCTCAGGCAAACAATTTTGATGTTGTTGCAAATTATCGTTGAACTAAATTCAAGATTTCTGGATAATATAGAATTTCAAGATACAATATATATAGAAAAATGATAGTATTTTAATTTATATTTCGAATATTATTCAAAAAAATCAAAAGCAAAATATTGTTGAACCGGTAAGAATTTTCTCATACTGTTTGTCCAACGCCAATATCACGGAAGGTGATTATCATTGCAACTAAATGTATCTAAAAAATGCTTCTTGGAAAGTTAGATTAAGGATCTTTTTGAATATCCGTGACCTAGAAAATATTTAACCTGTGGATTTTAGTTATTTATCCAAATCTAAGTTTTTTTTTTCATGATCATAAGTGCAGTGCTTCTGGGGAAGCGCAGTCCTGTTTTTTCGTGATAATTTTCGTCTCTTTTGTGTCGCTGTTTGTGTGCATGGGATGATTGGTTAGTATAATTGAACAATAATTGAACTTTTGGAATTTACCACGGAAGAGGTTTACATCGCAGTCGGGAGCTGGTTGGATGATCCTGGAACTGAATTTGGTGAGAGCATTCTAATTTATATCTTATTATATTACTGCATTTTAATGTTCATAATATTTATCAACCAATGCCCACTACTTCATTCGTCGGTGAAGTATCCCATCAAACCCTTTCCCCTTCCAAATCCGGATATCTTGGAGGTCGTCTAAGTTCTTAGGCATCTCTATAGGGTATCCAATCATCAAATCCCTCCCCACCTCCCCCCTTGATCGTGAGGAGTCGACCAAAAGGACAAATGAGTGGTGATGTGTCATTCGGCACATTCCTGACGCATTTATTTTCCTTATCGGCGCCAACCTAGCTATTGCGAGCTTTATGCTCGGCTAGAGTACGGTCAACCAAGCTAAGCTAAGCTAAATCTAAGTTTTTTTTCATATTTTTTGATGGTGGCGCACGCCCATTCATAAAGTTTCGTTTTAGGTGAAGATGCAAGAAGTATCGCTCGCCTCCTTTTGAAGATATAAAAAAAATAAAAATTCAAACAAATCCAAAATTCCAAGGTAAAATATTTTCTAGGTCACGGATATTTGAAAAGGACCCCCTAAGCGTCCTTACCTTTTTTTAAGATACATTGATTTGTAATAATAATCTTCTTCGGCCATGGCGTGATGTCCATGTACGTCTTAAAAATATCAATGGAGCTTTAAAAAATAGTTTCGTTTAAAATTGATATTTTAAAAAATAAGGTGACTGTCCTTCTTATAAATGTCAACCTAAAAGTGAGCAAATTGAATTTATATGTTAAATCGATCATTTAATGATCATTCAAAAAATAACAATTTAATATATAAGTTTTTAATAAATTTAATAAAAATTTGAAGTTAAGTAAATAAATCCAAATTTACTTACCAAACGTTTTTTCTGAAAATGCCTTCAAAACTGGAGATTTTTTATTGTTGTTTCAATAACGTCTAAAACTTGTAAAACTAGAAACTTTTTTCCGTTTTTTCTACTTAGAGAGTTTTGAATAATCCTATTTGTCAATGTTTTCGAAATAGTTAACTAGCTTTTGAAACATTTAAAAATATGTGGAGTCGGAGTCGCAGCCAACCATTTTTTTTAAGCTGGAGTCGGAGTCGGAGTCGGCTAGAGTTGGTAGACCGGAGTTGGAGTCGGAGTCGGAGTCAGTAGGATCTGGAAGCCGGAGCCGGAGTCGGAGTCGGAGTCGGCTAATCTCAATAAGCCGGAGTCGGAGTCGGAGTCGGAGTCGCTTGAAATATGACCCGACTCCGCAGCCCTGCTTGCAACTATTTCCTTTTTATTAACCTTGGTAACAAAAAGTTCTTTAAATGCAATTTAAAAAACTAGGGAAAATTAGGCCAAAAAATCTAGCGAGATCGAAACATTATAGGACATTTTGAAAAAGTTATTTAGAATGAATCCATATCATCAGAATTTGTAAGAGAGAGAAGATTTGTTGATTATAAAACTTTCAGAAATAGAGTTTGACATTTGGCGAATAGTTCAGTAAACACGTACTACACCCAAACGGTGGCCGCATGATTGTGATGCATGGCGGCATAAAAGTATATCAGAATCTGCATGAAATATGTCCTCATGCATTTTTGCGATATTGGGGGATGGCATTTTTGCCCATTACCGACAATTATCGACATTATCGACTGCTGTTTGCTGGTATTAAGGAAAACACATGTTCAAACGAAGATCGACCAGCAACTACTAGGTTGTTAATCCAGTTACAAAGTTTAATTAAAATCAAAGAGAGTCGAGTAAAAAAGTATTTAAACAATTCTTGTTTTGGGCTGGAATTAATCTACAGTTCTTATCTGTAAATTTCCCACCTGGACGGATCACTGACGGCCTCCAACCAACAACCAAATTCCACGGCGCTATTTTAATTTTCCTATATTTTCACAAAAACACCAAGTATGGCTTCGTGTCATTTATCTAAAAGCCAATATCGAATCAATATTTTATTTCATTAAATTAATTGAAAACGCGCCCGTTTCCATAAAAACTAAAGCGAACAAAATGCCATTCGGGTTGCGATGGTGTGGGTGGGTGCGGTGTTTGTGTTGCTTCCCACCCACAATCCTTTTACTGAACTCCCCCAACACAATGAAGCAGCCGACGTGTCTCCTCGTGGGGCTCCAAATGGCGTCATTTTTAGAACGCGAGCGCGTCGAGCAACAATAAAAATCAAATTAAATTAAATTGAAAAATAATTAGCGGTATGGACCGTTTGCTGGGCATGAAGTGGGGGGAAATGAGGTGTGGAAGGCTGGGGTTGGCACGAAATTACAGAGCATTTCTTCTCTCTCCTCTCATTACTCGTTATTACAGTGACAGTTTCGAGCATGACAGAAAAGTGGAGAATAAAAAAAGATATTGCAAAACGAACCGAGCGTGATGACTCCGGGGGTAGATGTGTAATGAGCGGCTGAATTTTACCGCCATTAGTAAATTAGACTAATTGCTTGTGATTCATGGTAGCACGCAGAATGATTGTATTGGGCTGTGATTGTAAAATTTTCTATGACTGAGACATTTTTTTGAAACCAGAGAGAAGTAAAACTGTTAAAATTATGTGGGCACATTTTTGTGTATACAGCGATTCCACGTAAAACCAGCAGGATCTGGATCAAAATGTCAAATTAAAATTGGCATTAAAGTTACGTGACGAAAATAATAAGACCCGTTTGGCAATTAGTATGGTGCTATCTGAAATTGGTTGTGTGTTTTTATCGATTTTTGCAAATAGCACATTCCAAATGAAAAGTGATTAGTCGAGCTTTTAATTAAAAATACTTAGACATTTTAATAATATAGCTGAATACAAATACAGATCAAATTATAACTTTATTTGCTGATTATAATTTTTTTGTAATTGAAATACGCAACTTTTGAGGGGCTAAATAATTTTAAACACTTGCATGGCAATAACTTAGCAACTAAGGGTCGTATTAACAAAATTCAAAATCGCAAAATATAGAGAATTTTGTCAGCTTTTCAAAACTATTTTTTTTTTCAAAGGTGGGCAAACATGTGCAGTAATTTAAAAAATGAAAAACTGCGATTATTTTTAAAAACAAAGTTACTTAAATATAGTTTTACCCTGAAAACACTGCACTTTATCAAAATTTCACTAATGTAATTTTTGATTGCAAATTTGATTTTACATTGAAAAATGAAGTTGAAAAATGTTTGCGACCAATATTTCGATTAATCATTGATTCAGTTTCGAATTATTTAAAATCAATCTTGTAGAAACACGCGCACTTTTTTTATTAGCTTCGTCGTTGATTGAAATTCTAATAATAAACGTTTGTTTACATGTAAGTTAGTCGACGGTTTTATAGCTGTTTTCAATCTAACTTTCCTTTCCAGTGTGCGCTTTGATTTGACAGCACAGCCGTCCCCTTTTTTTCGTTGAATTTCTTGTTTTTCTTGTATTGTCAAATACATTTGAACAACTTACTCTGATAACTTGCATCTTTTTCTGGCAAGTTATACAACAAAAAAAAAGTGCGCTTTTTCCAGTTCACAAGAGTTGTAGAACAAGTTGTGGTAACGAGGCCGATTTGTTATACAACCAGTTAGGAAATACGTTTATCTGACAAAGCGTGTTGCTTGAGTTTTTTGAAAAAAAAATCAGTATTGATCAAAAAATTCATAACTCGGTCAAAGATTTTTTGCACAACCTGGAAATTTCTGAAAAGTTGGCATTTTATGTCCTCTAAAAAATATCAAAAAAAAAAACAAAATAAAAATAGTGTTTTTTTGCAAATCAAGTTTTAGTGACAAAAAGTTAAATTAAAAAATCGCCAAATATTTTTTTTACCATGTATCATTTTTTTCAGTGTAGTCCATATCTATACCTACAACTTTGCCGAAGACACCAAATCGTTCAAAAAATTTCTTCAAAAGATACAGATTTTTTGAATTTTCATACATCGTTTTTGTATGGAAAGCTGCCAAATTTGTATGGAAAATTATATGGACAAACTAATAATGCAAAATGGCTTCTTTGGGCATACCGAAGGCACCAAAAAAGTTTCAGACGGATTAAAAAATACAAAAAAAAATCGAATTACCGAAATTTAAGAGAACTGCTCAAACCTTACCAGTTGGAAAATATTTCAAAAATAAACTGAAATTCTATCAATGAGTAATTCTCGCTGAAAGTGGACCACTATTTACACAAGGTGCTCAAAAATCAAATGCAATGTACTTTTCCAATAGCCCCCACCAAGTTATGAACGAAACCATGTTTGGTTGGTTGAATTTGTCCTCACCTCGGCGCCACGAAGCTAAAACATTTTTTTTTATTGGTAATTTTTTGACTTAGGCGCGCCTACAAAATTGCTAATAACTTTGCAAAACTTCAACGAACCCTTGATGTTTAGGGGTGTTTTGGAAAGGAAATGGCCAGAGCTTTCGAATGAACTTGTCAGAAAAATACCGTTCCATACATTTTTTAGCCACAAAACACCAATGTATTTTTAAAAGTCATTTTTGAAGGCCGGCGCCCCGCTTTATCGAAAAACTGACAAATCCATTCGAAAGCTGAGACGATTTCACATAAAGGACCAATAAATCTAAGGTGTATGTTCCTCCTATCTTTTTTAATCTAATTTTGATTCTGCGAGCACAGCGCTCCGTTCGCATTTCGGGCACCCAAAATGTTGCAATTTGCTTGCCCCATTTTAAGGTTTTGTCAAAAAATATAGGTGCTCACTTTTTAAATGATAGTTTATTGTCCAAGGATCGAAATGCACTTTCGATAATTTACCAATATTTATGTTTTTGGGTTCTTCCAGGCAATTTAATGTCGAAAAATTGTTTTTTTTTTGCTTTTTTTTTGTAAAATGCTCACTTACAATTGGGTGGACTTTTTTCAGTAGAACTAATGAATGTAGCATGTAGGAAATTTCACTACGAACATTTTTCTCTAAAAGAAAACGTAATTCCGATACTCCAGTGCCAAGATATTTTAGTTTTAGTGAGAAAAAAAAGTGCCAATTTTACAAATTTCTCGGAATCAACAAGCACGGCCTATTATTTACATGCGACATATGTTTTGGAGGCCAGAGTATGGTTTCTTATAGTTATTTTGGTCGCTGAATTCGGATCTGGAATCAAATTTCAGATTAACTGTTAAATTTGGAGCAACGCCCAAAAGTTATTTGCGGTAATATGCTGTAATTTTGATCGCTAGTGAATTCGGTCATATTTCATCTTTCGCTCACCTTTAATTGATATTTTACTCACGGATGTTTTATGGAGATTGTTTTTTTTCAACTTCTGATTGTTTTGAGAGGCCTCGTGGCGCGGTGGTTAGCGGCTTCGGCTGCCGATCCCTAAGTAGCTATGGGGAATACACGCAAATAATATTTGAGCGTGGCTAAAATATCACGGTTCACTGTTAATCTGAAATTTGATTCCAGATCCGAATTCAGCGACCAAAATAACTATAAGAAACCATACTCTGGCCTCCAAAACATATGCCGCATGTAAATAATAGGCCGTGCTTGTTGATTCCGAGAAAATTGGCACTTTTTTTTCTCACTAAAACTAAAATATCTTGGCACTGGAGTATCGAAATTACGTTTTCTTTTAGAGAAAAATGTTCGTAGTGAAATTTCCTACATGCTACATTCATTAGTTCTACTGAAAAAAGTCCACCCAATTGTAAGTGAGCATTTTACAAAAAAAAGCAAAAAAAAAACAATTTTTCGACATTAAATTGCCTGGAAGAACCCAAAAACATAAATATTGGTAAATTATCGAAAGTGCATTTCGATCCTTGGACAATAAACTATCATTTAAAAAGTGAGCACCTATATTTTTTTGACAAAACCTTAAAATGGGGCAAGCAAATTGCAACATTTTGGGTGCCCGAAATGCGAACGGAGCGCTGTGCTCGCAGAATCAAAATTAGATTAAAAAAGATAGGAGGAACATACACCTTAGATTTATTGGTCCTTTATGTGAAATCGTCTCAGCTTTCGAATGGATTTGTCAGTTTTTCGATAAAGCGGGGCGCCGGCCTTCAAAAATGACTTTTAAAAATACATTGGTGTTTTGTGGCTAAAAAATTATGGAACGGTATTTTTCTGACAAGTTCATTCGAAAGCTCTGGCCATTTCCTTTCCAAAATACCCCTAAACATCAAGGGTTCGTTGAAGTTTTGCAAAGTTATTAGCAATTTTGTAGGCGCGCCTAAGTCAAAAAATTACCAATAAAAAAAAATGTTTTAGCTTCGTGGCGCCGAGGTGAGGACAAATTCAACCAACCAAACATGGTTTCGTTCATAACTTGGTGGGGGCTATTGGAAAAGTACATTGCATTTGATTTTTGAGCACCTTGTGTAAATAGTGGTCCACTTTCAGCGAGAATTACTCCAATGTCACCCCGGTTTACGGTACCCAAAAAAGTATAGGTTATTGCCCAAACATTCCAGATATCGTACGGGGCGTCGAAAAACACAGTTTTTATTTTCAAAAAATCGAAAAACATCCTGCAAAATCAAAGAAAAATATTTTCAAATGTGAGCTCTTTGGTCCCGTGAAAAATCAAATTTGCTATAAAAAGAACTTTAAACTAATGGGGTCGTGCATAAACCACGTGGCTTTTTTTAGGGAATTTTTGACCCCCCCCCCTACCCCCCCATGGTTTTTCGTGGTTTCTCGCCAACCCCCCCCCCCCCTTATGGCCACGTGGCTTATTTCTCTGAAAAATAAAAAAACTTGTTGAATTCAAAAATTAAATTTACAATGCATTTGTCTGCATCAATCTGACCTCCTTTTTTCACTTAATACATTTATTTTACAGTATACAATTTAATTGTAATGTAACAGAAAAAAAAGATTATCAAAACTAAGTTTTTTTTCTGTTAACCCTATCAAATAAGAAATTTGAGAAAAAAATTGTCGATTACAAACTGGAAACCAAAATTATTTAGTTGCAAGCAATGGAATGCATCTAAAATATAAATGCTTTTAGAGTATGAATTGTGCTCAAAAAATCAAACCAAATAAACGGATAATAAATATTAATAAACAAGTGAGCAATGATTCCATGTGTCCAAAAAAGTAATTTTGTACCATTATTTCTCGGATGTGCGACAAAAGGTCAAATGGACCAAAGGTCGAATGCCAAAAGGTCGAAAGACATAAGGTCGAAAGACATAAAGTCGAATGGACAAAAGGTCGAAAGACATAAGGTCGAAAGACATAAAGTCGAATGGACAAAAGGTCGAATGTGAAAAAATGAATCAAATAATAATAATTATATAAACTTCTTAAATATTCTTGAAAAACATATTTTCTTACTAACAAATCCGATTTTTTCTGTGAGTGAGATATTGTGAGTATGAGAATGGGATAATTCTTTCAAACATGTGCAGTTCTTTGAAATAAAGGCGACTTCTCAATGTTTTTTTTTATTCTAAAAACAACCTATTCTTGATTGTCATGATATTTTTGTGAATGTTCTATTCTTTCAAACATGAGCAGTTCTTACAAAAAAGGTTGACTTCTAAAATAGTTTTATATTTTTATTAAACAGCTTATTCTTGACTGTCGTAATGTTTTTGTGATTTTTTCCATTCTTTAAGGTTCTTTAAAAAAGGTTCGTTTTCTGAAAATATCATTAAGTTTTTATTTTATTTAAAAAAAACCTGTTCTTGATTGTCGTAATATTTTTGTGAGTTTTTCCATTCCTTCAAATATGAGCAGTTCTTCCTGAAAAAACGTTTGACTTCTAAAATATTTTTTATTTTAATTTTAAAACCTATTCTTGGCTGTTGTAAGGTTTTTGTCAATTTTGCAATTCTTTCTAATACGGCAGTTCTTTTTAAAAATACTACGTTTGAAATATTTTGTAAGTTTTTGATTTATTTATAAAAAAAAATGGTTGGAATATTTTAGTGACTAATCCAATCTTCCAAATATAAACAGTTAAGAAAAATGAGAAAGTTATGTTTCTTTAATATTGTTACAAGTTTTTCATCCTTTCTCAATCTATCTTTCATGGTCACATAAGATCCTTAGAAAAATCTGACTTCAAAAATATACCCGCATGTATAAAAAAATCGATCGCATTAATTTCTTATTAAATATGAATTTTTCAAAAAGTTAAATTTGGCAAATGATTTATCCTTTTTTTTAAATTGAAAACAAAACTAGCTGAAAGATCAGGAAATTCTTTATAATTTTACAATTTTGATCATACTTTTGGTTGCTGAGATATTTATATTGAAAAAAAAAATGAAAGATGAGTTTTTTTTAATATTAATAAATATTTCTTATTTATATTGATCTTTAATGGCGTAACATTAAAATTTTATTCACGAATACTGCCCATGTTCGCAAAAATGTCCCATATGCAAAAACAGCATGCTGAGAAAAACGCTTTTGAAATTTGTCCCACACAAAAGGCTACGTATTAAATTTTCGCGAAAAAATGGATTTCCTCTTGATTTCTAAAACAAAGTTCTGGGTGTTGAAGGCTTTTTAGAGCGTTCAATTTCTCGGGAATGCAAATTGCCCGGGAAACGGGAAATTTGCAACAAATTTCCCGGGAAATCCCGGAAATTCTTGAGAAATTTGAAATTTATCAAAAATTTATCCGATCCTGGTTCTGATTTATATTATGCAACAACATTGTACAGAATAGCAACTTAATTGGTTAGTATATGTGTGAGGATCGATGAGTGCCTTGACTGCTTGTAAAAAAAACATACAGTTTCAGGAAAATATATAAATTTTCTAAATTTAAAAGCTGTTCTAAAATTCGTTCGAATGAATTGTCATAACACCCCAAATTATGTACTATCTCTTAAATCAAAATGCCAAGCCCATATTCACTTTAATCCTTTTCTCGGGGAGAAGAAAATGGCTTTCGCTCATACGAATGAATATCAATCAGAAAACAATTTTTCGGTGAATTTCAAAGTAGATAAGTATCGTTTGAAAAGAAAAATTGTGACGGGTTATTTTCTAATGTTAGGCAATTCACCTGCAAATGTAGTAGTGAAACCGAAATGTTGAGCGATAATCCTGAAATCCTGAATACAAGGTATCTTAAGATTGAAGTGTATGCATGTCATAAAATTTAATTAGCACAGTTTTTGATGTTTTTTATAGAAAATATTTTTTTGAAAGGCCACGTGGTCAGCCGTCGACCCCCCCCCTCCCCCCATGGCTTTTCGTGGTTTTTTCGGTCAGATTTTCAAACCCCCCCCCCCCCTAAGGAGGCCACGTGGTTTATGCACGAACCCCTAGAGCAGGGACTTCGGATATCTGAATAATTTACAATTTTTTCTATATAAAATCAAATATCATCTTTTCAATCAAACCAAATCAAACCAGATATACGTAAATCGTATCCGAACAGAAAATAAGCTGGATAAAAATATTTGCGGGTCCCAACACAGAATTAAGATTAAAATTTTAACGAATCGGCTAGTTTATCGGATTCGACCATAAATTATGTGATACAAAATTAAAGGTATTTGGGATCCCAAACAACTCCCCAAAGTTTGGGAACGATTGGTTTAGTCCTCGAAATGCGCAAAGAAATTCAATTTTCTATGGGAATATGTATGGGAGAACCAATTTTTTGGATTTTGATTTTAAAAAAATTCACGTTTCACCAGAAACGGTTTACTGCGCTGATGTCGATTGGTGCCCACCTGGACCCAGCTGCGGTGCCCCGTAGGAGTTAACCATTTTAAATATTTTCGCAGGATGATGTATGAGAATGATGCCTTGAAGTTTTGCACCATTTCCTGCATTGTTCTGTGGAAAAGTTTTTGTTATTAACCGAAAACTCATAAATACCCCAAGGTACCCCAACGGAATCCGGAATTCTCCGGTAAAATTTGACCATATTTGTCCCCCATCTGACAGTTAAACATATCGACAAATCTGGATATTTTGCCACCGGAAGCATCCAAATTGGTCAATTCTACATAAACTTATGAGATTTTTAAGAAAAAAATAGGGGTCAAATGACGAGCGTTTGAGTGTTAAAACGTGACTTTTTTAACCTGTTCTGCGCATGTTCGCATAAATGACCCATATGCATTTTTTTGGCTTAAAATCGTTTTTTTTAAATCGACAAGAAATTCAACACAGCTTATTGGACCTTTTAAAAAAACTTAAAATTTTGACATTTATTTTCTAAGTGGGTTGCTCCATCTACATTTTAGTTTGAACCAAGAGAATAGACGGTGTAAAGTCGACCTTAAACTTCATGCTACCACATTCTTCGTCTTAGAGTGGAAACATTTTTTGAGTTTGTTGAACAGTGTTACTAAAACCGGTGCAGCGACCTCAAATTTAAATCATTAAATTTGTCCATTTTTCGAACCTCACCACAGTTCTGACCATGCGCGCTTACGCAAGCATAAATAATTTTACCCGTCGACTCGCGTTGCGCGACAAATAATTAAGCTTATGTACAGGTGTGGATCATGAGTCATCCTCACCTGAAAAGCCCTTTATTAAATTTCGCCAATTATTAGGCAATCAAAAAAAATGGTTAAGCTTTCAATTATGAATGTGCGATGTTATTCCACAGGGGAAATTGAAGGTGTGGCTTAACCAAATTCATTGGCATGTTTGTTCAATGGAGAATTCGACCTGCTCATTATTGACTTACATTTTTGAGAATATTTGAGGAACATAATTTTGATATTCCAATAACATAATTTAAAGTTTCACGACAATGGTTCGAACCCATGACTTCCGATTTTGAGGTGTACTCACTACACCATACGGAAAGTCATGAAGAATTGCAGAGGTCTGCATAATTTAATTCATGAGGTTCATCGATGCTTCTCATCGAAACGGACCACTTTTAGTAGAACAAAATTTAGTAGAGTTTTCGGGGACTGACTATAAAAACCCCAAAATTCTTGAGGAGAAGAGTTAGTTCCAGAATTAGTTCCAGTCAGTTCCAGCCAGCTCAACTTCAGTCCAGTTCCAGTTCCAGAAGACGCCCCAGACCAGCCGGACCCGCCAGCAGCCACCAGTAGCAGAGGCCCCAGTCCAGCCGGACTTAGCGGTGGAGGCCGCAGTCCGCCGGGACTTAGCCGCCGTGAAGAGTCCGCCGGGACTTAGCCGCTGTGAAGAGTCCACCCGGGACTTAGGAGTTCGGGGTCTGGCATGGCTCGGCGAAGAGGTCTGAAGGACAAGTCTGGCTTCAACGTAGAGAATTGGCACGACGAAAGTCTTAATGAAATTAGCAACAAAAAGTTGAGTGATGTGATCGTGCGCGTAAAAGTTGAGAGTGTTACCGCAAAAATGTAATCTTCAAAAAGTGTAATATACAAATAAGTGAAGTTAACTGATCTGTTTTGACTCTACAAGTAAATATCACAAAAATCCTGAAAGCCTAAACCGCGCGGGCCGTTCAGGTGGTGACAGCGGAAAGCAACGCTGTGTGTGTTTGGACACGCCATTATGATTGGACAAAACCGAGAGTTGAAAATGTGACTATGTGTGAAAGTTAATGAACAAAATGATTTCGCGAAGTAACAAACAGTTAAAATAGTGTAAAAAAAAACGTTAAATTGAAGAAAATGTTATGTGAGGAGTTCTAAGATGGAAGCAAATGTGCAGCAGTACGACATGGAACCAAAACGGGCTCGACCAATGGCAGAAGCATCGAAAATTTCGAAACCGGACAACGATGGACAACACTAGGGATTCAACAATGACGAGATCATCTGGATCAACTGGAGACGAAATTCGGCCGCATCGGACACCCAAGAAGACGACCATGGAAATCTGGCAGTTTAGGGTGAGTAAACAAAAGTTATACCGAAATTTGATGTAAATAGTTAAAAACACGCTTAAAAGGGTGCACAGCAACCAAGGAAGTTGTTGTCTTCTTATGCCAAAATTGACAAACTTACGGACCCAATCCTGCACAAATCTGATTGTAAAAACAGGCAAATTTTGTTGTAAATCACTTAGTAGACAGTACTTTAGGGGATGAATAAAACATTATATCGATAGTTCCCGTAGTTTCGAAAATACTAAAATATCTGTAACAAAAATCTTGGTGCAAAAGCTCTTGTTGATGTGCACCGTTAAAGATGGCGAATTTGGAGATGAAGGATTTAATCCAGCTTATTCCAGAATTTGATGGGTCATTAGACTCACTGGAACAATTTTTAATATAAGTAGATTATTATTCTGATCAAATTCCTGAAAGCGAAGATCAGAGTAAATTTTTAAATATTGTTTTTATGAAATTAAAATTTAAAGCAGCAGCACGTATTAACCGAATTCGTGCAAACACTTGGAAAGAAACCAAGGCAAATTTAATTAGGGAGTTTGGTACCAAAACTACTTTTGGTAGTATAGTTGAACAAATTGAAACTCTGAAACAAGGTGTTCACGAAGCATTTAAATCATATGCAGATAGAGTTCTTGACATAAATTACGAAATCATAAAAATTGATCAAAGTTACAATGAAAATTCATATACAACTTATTGCTTAAAAAGCCACTTTATAGTTGGAATTATAAATAATGAAATCAAGGAAATTGCCACGAATAACCGTCATATGAAGTTGGAAAATTTGCTAGAATTTTTAGAAACTTACTTTACTTTACTTTTACTGCTCAGACAACCCCCGGGTCATGAGCTGTCTCCAGATGCGCTGCCACTGAACTCGGTCTTGGGCTGCTACTCTCCAATTCCGACTCGGAACTCCCACACTTCGAAGATCTTCCTCCACTTGGTCTAACCACCTTGCACGTTGCGCCCCCCTCCGCCGCGTTCCAGACGGCTCCGAATTGAACACCAACTTCACCGGATTGATAGTCTGGTTCGGTTGGCGCGCATCCAGCGCGTCCGGCATTCTCGCGACGTGTCCGGCCCACCTGATCCGGCCAATTTTTAGAAAATGAACGAATTGACAGAGAGTTTTTAAGAACTCTCGAACAAAGGTTACTTGCTAGTACTGAAAATTCAAGCCTTAATTTTGACAGAAAATTCAGAAATTTCAGGTACAATAAAAATACAAATGTTTATCAAAGAAATAATTATCAAGCTAACAAATTTTATGAATGTTATAAAACGAATACTGCAAAGAGCACTTTAAAACGAACTTATACAAATAGTCGACGCAATAAAAATCAAATTCCAAATAATTTTAAACTGCAATTTAACGAATACATTCCACCACATGAAACATTACAAATCAATTTCAATAATGATTCAATATTTTATGCAAATATTGCTACCTTGGCAAGGCCAACAAAATTTCACAAATTTATAATTGACTCCGCATCATGTAACAATTTTGTAAGATGGGATGTGGTTAGTAATATGCGTTTAACTAACATTGATTTCAACGATAGAATTTCCATTAGAGGGTTCATGGAATAGCAGAAGATACAGTAGGATCTGTAAATATGATTTTATTAATAGGAAATTCAAAATACGAGGAAAAGTTCTACATTTTGAAGCATTTCGCTGATGATGCAATTCTTGGAGCACATTTTCTAAAGAAATACACCTTATATATTAGTCAAAGTTTCGACAACATAGTTTTACGAACGCCTGATACAAATAATATGCAATATAATAATCATGAAATGACCAATTTATATAGAATCAATGACATTGAAAATATAAACAAAGTAAATATGGCAGGTATTGAAGCAAATAGTTATGACAATTTTAATACAAATTATGATGAAAATAATGGAAATAATTATGATAATGACAATGACTACAATGGCAGAATCCAACCATGCATTGAAGAGTATTATGTCAATCAAATTGAAATTGATGATGATAACCAAGATTACCAAAAAGAGATGAATTTAGAAAACGATCGGGATTATGATGTGATTGAAAACATGAAGCATGAGAAACTTACAGGCAACGACAGAATGAGAAAAATTTATGAATTGGTTAAAACAGACCACTTGAAAGGTGATATCAATCAAGAAATTAATAATATTTTGCATGATTTTAATGAAATATTTTATTTAGAGGGTGACGAGTTGACTTATACCAATTTAACCATGCACGATATAGAGACAACAACTGAAATTCCAATTAATAAAAGACAATATAGATTTCCTGAAGCTACCAAGAAACACGTAGAAGAACAAGTGGAAGAAATGCTAAAATTAGGGATAATACGCCCAAGTAAAAGTCCGTGGAATGCACCGGTATTATGCATCCCAAAGAAAGACTTAGACGCCGAAGGCAACAAACGCTACAGAATTGTAGTGGATTTTCGAGACCTAAATACAATTACTAAACCATTTGTGTATCCTATACCGCTTATTAGCGAAATTTTGGACAGTATTGGAGATGCTCGATATTTCTCAACTATTGACTTGAAATCAGGATTTTATCAAATCCCAATTAACCCAAAGGATGCAGCAAAAACTGCTTTTTCAACATTTCTAGGACATTATGAATTTTTAAGAATGCCAATGGGACTGAAAAATAGTCCATCAACATTTCAAAAATTTACATTCACACTTATTTATGAAATACAACCAGTTAATGCGTTTGTATACTTGGATGATATTATTGTATTCGGTAGAACTATCGAAGAACACAATGAAAATTTATATAAAGTTTTGAATGCATTACATGAACATAATTTAAAAGTTGAACCATCAAAATGTAAAATTTTACACAAAGAAGTCAGATATTTGGGTCATATTATTAATGAAGAAGGTATTCGACCAACTAGTGAAAATATTGATACAATCAAAAACATGAAAAGGCCGCAGACGATTAAAAATGTGAGATCATTTTTGGGAACTGTTAATTTTTATGGAAAATTTATTCCAAACATTGCAGATAAACGTAAGCCACTTAATACATTATTAAAGAAAAATGTGAAATTTATTTGGACAGAAGAATGCGAAAATGCTTTTGAAGAATTAAAAAACTATTTAATTTCAGAACCAGTTTTAGTTAGACCGAACTACAATGACAAATTTGTTTTGACAACTGATGCTAGCGATTATGCTATCGGAGCAGTTCTTACTAATGAGAAGTCAAATGATCACCCCATCGCTTACGCAAGTCGTGCATTTTTGTGGGTTTAAAGAAATTATTTCACCATTGAGAAGGAACTACTAGCTATTGTTTGGGCAGTAGACCACTTCAAACATTTTATTTATAACCAAGATTTTATCGTTTACACAGATCATAGACCATTAGTAGCTCTATGGCATTTGAAGGAAACTTCACCAACGTTGACAAAGCTTCGTTTAAAAATCCAAGGCATTGGATGTGAAATTCGTTACAAGCAAGGAAAGGAAAATGTAGTGGCAGATTTTCTCTCACGTTTAAATAATGATGAAGATCATGCAGATGATAAACAAGCATCAAAATTAGTAGCAATTACAACTTGTCAACAAGCAAAACAAAATAGACAAAATATTTCAGATAATCGAAACTCAACAAATACTTCAAACAGACAGAACTTATCTAGAAACAACACTAATTGGAATAATAATATGAATGGACTTCAACAAATTGACATGAATTTAGATAATGACGATGATAGCAACGATAAAACATTTACCTACAAGGATTTCCAAGATACAGATATCGATTTTAACGTTTTAAAATTCTCTAAAAATATTATACCATTTGAACAAGCCGAAGCAACATTTATGATATTAAACAGTGTTACGGTACACAAAGAATTGAGTAAATACATTGACCTTCCACATGGTATTAAGGATTACACCAAAGAAAATATATTTGTATTCCCGCAAAAGAAAATTTGGGGTTTAATTTTGAATGGAACATTTCGTTCAGCAGTTAAGAATGAAGAATTTTTCGATGGTTTATTTGAAAGCTTTAAAGATTATCCTGATTTTGCTAAAGATGCATCAGTTATACAAATTATTTCTCATAGAATATTTAAAACAGAGTTGGAACTAAACTTATTACGATTTTTTGCAATGAAACTTTAAAAGTCATTTACACTATATGCAACAGAAAATGAATGAATTTATGTAAAGCCAGAAGACAGAGATCAAGTGCTTAACGATTTTCACGACGCACCGTTGGGTGGTCATGTCGGAGGTAAACGAATGATTAAAAGAATGAAGCCTTTATTCACATGGGAAAATATGCGAAGAGATGTTTTGAATGATGTAAAGCAATGTGATTCTTGTCAAAAGAATAAAATATGGCCAGCAAATAAGATGCCAATGAAAATTACGACAACATCGTATGAACCCTTTGATAAAATTTATATGGATGTGGTTATGTTACCAATTTCTAATAATGGAAACAATTGTGGACTTGTGATACAAGATGATTTAACAAGATTTTTGATTGTAGCTCCCATGGAAAACCAAGAAAGTGCTACTGTTGCTAAAACTTTTGTCGAAAACTTTGTTTGTAAATTTGGTGCTCCTAAAGAAGTTGTAACCGATCGAGGTACAAACTTTGTAAGCAAATTATTGCAACATACATGCAAAATATTACACATTAAAAAGATCGTTACAAGTGCATATCATCCTCAAGCTAATTTAGTAGAGAGATCAAATAGAGAGTTGAAAGTTTATTTACGAAATTTTATTGGCAAAGATCCACAATGTTGGGATGAATTGATACCATATTTTATGTTTGAGTACAACACTACAGAAAATTCATCAACTGGATATTCTCCCTATGAACTTTTGTATGGAAGAAAAGCTACTATACCAAGCACAATTTATAAAATCAATGATTCAGATTTAAATTATGACGACTATATTTGTTCAATGAAAGATATATTCAAGGATGCTCATGAAACTGCTAGAAACAACTTAATATTGTCAAAAGAAAAAAGAAAGGAAATTTATGACAAAAAGACAAATGATTGGGTACCAATGTGGGGAGATAGAGTTTTGGTACAAATGGTACAGACAGGAATTGATCAAAAGTTACAAAATAAGTGGCGAGGCCCTTATGATATCGTTAAGTTTAACAGCGATCAAACGACCACTATTAAAAATGGAAACAAATTTGAAGATGTACATAATAATAGACTAAGAAAATATAATGATTAACATAACACTAAATGATGGTTCACAATGTACCCGTATTAAAATACATTTAACATAATTTAAAATTAAATGCTCCAATACAAGAAAAATATTTTGAAATGACAATTACAGTACAATTATAAAAAAAAGTAAAAAAATAAGCGATTTATGCAATGAATGACATAGTATCATAAAAGATTAATATCAAAAGACTACATTGAATGAAAATATTTATTTTTAACATACGGGGTTAGTTATGTATATTGAACAAAAAAATAATAATGGTATAAAACTTATTGAAGCATATCTGATGAATTAGAAAAAAAAACGATTGTTATCAAGAGAATTAAATGAATCAAAAAAAATGTTACAAATACCGATTTTTTTTTTATAGAAAAATAAACATGAAAAAAGAATATATGATTAAAAGATTGATTAATTAATGTTGAGTCAAACAAAATATGAATGATTATTATTAAAAAAAAAATGCGCAAACAAGAATGTTATGAATTGGGGATGAAAGATAATTTTTATAAATGATTGAATTGATGGGGTTTAAACAACAAACAGAATAAGAAAAATACAAGTACTGAGTTTATACATTTTTTTTTTTTTTGAAAAACACGTGAAGCGATAATGATCAAATATAAACATAATAAGGAAGCAGTGATGAAACACGTTAAAACAATTAAGAAGCTGATGGGTTGCAATTTTGGGAACATACTTAATTGAGCTAAAATGGGTTAACAGGGTATTAGACAAACAATGACGCAATTTTTAACTACAAATAAAAACAAATCAAACGGACTGAACAATAACGAAATTTCAACGACAAGCAAATGAAGATGGTGTGACGCTTAAAAAAAAAACATGTATGCAAGTAAGAATGTGTGTGAGAATAATTGGACAAGGGAGGCGCGCCCCAGAATGAATGTTGAATGTAAACATGTGTTTTATAATTTACTTAACAAAGTATTAAGATTTTTTTTTCAGAATGCTATATGCTTATACGAAGGATTTACAGGAAACCATTGGAAGACGATCAAGAAGACAATTTCAACAAGGACGAATATGGACTACAGCTCAAGGAAGGGTAACACTTGTGAGTATATTGTGGGGAATCTAAAAAGATCGAAAAGAACGGGATAAGTTCCGATCTAGGGATACAGAAACTGATAAAGCAACGCCAAAGGGATTAAAAAGTAGACAATTGTACTCTATGGGGAGAGTTTTATGTCGAATATAGCTTCAAAACAGTTGTAATCCATGGGGATTCAATATGTTAAAAACATTTCAAAACATTTGCACTTTACGGGGATAGGCAAATGAAAATTAAAGGAATGGATAAATAACGCTTCAAGGGAAAATTAAGGGATTAAATAATGCTTCAAGGAAAAACACCTTTAAACTGATAAAATTCAGAGAAAAAAATCAGAACGATATCATTAAAATGATAATTGAACCAACTAATTATCTTGCAAATTCAGCATTTTATTGCGAATTGCTCAAATAAACAAATTTATTGAATGGGTTTGACAAATTTGAAAACACAAAGTGACAGACAAGTTTCATAAAAAGTTGATATAACAGAAAGGATATTCTAACATGCGCAGTATTGCAATGACAAGATGATAGGATGTATAGATCAATGAAAAACTTTATAGAGTAATTTTTTTTTATTCAAATATAAAAATAATAGTCAATTAGAACTGATTTTTTTAGTATTGAAAATAATAGAACTGATTTCATATAAAAATATCAACAAGATTTATAAAATCGTGAGTAAAATTCAATTTCAATTTTGCACATAAATTAAATGATAGATTCTTGAAAATTATAAAATATTGTTCATACGAAGAAAACAAGTAAGAATTTTTTTTGTGGGTAAAGCATAACTAGAAACTGAAGTAAAATATGGCAGAGACGAGAGACGAGACGACTTGAGATGATCGACGCGTTCGTATGCTGAGAAGTTCTACGCGTTCGTATGCAGAAGTTTGTGATGGCAAGATGGTGAGTGGCAAAATCATGCGGGAGGTTGGACAGGTACGGTGTTGATGTAGTTGTTAAAGGTCATATCAATGAGGATCAAGTCGAATTAAGACACAATTCTAGCAACGAGACATTCACGTAAAACAAATTATCAATCAAAATGTGGAATTAAGCGAAGCAAAGATGATTGAAATACGAAACATCAATGATGCAACAAAAATGCAAGTGGAGATCTTACTGCACGTCTGAAACTATTGAAAAGGAGAAGATCATGATAACATCATCCGGTGTCATTAATCTACCAAAGCCAAAGTTGCAAATTACACGAAAAGACAATTTTGGACTAACAACATGTCCTAAACATTTGAGAAAAGAATTACATCAACCGATGACCGATGAGAATGTCAAAGATGCAAAGCAACTGGAAAAGTCAATTTTGAACAAATATACTGGATTTACGAACAATTCACAATACTCAGCAAATGAGAAGTCAAAACTGACTCTCAAAACTGACCATAGTCAACTCACAGCTGGGTTATGAAGCATAATTCATGATGGAAACGACAATTGTACTAATCGACGAAATTCAACACCTTAGCCTCGAAAACTGATCAATTGACCAAGTCACTGTGGAATGAATAGCCTCACGATAAAGACGATTTTGATGGAAGACGACGACGATAACAACCAGCCGATCAACACAGTTCTACAACAACAACAAATTTTGCTTACAGTGGGAAAAATGCAATTATTTGTTTTAGGAGAGATAATGAAAACTAATTTCAAATGCAAGTTTATTTAAATCAGTTTCAACGAAAATATTTTTACAAGAGAAGTTCAAAACAGTAATTCAAGTAATTTAACAGGACAGAAGATCAAAAGAGTAATGAAAATAATTTTACAGTAGAAAAAATCAAAAGAACAATTATAAAGCAATTTACAAGAAATCACAAGAAGAACCAATTGTAAACCGCGCGATCACTGCACCCGACAATATTCTTTCCATAGATGATCATTTCTTTCAGACGATCATCTAGCTGATAAGTGTGGGGGAGATTAACCAAACCAATTTTTTTTAATCAATTTTTTATAGCCATCCATTTAAATATTTTTATGATTTTTTGCAAAGTAATTTTCACAATTTAAATTATTAACTTTGAGAATATTCTTCCAACCTACAAATAACTTTCGATAGATGTTCTTAATGCTTTTCAAGAATACAAACATCTAGCTGGTAAGTGTGGGGGAATGCAGCGACCTCAAATTTAAATCATTAAATTTGTCCATTTTTCGAACCTCACCACAGTTCTGACCATGCGCGCTTACGCAAGCATAAATAATTTTACCCGTCGACTCGCGTTGCGCGACAAATAATTAAGCTTATGTACAGGTGTGGATCATGAGTCATCCTCACCTGAAAAGCCCTTTATTAAATTTCGCCAATTATTAGGCAATCAAAAAAAATGGTTAAGCTTTCAATTATGAATGTGCGATGTTATTCCACAGGGGAAATTGAAGGTGTGGCTTAACCAAATTCATTGGCATGTTTGTTCAATGGAGAATTCGACCTGCTCATTATTGACTTACATTTTTGAGAATATTTGAGGAACATAATTTTGATATTCCAATAACATAATTTAAAGTTTCACGACAATGGTTCGAACCCATGACTTCCGATTTTGAGGTGTACTCACTACACCATACGGAAAGTCATGAAGAATTGCAGAGGTCTGCATAATTTAATTCATGAGGTTCATCGATGCTTCTCATCGAAACGGACCACTTTTAGTAGAACAAAATTTAGTAGAGTTTTCGGGGACTGACTATAAAAACCCCAAAATTCTTGAGGAGAAGAGTTAGTTCCAGAATTAGTTCCAGTCAGTTCCAGCCAGCTCAACTTCAGTCCAGTTCCAGTTCCAGAAGACGCCCCAGACCAGCCGGACCCGCCAGCAGCCACCAGTAGCAGAGGCCCCAGTCCAGCCGGACTTAGCGGTGGAGGCCGCAGTCCGCCGGGACTTAGCCGCCGTGAAGAGTCCGCCGGGACTTAGCCGCTGTGAAGAGTCCACCCGGGACTTAGGAGTTCGGGGTCTGGCATGGCTCGGCGAAGAGGTCTGAAGGACAAGTCTGGCTTCAACGTAGAGAATTGGCACGACGAAAGTCTTAATGAAATTAGCAACAAAAAGTTGAGTGATGTGATCGTGCGCGTAAAAGTTGAGAGTGTTACCGCAAAAATGTAATCTTCAAAAAGTGTAATATACAAATAAGTGAAGTTAACTGATCTGTTTTGACTCTACAAGTAAATATCACAAAAATCCTGAAAGCCTAAACCGCGCGGGCCGTTCACCGGTACTAATTCTCTATCATTCTTCAAATATAAAATAGTAAGGATACTGTTTTCTTTGAAAATGTAAAATTGAATGTGAATAAATCTAACAATTTCATGTTCATCTGTGTAACGCAGTGTACCTACGCGAGCATGAATCGCGTTCCGCATGTGGTAGTTATTGAAACATTTCCCATCAATTTCACGTCCCAAGTTTGCTCATTTTGGTGCGAGCTAAAGGTCAGCTTGGTCAACCTCATCGTCCCACCACCCTGCCTTCTGTTGTCCCTCCTCCGATGACCACCACACCTGGGTTCAGTCGTTAACCCTTAAGTCCGCTCGACCGTAACTCGATCCACAACAGCAGCAGCTGGCCTTGCTCCCAGGTTCTACCTCGTCCTGGACCAGAGCGCAGGGAAGGGGTTGGGGGTTCGTCCTGGTGCAACATCAAAAACCACATCGAGTGTATAATCATCACCGCACTCATTATTATTATTATTTCAATATGTGCGCAACAGAACGGTTTTGTTGCAACACACACACACACACTCAACACACAACGACCAGAGCCGAACTGCATTTCGCACGCGTTAATTAATTTATATTATAATTGCTTGTAAAATGTAATTAATATAATCACATGCATACCGACCCGAAAGGGTAACGGGAGTGGGATGGTTTTCCCGCGGATGCTGCCAACTTGCCACCCACCACCCACTCGAGATGCAACGGATTTCAGCCCGTAATCGACGATGAAGGCGCCCCCGTGATTGAGAGGTGAATCGGGAGGGAAGGCTTCAAACAGGTGGTGGGTGAAAGTGGGTGCTGAGTTCGACAATTTATATCGACCACCCACTTTGCATATACCATACATCGGGCGGTTGAATGTTTCAATAAACGCGCGTGCCACTTGCAGTCGCCATGGTGGGCATAATAATTGAGCTTGGATTTATGCAGCGTAGCCCCTTGATGAAACGCGGTATGGAAATGGGTGGTTCTGAGAAGATTGTTTCGCAGATTGTTTGTTTTTGATTGGAGTCTTGGGAAGTCTAGTTAGTTATTGAGCTGTTTACAAAATTTCTTTTGACCAGTCACCTAAGTTAAGTCTTGATAAGTTTGTCACACCATTTTTGATTTTAAATCATTGAAAGAACCAGCAATCCCAGGCTATCCTGAAAACCAGTTCTGTAAAGTCGGGTATCTTTCTCAGCGACTCCATCTCTGACTTCCCCTTCAACTTTGACCTCAATTTTTTTCAACCCTGGCCACTAGCACTTTCACAACAAAACATCATTTTTCTTTTATGATCAAATTATCAATCCAATCATTCAGTAAATTGAAATAATGTTAATTTGAGTAACTTTACGTTGTCCCTATATATACAACTTAAAATCTATCTTTTCAAATAGTGGACCTCTGTTAATTTAACTCATAAAAATGAATAAAATTGAGCAATATATTTTCTTAAACATATGGTAAAAGATCCTAAAATTATCATAATTGCCAAAAAAAAGCTATTGTTTTTATAGTATACTGAATCATCATAATTGATGAGGGGTAGGCATGGCTGAATGGCTACACTATTCGCATTGTAAGCGGAAGGTTCTGGGTTCGATTCCCATCTGCTCCTATCGAGAAATTATGGAAAGAAGGAATTCTGAACACATGAATATGAACGAAACATTCATGAGCGCGGCTGGGTTCGATCCCCCGTCCTTTGGGTCAGCAGACAAAAATGCTAACCACCAAACCATCGAGGCTTAGTTGACTTTAAAGGATTAAGAATGCTATAAGAATCCAAGATTACGGTTCTGTTCAGCAACGGAGGGGCAACCATGAGTGGTCTCTCATGCTCATGCTCATGCTCATGCTTTAACACTCAAACGCTCGGGTAGTAATTTTACCCCTACTTTTTTTCTTAAAAATCTAATAACTTTTGGTAGAATTGACCAATTTAGATGCTTCTGGTTGCAATAGATCCAGATTTGTCTATATTTTCAACTGTCAGATCGGGGAAAAATATGGTCCATTGTTACCGGAGAAATTCCGGACCCCGTTGGGGTACCTCGGCCCTCCTATATGGGTATTTGGTCAATATAACAAAAACTTTCCGACAGAACAATGTTGGAAATGATACAAAATCTCAAAGGATCATCCTAATGCATCATTCTGTAAAAATAATTGAATAGTTAAGTCCTACGGGCCACCGGAGTCGGTTTCAATTAGGCACCTATTGACATCAGCTCAGTGCACCGTTTCCGGTTGAAACCTGTTTCGGTGCCCCGAAGGTCTGGACCATGTTTTTTTTTCGCAGGATGATGTATTAGGATGATTTCTTGAAGTTTTGTATCATTAATGACATTGTTCTATCGAAAAGATTTTGTTATATTGACCGAATACCCAAATGGGAGGGCCGAGGTACCCCAACGGAATCCGGAATATCTCCGGTAAAAATGGACCATATTTGTCCCCCATCTAACAGTTCAAAATATAGACAAATCTGGATCTTTTTCAACCAGAAGCATCCCATTTGATCGATTCAACCAAAAGTTATGAGATTTTTAAGAGAAAAAAGTAGGGGTCAAATTACTACCCGAGCGTTTGAGTGTTAAGAATGCTATAAGAATCCAAGAAACTTGATTGGAATCTGTGAACCTAAGAACAGGATGACAATGCAATATTGAATGCAAAGTTGATTTCAAGAGCTTACTCGGTTGCATACTCGTTAGGCGAATATTGAACTTTCAACACGAGCAGAATCCACCACAAAAAGCTTGGTAAACCGAATTTGGAAAGCTTTCAAGAGGAATCTAAAAACTTAAGACGAATTAAATAACTTTGATCAGCCACATCACTTACCACAGTGAATCTTGGCTTCACACCCATCTTACTAACTCCCTCAAATCTCACGTGATACTTTGTCGAAGAAGCAGCCGATTTAGCGGTCTTCATCACTCAAGTATCGGACTGATATTCCCAACCACTTCCCCATGTCTTACCACTGGCCGTGGCCGGCGCTGTGATTGACTAGCATGATAGGGCCATTTGAAAGTTGCGAAGTGGTGATGATTGGTTCCTACTCTTCATCTGTGGTCCACGGAGCAATTATTGGAGGTCCTTGTCAATAACAGAGTAGCAACTACGGGTAGACACCAATGCTATGCTATGCTATACTCAATCATCATAATTGTTTTTTTAAAGATATGTTCTACTTATAAAACACAAACTAAACATTTTTTTGGAAAAAAAAATTACACATTCACATACATTGATATGGAAAAATGTGCACCAATGCCCCTTTTCAGGCCTGAATTTAAAAAAAAAATATATTGAATGATTGGAAAATGATTTTGAGGTCCTTACATAAATTATAGGAAAGTTTTCAAAATTTTGATGTATGGGTCATATATGCCCCAGCAGGCATTGCCCAACCAGGCCTGATAGAGTTAAGACATATTTTTTAACAAAACTTTTATTTTTACTATAAAATGTGATCAAAACCCCTTATGGTTTCAATTCACCAAATATGAGAAAAAAAATGTTTTTTTATAAAATCGCCTGCGAAACACGATGGTGAAGTTAAATTCAAAATTAAATCGCATTTTTATTGAGAAAATTGCATGTAAAGTTTCAGTTGCGCCAAATGCATCAAAGTTTGATTTCAATAGAATATCTGATGACGCCATTCAATTCAACGTCCATTTTCCTCTAAAAATAACGGTCGAGTTTTGCTCTATTATTTTTCGTTTGCAATATATAGCCAGAGATTTTTTTGAAAAATTACGAAAATCACAAAATTTTAAGGCGATGCAAAAAACGAAGGGTAGGTCCAATTTTGAACCAAATTGCACAACAAAAAATCCGATGGTAAAATCACATGCAAAAGCATGCACATCATCTTTTTCAAAATAAACACATAATACACTGCATGTACAATTTTTGCAAACACAAAAAAAAAGTTGCAACCGGCGGGATTCAAACCCAGCACCCACAGTAAAGGCAGGAGCCTTAGTCCACTCGGCCATCAGACCGATGAAAAGCTTTAAGGATAAACGCATATATGAGCTTGACATTTCGGTCAAGTAGGTTTCCTATACTGATGAGCTACATATTTCAGGGCTTAAAATTACATGAAATTGCATAAAATAATGCAATATTTATTTTGCATCCAACACTTTTACTGGCGGCTGGATTACTACTTTTTTAGCTTTGTGGGATTTTTCATGTTAACATAGTATCAATAGCTCCACCAAATTTGAGCTTAATCAGAAAAAGTCAATTTCGTGTGGTGTGCCACTTGGCGCTATCAATTTAGATTGTTTGAAGATACCAAAAAAAATTGTATATGAAATGACCGCAATTTCATAAATGTAAATATTTTTATGAATGAAAAAATTAGTAAAATAGTTACTGAGAAATAGTCCAATATCCAAAATGTTAAAGTGTTAGAAATTGAGAGTCCAAGTTGCAGAAATTGTTTTTGTTTTCGAAATTATTATTTGATGCTATCGTATTTTTTTTTTCATGATTCCAAATACTCATAAACAACTTTATTTGTGATGTACAGCTCAAGCAGAATAGGTAGTCATCAGTTTTGGGCTCATTCAATTGGTATTTATTTATTCATCTTGGTTCAAAATGTTTTTCCTAAAATCTCGATAACTTGAGAGGGTTGCATGCAAACCCCTTATATTGACACCTTACATTTTTTGTAATTTTCTGCTCTAAAACTTTGTAGAAAATTGTTTTGC
Organism: Culex quinquefasciatus; assembly: GCF_015732765.1. Taxonomy (NCBI): domain Eukaryota; kingdom Metazoa; phylum Arthropoda; class Insecta; order Diptera; family Culicidae; genus Culex; species Culex quinquefasciatus. The sequence continues at coordinate 83,863,963 of NC_051862.1, forward strand.
TTATAAAAAGCCATGAAAAGTCACAAAAAATACGAAATCGACCCATCTGGATTCTTGCAGTTTTGAAAACTGCATCAAACTTTACATAAAATGACATGCTCAGAAAAAAAAATTACAGTAATTTTTGTAATTTTTTGTAAATGAAAAATATTTTTTTTTCGGATTTTCGAATACGCTATCAAATCATAAATACTTTACACCAAATTTCCATCACTATTTCAGGCTGCACATTTTTGAAAAACTCGTATGCATGGTCAAAAATGAAAACAAATCAAGTTAATTTGTCTAATTTCCTAAATTAGACAAACAAAGTATTCTGCTGTTGTTCAATTTCATCACTATCCGCACCCCAATGAGATAATTGCAAGATACTTTCCACCTGTTTGATGTTTCTAATGTTTTTGTGTTCACCATTTAGGGTGGTTTATTAGCTTAAATTAAAAAAAAAATAAACCCTTTAATAATAAAATATTTCGTTCATCAGAATATTTGTTTTAAAACACTTTAAAATATCAAATCTATAAAATCAAAGAATTTTAAATAGACCACTCTACTTACGTTTGCGCGCGAATATCTCTCTCTCTATCATGGACGAGCTGTCGAAATTCCGAGCAGCAGCAATTTGCAATTCGCCATCGAAAGCGTAAAACTGCCCTGCCAGGCAAGCCACACACTCTGTTGCATTTAAATTGGACTTGCAATCATCATCACCACCCTCACTTCAGCGTGTTGCAGAGAGGTGCTGAATTATTTGACACTTGTTGAAATTGTTTTTTTTTATTTGTTACTAATTTTAATTATTGAAGAATACATTTTATGTTGATTTGTCGTTATCTTTAGGAAACATTAACTGGGTCATCATAACTCAAACTAAACTACAAAATTTGAACAAAAAATATTTTATACCGTGCTCTTTCTGCACGATTCACGGCACTCACTGGCAGCTGCATTCCAAACGGTTCTCCGCTCTCCAGAAGGGTGCGATTCTGGGGATGCTGTGCTTCCTGTTGCAATCTCGCGAGCAAACGGTCGAAAATTAGACATGGAAAACGTTTATAATTGGCAAAGTTTATTATGAAATCAGAAAATTAAATTAAACTTCATGCATCATACGTTCGCCAGCCAGCCAGCAATCATCACCACCTTGCTTGTACTCTCTCCGATGGGGGAGTAGGGTTGAGAGACTTATTTTGAGTTTAGAAATATTTCAATTTATTTTACATGAAACTTAATGAAAAGTTAAAAAATTGCGATGTAAAATAATATAAAAAAAAACTTTTTATGAGAAATTCAAAATTAAAAAACCTCAGAAGGACCAAAAAAAAGCTCATCATCCCCAAACTTGCAGTTTCGCAACCATGAAATGAACCTGTTAGATGAGATTGCGAACAGGTCGAACTGAATTCGGGGTGGTTGGGGGGGTGGAACACAAAGAACGAATGCAACCTAATTTCTCCTGAGTCATTCGCCGAAAGGGGTGGGCGAAAGGGTTCGATCGTTTGGAAATTTGAATAATTGAAAGTAAACTTTGCCGGTCAATTTGGGCGCGACGCTAATGATGATGATGAGGATGAGGATGCAATCGACGACGAGGTTGTTTGCGAATGGTCTTTGGTGTTTTGATTTAGTTTGACGAAAATTTGACGAAAATCTGAAGAAGTAGTAATATTGTATGTTTAAGTCACTTATGATCTGAAGATCTACCCTCTAGCCTAAAGGGTAACCATGAGAATGGAACCTAGAGGCTCTAGGCTCTATTCTCATATTTACAATATTTTAATTCAATTTTGACAGTCAAATCAAAATCTTTCTGTTTATTGTTTGCACTTAGAAATACGAAACACAATGCGTTACAAAAATACATTGTTGGTCGAATAATCATAAACAAACAATTTCACCATGAAACAGAGAATAGGAAAAAAATATACGTTGTTAGGTTGAAAATATAATGGTGCATTCGAATTTGATCTATGTATGTGAGCAATTCTCTACCAAAACCGGAAATGGATTTTATTTGTGTTTTTTGATTTGGCTCAAACTTTGTGGGGGCCTTCCCTATGACCAAATATGCTATTTTGTGTCATTGGTTCACCCATACAAGTCTCCATACAATTTTGGCAGCTGTCCATACAAAAATGGTATGTAAATATTCAAACAGCTGTAACTTTTGAGTGAATTTTCAGATCATTTTGGTGTCTTGGGCAAAGTTGTAGGTATTGTTGAGGACTTTTGAGAAAAAAAATAGGTACACGGAAAAAAAAATTTGGAGATTTTTTTATCAACTTTTTTTCACTAAAACTCAATTTCCCAAAATACGTATTTTTTGATTTTCGAGATTTTTTGATATGTTTTAGGGGACAAAAATCCGCAACTTTTGAGCCATAGAGAAACATGGTCAAAAAATCTGCCGCCGAGTTATGAATTTTTGAAAAAATAGTGATTTTTTGGAAAAAATCGAAGTTTCATGCAAAAACAAGTTTGACATTACTTTTTAATGCAAAATTGAATTTGCAATCGAAAAGTACTTTAAAGATTTTTTGATAAAGGGCTCCGTTTTCAAGATATAGCCACCGAAAGTTTGATTTTAGCGAAATATTTGCAGTTTTTCAATTTTTAAAAATAGTGACCATGAGTGACCATTTCTAAAAATATTTTTTTTTTTTTTTTGTAAAGTTCAGAAAATTTGCTATAAAATTGTCTAAAAGACATTGAAGATTGGACCTCTGGTTGCTGAAATACAGCGGCTTAAAGAAAAAGAAACACGAAAATTGAAGTTTTCTATGTCTCACCCAATCAGCCCACCATTTTCTAATGACGATATCTCAGCAATTAATGGTCCGATTTTCAATGTTAATACATGAAACATTCGTACAATTTTCCGATCTTTTCGAAAAAAATATTTTGAAAATTTTTAAATCAAGACTAGCATTTTAAATGGGCGTAATATTCAATATTTGGCCCTTAAAATATTTTTTCGAAAAGATCAGAAAATTTCACGAATGTTTCATGTATTAACATTGAAAATCGGACCATTAATTGCTGAGATATCGTCATTAGAAAAAGGTGGGTTGTTTTGGTGAGATTTAGAAAACTTCAATTTCCGTGTTTCTTTTTCTTAAACCGGCTCTATCTCAACAACCCGAGGTCCAATCTTCAATGTCTCTTAGACAATTTTATAGCAAATTTTCTGAACTTTTCAAAAAAAATATTTTTAGAAATGGTCACTCATGGTCACTATTTTTAAAAATTGAAAAACTGCAAATATTTCGCTAAATTCAAACTTTCGGTGGCTATATCTTGAAAACGGAGCCCTTTATCAAAAAATCTGTTTAGTACTTTTCGATTGCAAATTCAATTTTGCATTAAAAAGTAATGTCAAACTTGTTTTTGCATAAAACTTCGATTTTTTCCAAAAATCACTATTTGTGTGTGTGTGTGTGCAACCAACCAAACGGGACCACGCGGTCGCATCTTACAAATTGAGTTGTTTCCATGTGTTTTAGATTTCCATTCTATACATGCAAATAACTCGCATAGGCATTTGGAGGTTGTTAGCTCTGCCGAGCTTCGGTGACCCATTTCTACGTAGGCTAGCCGTACGCGAGGTACCTCAGCTTGAACCGACAAGCCCCGCTCTAAAGAACGTTCGCATCAATCGGATACAAACGTTATTAAGAACTTCCGATTTCTTATCTGTGGATAAGAAATCAGCGCGTATTTAGTAAGCAGATTTTTATTTTTTATGTTTGTTTTGGATGGATGCCTTAATTGGTGTGAGCGAATGTTAGAATATCAGTGAGAGGGTTTTCTGTTTTATATAAAAAGAACGGGCTCACCGAATAATAATATCTTCAAGACAAGCTTCATTTGAATTTCGGGAGTTGTCCGATTTGTTAAACTTGCGATCCGCTAAACCTCCATCGCCAAACTTGAAACAGCCGACGTTGAAGACAGACCCACCCGTTGTCCGTGGAAGTGTACCAAATGCAGATTGCCATCTGCTGATAAGTTTCTGCTGCTGGAGAATTCTGACCGTGATGATTCCTCCGTTGGAATCTTAGAAACAGCTTTGATTTCTGCAACAGGCTCAAGCTTACACCATACTGCTTGGAAAATCCAGAAGGATGTGCTCCTAATTTTCCGCTGCAAATCACTGCTGAACCGCTTTTCCTTGACCACCACCTTTTCCACCGGATATCACCGTAATTTTTGGATGAAAATTCAAAAAAAAAAATGAGTTGGAGCAAAACCACGGAGTGAAATTTGCAAACGTCAACGCGCGCGCACAGCTTGCTTCGAATCCTTTTTCCAAAAATCACTATTTGTTCAAAAATTCATAACTCGGTGGCAGATTTTTTGACCATGTTTCTCTATGCCTCAAAAGTTGCGCATTTTTTCCCCTAAAACATATCAAAAAATCTCGAAAATCAAAAAATACGTATTTTGGGAAATTGAGTTTTAGTGAAAAAAAAGTTGATAAAAAAATCTCCAAATTTTTTTTTCCGTGTACCTATTTTTTTCTCAAAAGTCCTCAACAATACCTACAACTTTGCCAAAGACACCAAATTGATCAGAAAATTCACTCAAAAGTTACAGCTGTTTGAATATTTGCATACCATTTTTGTATGGACAGCAGCCAAAATTGTATGGAGACTTGTATGGGTGAACCAATGACACAAAATAGCTTATTTGGTCATAGGGAAGGCCCCCACAAAGTTTGAGTCAAATAAAAAAATACAAAAAATAAAAATGGTCGAAATCGGCCGATTTCGTAGAGAGTTGCTCATGTAGAAAAATGTCAATTATAAAAAATGTAAATTACCGTCAGTGGGGGTGACATTGGGTCTGGGGGGTGAGATTGGGTCAAAGTGATTTTTTACGGGTTTTACCATTTCTCAGATTCTTTTCAATGAAACTGAATTCTGTTAAAAGGGTTGTGTAGGGGACATCTTAAGATGACTTCGCTGAAAAAAAATCGTTCCTAGAACATATCCTGTTATTTCGGCAGATGTCTAAAGTTGGGGTACGTTTTTGGCCAAAAATGACCTCTCGAAAAATCATTTTTCTAATATTTTTGTTAGAATTGCTCAAAAACTACCCAAATGTTTGAAAATCTCCACTTCAAACATTGTAGCGTGTCAATACGATTCCCTCGAACAAGAAACGCTGTTGGATGACTTGTTTTTACCATATCTTTGTATTTCAGCATCATTTTAGTTTCATTTGACCCAATGTCACCCCCTCTAAGGGGTGAGATTGGGTCAATTTTCAAACAATTGGCATTTAAGATAGTGTTCATCAAAATCGACCATATTTTGGGAAAATGTTAGTAAACTATCTAAGAACAAATCTACGTTAAAAGATTTTCGATGTTATTTAAATTGTTTTTGTTATTAAGAAATTTCGAGAGGTGTTTCGTTTTTTGACCCATAGTCACCCCCACTGACGGTACACAATTTTTCGAGGCACAGGCAGCATTCATTTTTTTCGACAGCTTTGCTTTTAAACCCCAAAATACGAGAATCTTTGAAACTTATGATGATGTAGTTTTGTATTAAGTGTAAAATAATAAATAATTTAAAAATAAACAAAGCTCTATGAAAGTTTCGACTCATCAACTAGAACAGCTCCATCGAACATTGTTTGAAAGTTGGAAAATTAAATTAATTAGCTCAATTTATAAATTTTGTGCCACCTTAGAGTTGGCCTCATGAAATGCATCTTTTTCCATGAAGCAAACTAAAATTAAATACAAATCTCGTGTTGTGAAATTGAGTTCTAAACATAACTCAAATTGATCATTTTTATCAATAACTTCTGATAGGAACGAAACAATTTAATCCTTTCTCAAAATACAACCTTCCAACTAGCCATGCCGGATATACAGGTATTTACAGATTTTTCGATCCCAAAAATGACCCCAAATTTTATGTACAATTTTTTTAAATTGATGATATTTAAAATTTCTACAATTTAGTAATTGAATTATGCTTTAATATGATTAAAAAGCTTAATGTTTAATGCTGTTAAAATTTTCAAAAGGTCTTGTATGGCTTCAAATTTGACCTGATACAGATAAAATACTGATTTATTTTTAATAAAATACAGATCTCCCATAAAATAATCTGGCATCGTTGCTTATAACTAAATAGTTCTGAACTGTTCTGAAACTGAATGGTTGCTGTGGAAAAAGTATAACATGAAAAGTTTTAAGAAAAAAAAATCAAAACAAAACATGCGAAATCTATGATAATTGCATAGTAATTATTCTGAACTTTAAGAGCAAAAAAACATGTTTGTTCACGATAAATCCATTGCAGTTATAACTGAATATAATAATATATAATATAATAATATTAATATTTATATATAATGTGTTTTTCAGGAATCTCTTTGAAAAGATGTTTATAATTTTTAATTCTAACATTTTTTTTATTAATTTGAAAAATATGAAGGGTTCTGTATTATTTTTGTGATTTTTTCTATTTTTTGCGTTTTACGTTTTGCGTTTGCGCATGACCAGATTTTTTTTCATTATTGGTTTTCTGTAATATTTCTGTGATTTTGTTTTTCATCCATTCAATGTATTGTGTTCCTGCTTAAGTTTTTTTGTCAGTGTTTTTGAATCTTGTTCTTAAAATCATGGGAAGTTCATGAAAAAGTTGACTTGTATAATTTTTTAAACGTTGTAAGGCTGGTACAAATATTTTTAAAAGCTTTTGTCACCCCCCCCCCCCCCCTCCAAAATTGGCCCGAAAAATCAGGGGGCAAAAAAAATATTTTTACAATAAACTTCAAAATATCAATGAAAATTCAAGGGCAACCAGCTGAAATCAAATTAAAATACATTCTCCTGCGTTTAAAATCATTTTTAGCATGTTAGGGTTTATTTAAAAATCTTAAGATTTTTTGAAAATTTTCAATGCAAAATCTTTTTTTCGATACAATTTTTGTTTTTGTCAGATCTTAGATTTTTTGAAAACTAATGATTGCAAAACAACTGAACTAGTGTAAAATGCATTTTAAAACACTTTTTTCATTTAAATGTGAAGATTATGGCTTGTTATTTAAGAGCGAGTTTTTCACCGCTGTGAAACAGGTCGTATCGAGGTGCTCCGATTTGGATGAAACTTTCAGGGTTTGTTTGTCTATACATGATATGAACTCATGCCAAATATGAGCCCTCTACGACTAAGGGAAGTGGGGTAAAACGGGCATTGAAGTTTGAGGTCTAAAAAACATGAAAAATCTTAAAATTGCTCGCATTTCCATAAAACTTCATCAATTCCAACTCTCTTAGATGCATTCAAATGGTCTTTTGAAGCCCTTCAAAATGTGTTATAGACATCCAGGATTGGTTTGACTTTTTCTCATAGCTTTTGCAAATTACTGTCAAAAATTGATTTTTTTAAAACCTTAATAACTTTTTGCAACAGCCTCCAACACCCATACTCCCATAGGTCAAAAGTTAGGGAATTTCATGGACTATAAGCCTACGGTTTTAACTTTTTGGCCAATCGCAGTTTTTCTCATAGTTTTTCGATTTTTCTATAACAATCATTTTACATCGTTAGTTTTTGCCCTGTAGGCCTCCATAGCGGCACTTTTTGGTCTCAATTTTGACACATTCGGAATCCTCAGAAAATTTTACATTAGATTGAGGTGTTGGAATTTTGAATTTGATTGGAAAAATGCAATTTAGAATTAATTAAAATATTATTTACCATTTTGTCGAATTATGGGTGAAACAGGTATTCGCCTACTTGATACAGCATTTGACGTATTGAACATAGGGTATGAAAAATCTAACTTTTTTTCAGAAATGTTTTATTTAATTATTTCCTTAATCAAATTCATAACTCCAACATCTCAATATAATGTAAAATTTCCTGAGGAATCCGAATATGTTCAAATTGAGACCAAAAAGTGCCGCTATGGAGGCCTACAGGGCATAAACTAACGTTGTAAAATGTTTGTTTTAGAAAAATCGTAAAACTATGAGAAAAACTGCGATTGGCCAAAAAGTTAATACCGTAGGCTTATAGTCCATGAAATTCCCTAACTTTTGACCTACGGGAGTATGGGTGTTGGAGGCTGTTGCAAAAAGTTATTAAGGTTTTAAAAAAATCATTTTTTAACAGTAATTTGCAAAAGCTATGAGAAAAAGTTAAACCAATCCAGGATGTCTATAGCACATTTTGAAGGGCTTCAAAAGACCATTCGAATGCATCTAAGAGAGTCGGAATTGATGAAGTTTTATGGAAATGCTAGCAATTTTAAGATTTTTCATGTTCTTTGGACCTCAAACTTCAATGCCCGTTTACCCCACTTCCCTTAGTCGTAGAGGGCTTATATTTGGCATGAGTTCATCTCATGTATAGACAAACAAACCCTGAAAGTTTCATCCAAATCGGAGCACCTCGATACGACCTCTAGAACAAACCGAGCAGAATCTACAAATACTGCCTCTTAAATTTTTATATTTTTTATTTTTTGCCCCCCCCCCCCCCCAAACAAAAATTTTTTTAAATATTTGCATCCGCCTAAACATTAGCAAATAAATTAAAATTAAAAAATGGAGCAAAAAAAACAATGATTGGTATTCAACTAAAAATTCTCAACTAGAGATACCAATACAATTGCAATTTTATTTTAAATGTTCATAAATATTTATTCAAACAGTTCTAACTTGACCACAGCAAGTCTCTTGGAAAAGAAGCTTTTATTTTTTATTTCTAGCTTTTTTTATATAATAAAAAAAGAAGTAAAGTAAATCTTTCCCTGTTCTCCGTGAAGAGTGTCGGGGCCGGCATTTACAATGCGGATTCAGTTACAGTTTTTTTTACTCAACTAATGTCAACATGTTAAGGTTAATGTTAACATTCCATAGGTTGTCTTCCTAAGGTGTCTTGATAAGGTCCAGTTTGTGACGATACACTACCTTCCCTTTACTAAGCAATCGAATCCAGAAAGGAAAATACCACCAGTTGTGTTGGCCCGAGCCGAGATTTGAACCCCGTTCTACCGCTTACGAGGCGGAAGCGTTACCACTGAGCTACGTGAAAAAATATGAAGGGTTCTGTAATATTTCTGTGATTTTTCTATTTTTTATGTTTTTTTATTCTTTAAAACAAAAGCAGTTGTTAAAAAGATTTAAAATAAATTGACTTGATTGGAACACTTTACATTATTGCTTTTCTGTAATATTTCGGTGATTTTATTTCATTCATTCAATGTATGGTATTCCTTTTTGTCCATTCGACCGTTTGTCCCTTTTTTTGTCAACAGTTTTTGCATTCCATCCAACTTTTTGTGGTAAAATCAATAGATCTATAATTTGTACCACAACAACACCCGGTTTGCGCATTTTTAATTATTTTTTTTTGATGATAAAAGGATTAACAATAATTAGGTTGTTGCAAGATTGGGTCCAAGAATGTAACAATTTAGAAATTTATCGTTCCTTTATTATATGATATAAATTAACTAAGAAATCAACTTAAATTACTACAGAACATTATCACACAATTTTAGACACCCAAAAAGCTATCGGAAAGCACATTAATAATTTTCAAACCATCAATTTCCCCAGAAGTGAAATATTTTTCCATCGGAGACCCCCGGAGCAGGTCGGCACGAGCGCGCTTCACTTGACGCAAATAATATTGATTCAATAGTAATAATTATTTTTAATTAATTTCGTTCCGTCAGTTGCCAATGAACCATCATCAATGGTGCCCTCGGGCGACGGCGTGTTAATTTGGTGCGTTTATTTTTTTTTCCTGCAGTTCTCTTCGACGACCATATTTTTCCACTCCCAGCGAGTATTAATTGGTTGATGAAAATTGGTGTGCGTGTGTGTATGTGTGCCCCCTCATGCGAAAATAAAAGGGTCGATGGTGTGCGGTCAAATTGTTAAATTGCGGATATTTTTTTCAATTTTTCCAGCATTATATAAAAATGATTGCTTCATTTATTGAACAGTGAAATTAATTTTCTTTTTTTATTTTGCTCTCCACATTTTTACTTCCAGCAAACTGGGCACTCATGGGACTCCGAAGCGCCGAGGGGCCGGACATGAGCCTCCTGTGAAGAGTTTAGCCTTTGGTGACGTCAAACGTCTAGTGTCAGGAATGCACAGCACTGAAAATGTTGCTGGTAAGTAGTTTTTTAGTGGCTTGTCAACTAAATGCGTCTCCGAAGGTTAGAGTCTCCAATTTTCTGTGCAAGAATAGATTTCACAAAAAAAAACATTTTTTTTTTGTTTTGAGGCTGTTAATTACTTTATTGAATATATAGATTAGTTGATGATTTAAATTTATTTGAAAAAAAAAATAACAAACAAGTTAAACTTTTTACAATGCTCTTACCATTATCGCATTTTGTTTGTTTGGATCAAGTTAGAACTCTAGTTCATTTCTATATATGTTGAATTATTTTTGGGTATGTAAATAAGGCATTAAAATACTTTTCCAAACCATGTTCAGCACATGCCCCAACATGAAAACCCCATTTTCACGACACACACCTTCAAAATCGATACCTTTCAACGGCGGGCCCAAAAAACCTCTCCGTCAAGTTGGTGGTCCTCCACGTGGTAATCCATATCCATCTTGGTGTGCAAAACGACCGCGGTGGCGACACACACGTCAAACGGCCAACTTTCTCCACTCAGTCCCTCCCTCGGGGGAGGGAGACCAAACTTTTGCCGGTGTTGCCCAACCTCCAACCGGCCAACTCGTTCAATCTACCGCTGTTATCATCCTAAAAGCATCCACGTGGACCACCGCGGCTAATACAATTTTCCGAGTTCGGCAATACATCACAATATTTATCCGTTAAATTATATCATCGATTACAAATGAACTGCATAGAAATGCTTTTAAGAATATTACTTATATATGTGGCGAAAGAGTGAGGTTGGTGGACGAAGGAAGAAGGAAAACTGGTGGGAAAAGGTTCCGAGTGAAAGTTTCCTCTCTTTTTTTCTGTGTGCTTCACACTGTTTCGAGACTCACCTGAGGGAAAACTACGAGGAAAATGGATGAGATGCTGGTGGACTGTGGTGAGGTGATTTAGATGATGGTGTAGCAGCTTTTGCGCTCAATTTCGTACGGCGATGGCTGACCAACTGCTCAGCTGATGTCTAGTATATATAGCGAAAACAAGAAAACTTATGCAATTGTGTTGACTGTTGAATATATAATACTTACATATTGTATTCTTTCGGTGATTCTAATACCTAATACAATAATAATTGAGTTTTCAGTGTATGTTGAGCAAATGAAAACCTATTGCTTTATGTTTACATTGGAGCATATTTTTATTAAAGTTTTGACCGATTTGTACGAAAATCTAGCTTGTTTCAAAGCTATCAACAGCCCTACACAATTTGAGATTGACCAGTAAATGTTAATTTCAATTAGGCTTTTTTTTTGCATAATTATGGTGAAATGACCAACATAATTCCCGGGATTTTTTCCAAAACCGGGAATTCCTGAATCTCGGAAATTTTTATATTATGTATCGGGAATTCCCGAAATAAAAAAACAAATTTTTTGTATTTATGTAACAAACATAAAATTCTAAGCTTCTTTAAAATTCTACATTGACTGTTATCATTTTATTTGTTTCATTTCTTAATTATATTTGCAATAGATGCTTATAGATATTTGCAATGAAATTTTTCAAGCTTATTTAGTTACGTCATATCAAAAAATAAATAAAAGAGTATATTTGTAAGGTACTGATTTAATTTGAATCACATGGGGTTAAAAATTGTGATTAATTTAAAATCCAAAGCACAGCAAAGAACAAAAAAAACAATTTTCAATTTCTTTAAATTTAAGTGAACTATCACAAATTGATAAAAAAATGAAAGTATTTAGCTAATTGTACGATTTAATCTTGAAAAACATAACAAATATAATGAAAACATAAATTTTATAAAAGTTTCAAAAATTTCCCCAGATTCCGGGAATTCCCTTGATTCAAAATATACACTCTTTGATTTGTTTGCCGAAAGTTCAGGTCGGTAAACTATCTGTCAAAATGAACAAAACTTTACCAAATTTTTGTTGTATGATGAACAAAAACGCCATATTCCAGTGCATTTTCATGTAACCGTTATTTAAAAAATGGTAAATACATACAATAAACAATTACTTTTCAGTAGAGGGTGACTAGCGGGAATTCCCGGGAAAAAAAATCCCGGGAAATCGTCCATTTTAGGACCTCTCGATTCCCGGGAAATTCGGTCGAGACTCCCGGGAAATTTCATACTTATAAATTTCGAAGCAAAATTATATAAACTAATCAGAAAATTATTTGAAAAATTCTAAATTGTTTAGAATATTGGAAGTTCAATGTTCGATGTCCAAGTTCAAATAAACCAATGCTTCTCTGATCTTCTTATTCAAAAAGTTTAAAATTTGACTTGTCGAAAATTCCAATAACTTTAATTGAGAGAAGCCAAAAAAAAAAGAATTTGGACCCCAGAAATTATCTTGAAGCATACTTAGTAGTTACACCCCAGAAATGAAATCTTAAGTGTTTTTTAATTATTTTTATTTATTATTTCTAAGGAGGAAAAGCTTTTTCAAAAAAAGTTCAATTTCCATATCCTCATTCGAGCATAGCAGTCCTCATAATCTGTTTTTTTAATTCTAAGTCATTAGGGTAATTTAGCTGTATCAAGGTTTCCTTTTTTGATGTCAAAAAGTCATTTTGTGTTTCACGTCACCTCAATATTCAATTATATTTTGGAAAAAAAAATCTTTGTAAAGTTTACGGTCTACCAGTTGTGAACATTCGGATTTTCTTGATAACTGTTAAAATTTTTTCAATTAATATTTACAGTTGACCTTTAAAAGGAAAAAAACAAGTTTAAATTGTCGTTTAAAGTAGTTGTTTATCATATTGCAAATATGCCGGTACTGGAAAATTATATATCAGTTATTTTTTTTTTTACTTCACAAAAATCTAATTAATAATAATGCAACCAGCTTGTGAAACTTTTGAAAAATCAGTCAGTGCCAATAAAGATTCGTTTAGATTTTAAACTACAATTTTGAGTCCCAAATAGCACAAGAAACGATCTTGTATTTGCAGACTCAGAAAAAAAAAATATCAAAAGGTAGAAATCGTTTCTAAGATAAAAAGGATACTGAAGTTAACGTTCCATAAAATAAGTGTGATTAAATGTAACTTAATTGATTGAAAAGAAACAATATTGTTACATTTCCTTCAAAATTATTGCCACTATTGGCATAAAAAAAACTCCCGGGTCCCGGGAATTCCCGGGAAATGGCCAAATTCAATTCTCGATTCCCGGGAAATTGAAAATCTCGAGAATCGTCACCCTCTACTTTTCAGTCAAAAATCCTTAAAAATATAGTGTCTTCGAGAAAGTTATTAAAAATTTAATGAAGGGCCTATAGCTGAGAATTGATAACGATTGGACGACTATTGCGCCTTTCGCAGGTAAAAAACTGAAACAGTTGCTTTTCTTCATACATTTTGACGATTTTTCCCATACAAACTTCAAGCGATTAGAGGAAGGGGTCTCGTGGTCAGAATGAGCTCAAATTTGGAATTTAGCTTAGTGATGGGTCAATCTGTGAATTCAAGAGGTAGCCCCGAAAAAGTTCAGATTTAGACCACCCTAATGATTTTGTGAGTTAATTGGTTAAAACTTTCTAGCCTTTTCCAAATACTGTTTTGTGAAACTTCAAAAACCTATACTGTTTTTTCTGTTTTTTTATCTTGTTTGAAAAAAAAGTTTTTTTGGGATTACTTTTTTATGTAAAAATTCACACATTTTATGAATTTTCAATGAGATTAAAACTTTTTTCAGATTTTTCTATTTATTCAAACAGTTTAATCGCAAAACCATTAAAATATGTTTGCAAGGAATTCTATCTAACTAACTATTCTGACAACACCATATAGAAACTTACTTAATCAAAGATGTGTTGCCAGTATAATATGGACAGCTACCAAATTTGTATGAAAATTATATGCACGAACCAAAACTGTCTTTGGTCATAGAGGAAATATAAACTAAATTTTAGCTTAAAAACAAATACTGAATACTGAAGATAAAATTAAAAATAAAAACTTGTTTGAATCCAGAAAATGATTTTTACGACATCTTCCGTGTAAAGCTAGCAACCTGCAAAGGTCATTTTCAAATCCACAGTATTCTAATACAACAATGCACTTCGTTTTGGCTTTTCGTGCTTTATTTTCTTGTTTGCTGTTGCCGAGATAATCCAGCCGGGCGAATAATTTATCAGGAAATGCACTTACGATTTAAGTAAATTGAAATCATTCTTGCTGGCGGGGCACGCGCGTTGGGAAAAAAGATCAGACAGAAAGAATCCAAATCAAGCACACGCTGGTGCTCGAGCTTTTCCTCCTTCCCGATAGTACTGCCAGTGGTAGTGCCAAAGTGCAGGACAGGAAGAAGCATATAAATCCATTTTAAATATGTGAACTTTTCCATTCGTCTCCCAAAGTAAAAAATGGCCACAGCGAAGTGGAGAGTGCAGTGCAGAAACAGCAGCAGCAGCTGGGCAAAAAGTTAACGAAAGGAGACAGCGATCGAAAAGGATTGCATTTTCCACTCATGGTACTTTTTGTCCACGTGTGAGTGTGTGTGTGTTTGTGTGTTTGTGTGTGGCCAAAAGCTCCACCGAACCCACCTTCTTTGGTCCTGGCCGCTTTTTCTTGCTATCTTGACAAACGACGTAAAGAGAAACTCCGGATGATTGAAAACAAAATGTAAGCGACTTGGCCGATGAATAAATGTATGGGTGTATGTTTGGCTGTGTGTGTGTTGGGAGTCAGAAATGGAAATTGGATCTGAAATGCACTTAACGTAACGATTCGCCGGATTCGTCGGAGCTCATACGATTGCTGCTGCTGCCTTTGCTTCCATTGCTGGGTAACTCGCCAAATAATATCTAAATGGATTCACTCAACAACAATTGGAGTGATTTTTGTTTTGTTTTTGCTTGATTCTGATATGGTTTTGCGCTTTCCAAATGAGAAAATGCTCCAAAAGCTTGCTAAACATTTGTTGCTTCAACTAATTGCATTCAAAATTACAAATTTGAATTTTGGAAGACCTTTAAAGTTCAAACAATCTTTGAAAAGGATAATTACATTTGTAATACAAAAACATGCAAAATATACCTTTTCTAAAAAAAAATAACGTTGTAAACTAGTTTCAGAGTTCTTGTGCAAATAATATTTAAAATTGTTCAGTGTTCCCACATATGTGTGATTTTTATAAATGGAATGAATATTGATTGACTGATACTGCAGTAAACAGCACTTCATAAAGAAAGCAAAAGTCAACCCACTTTCTCGCTCTTTACTCTACCTAGATCGTTCTCACTTAACGTCGTATATTTCTAGTTTACTTAAGATTCATACTTTCTACTAACAAACATTCACTCACCACGCCAGCAACACCGAAAAGCTTTTTGCCTGTGAGACTTTCCTTTTTTTTTACTCTCACCCTGCCGAGTCCATGCCGAGAAAACCCTGTCAGATCGCATTTGTTTCTAAGAACGAACAGAACATTTTAATGGGATAAATTTCCTCTCCTTTCAATCCACGCTCATTGTTTCGCGTGCTCTTTCTTTTTATTTGTATTTTTTTTTTCTTCAATTTTCTCCCCATTCACTTTGGCTTATAATGGCCCGCCCTTCTCTGGCTAGGGGTCTATTTTCCGCATCCACTTGAGAATCGTCGTCGTCGTCGTATTATAGTTTGTCCCTGTTTCCAGCGAGACACAGAGCCGTTTTTTGTTCAGTTTTTGTGTTTTTCGCCAAAACCGCAATCTGTATCGCTTTCCAGCACGCGGCTGGAATAATCACGGTGGGAGAAGGAGGGTGGTCAAAAAAATTAAACTAATAATTTATTTTTTAAACCTGAAAACAAAACTTTTTCCACTCTCTGTGGTAGGAAATTTTTAGCGCTAAATAAATCAATATGCAAAAATTTCGAAACAATTTATGGTTTGCTGTAAAGGTTTCAAAATGTCTTGGACTGCCCACCATTGAAAAAACGCTAATATCCACTTTTGGCAAAAACGAGATATTAGCACCAGGCGGTAGAGGATGTTCCAACGCATCTCCTGGAACTTGAATTTCACTGAATTAGTGTTTAGACTCGGCTGCCGATGCGAAAAACCAAACGGCTAATATGCCACTCTTATGGGAAATTGCCTTGACGGAGATTTTGTGACAAACACTAAAACGCGTTTTTCTCGGAATACTTGATTTGGCATAATAGCCGAATTTTCAATTATGGGCAGTGGAGCTATTCTTAAAATTTTTGTAATTTATTTATTGCGCAATTCTCACTAACTTGGACTTCGCACTAAATTATTGCTATCGATCGCACTATTGCGACTTGTCAAACTGGCTTGGGAAATTTTAATTTTCTCAAAAAATGATCAAAGCGAGCCGATGTTGCGCACCTGTCAATCGCAATTTTAAAGTGCGAATGTCCAGTTTGGTGGAAACTGCGACTGGCACTGTAAATAAACAACTGCTGGTTGCCTAGTTTTTGGAAATTTTGTTGTCAAAAGTGCGAGAGAAAAGTGCGGGCCAAATCCAAGTTACAGTGCAAGGATCAATAACGTTGTGAATTAAATTTTGAACATTTTTGTGCTTTTTTCCGACCATTATTCACTTCAGAAATTTGTAATTTATAATTTGTTGATTTATTAGGTACGATAACTTGTTAGTCAACAATTTTGATCAGGTCAAGGAAGACTGTTTAGGGAATAAGGAATAATAATAATACAAATTAAAATTTTATACAGAAATAAAATGTGCTTTTAAAAATCCACTACTATTCACAGTTGAAAAAATTGTACCATATTTAATCAATTCAAAAATATGGTCGTCTTTGTAGACTGGGCAGATTTTTTACAATTTTTTGTTGCTGTATTTTTAATGAGGCTTTTCTCGCCTGTGTGGTCTCCAGAGGTCGCCAATTATTTGTGTAAATATGGGTATTCGGCGCCGTCGCTCCGTGCCATACATTCATACACTTAGGAGCCCAGGGCGGCGAAGTCCTTGTAGATAAAAAGGAAGACACTAGTGGTTCGTACTAGCAATGGTGGCCGACAGCTATAAAGTCAACTTCGTTTTTTAACTTTGTAAACATTACCCAAGTAACATTTTTTCCAGGAGTTCTACAAGAGCTCTTCAAGATAGATACAGCATAGCAGTTTGGACCGCGGTAGGATAAAACTCTCTTCAAGTACTCTTCCAAACTCCTGAAGAAGTTTTGAAGAGAATTTTATCCTACCGCAGTCCAAACTGCTATGCTGTAGCTATCTTGAAGAGCTCTTGTAGAACTCCTGGAGAAAAATGTGACTTGGGTATAATATATTCATTCATACAAATTTGTCTACAATTTTCAATGCTGACAATATATTTTTTTCAAATCAATACCTCAAGAAAGCTTTTCTGATTCGGTATTTACTTCATTATTTATGGTAAAAAAAAACGATCATTTTACGATAGTTTATAAATGACCAAAAGTTCATGAAGATTTCATACAAACCAATTCAGTTAGATAGCCTCCTTTGTCATAGAGAATGCAATAACAATCGTTGTTCAATGTCTCAGAAATAACTAAAAATTTTCAAAACTGTAGTTTATGTTTCTTTTGTGATTTTTTGATTTCAAATATATAAAAACTCTTGGTGTTAAACGAAATATTCTTAAACTATTTGTATCAGCCTAGTCAAAACCCATTTTTTTATCAAAACACAAAAAAGGCTATTTTTTGGACTATTTCCATCCAATTCGCAAATTTACACAAATGAAACAAATTATTTTGCAAAAAAAATTAATTAAAACTCGTTTGCTCACTTCCTGCTGAGATATTTGATTTCAGTTGAAAACGCCATTTAGAACGAACGTCAATGTGCTTATATGACAACCTAAGATACTTGATTGAACTACACTCAAACCCCGATGGTTTGACACCAGCTGTTGTCAAACGAACGGGATCACTTTTTAGTTTGATGCCCTTTTACACGGAGTTCACACACACTACCAAACGTGTGTTTTGATAGTGAGCAGTTCTCTACGGAATCGGTCTTTTTTCTTTGATTTTAATTTTTGTATTTTTTAATCCGGCTGAAACTTTTTTGGTGCCTTCGGTATGCCCAAAGAAGCCATTTTGCATCATTGGTTTGTCCATATAATTTTCCATACAAATTTGGCAGCTATCCATACAAAAATGATATGTAAAAATTCAAAAATCTGTATCTTTTGAAGGAATTTTTTGATCGATTTGGTGTCTTCGACAAAGTTGTAGGTATGGATATGGACTACACTGAAAAAAATGATACACGGTAAAAAAAAATTGGTGATTTTTAATTTAACTTTTTGTCACTAAAACTTAATTTGCAAAAAAACACTATTTTTTTTATTTTTTGATTTGTTTTAGAGGACATCAAATGCCATCTTTTCAGAAATTTCCAGAATGGGCAAAAAATCTTTGACCGAGTTATAATTTTTTGAATCAATACAGATTTTTAAAAAAAATCGAAATATCGGTCGCAAAAATTTTTCAACTTCATTTTTCGATGTAAAATCGAATTTGCAATCAAAAAGTACTTTAGTGAATTTTTGATAAAGTACACCGTTTTCAAGTTATAGCCATTTAAAGGTAACTTTAAAAAAAAAAGTCGCAGTTTTTCATTTTTTAAAAATAGTGCCCATGTTTGCCAACTTTTGAAAAAAAAAATTTTGAAAAGCTGAGAAAATTCTCTATATTTTGCTTTTTCGGACTTTGTTGATACGACCCTTAGTTGCTGAGATATTGCCATGCAAAGGTTAAAAACAGGAAAATTGATGTTTTCTAAGTCTCACCCAAACAACCCACCATTTTCTGATGTCGATATCTCAGCAACTATAGGTCCGATTTACAATGTAAAAACATGAAACATTCGTAAAATTTTCCGAACTTTTCGAAAAAAATATTTTCAAAAATTTAAAATCAAGACTAACATTTCAAATGGGCGTAATAATGAATGTCGAGTCAAAAAAGGCAAAATATAGATAATTTTCTCAGCTTTTCAAAAATATTTTTCTCAAAAGTGGGCAAACATGGGCACTAATTTTAAAAAATGAAAAACTGCGACTATTTTCAAAATAGTTACCTAAAAATGGTTATAACTTGAAAACGGTGCACTTTATAAAAATTTACTAAAGTACTTTTTGATTGCAAATTCGATTTTACATCGAAAAATGAAGTTGAAAAATTTTTGCGACAGATATTTCGATTTTTTGAAAAAATCTGTATTGATTCCAAAAATCATAACTCGGTCAAAGATTTTTTGCCCATTCTGGAAATTTCTGAAAAGATGGCATTTGATGTCCTCTAAAACAAATCAAAAAAAAATAGTGTTTTTTTGCAAATTAAGTTTTAGTGACAAAAAGTTAAATAAAACTAAATTTTTTTTTACCGTGTATCATTTTTTTCAGTGTAGTCCATATCCATACCAACAACTTCGCCGAAGACACCAAATCGATTAAAAAATTCCTTCAAAAGATACAGATTTTTGAATTTTTACATATCATTTTTGTATGGACAGCTGCCAAATTTGTATGGAAATTAAAACAAACCAATGATGCAAAATGGCTTCTTTGGGCATACCAAAGGCACCAAAAAAGTTTCAGCCGGATTAAAAAATACAAAAAAAAATCGAATGACCGAAATCTCAGAGAATTGCTCTAGTGTGCGTGAGCGCCGTGTAAAAAGTGACAGTTCGTCACTTTTCAGTTTGACTTTTACCAACCAACGGTGTACAAACTAAAAAGTGTCTAATGAAAAAGTGACCAACCACCAGGGGTTGAGTGTATATACTATTACCCTACTTACAAAGTTTAGCAATGCGTTAAAATTTACGTAATGCAAATTGCAAATTATATTATTTAAGATCTTTTTTTTGCCAGCATTTCGATGTTAACTGACACTATTTTAACATTTTCGTCAACCCTCTAAAGCCCAATGTTTTTTTCGATGATTTTTCTCCCATATTAGGAGGTAATTTTCAGCTACTTTTCTTGTTTTACGATTTACTTGTTCCATTTGTAGTATTTTAATTTGCATTTATAATATTTATTTTACGATTGTTTTTGATAGTATTTGGCTTATGGGTCATTCCATCACGACTGTGCACGAAAAAATGCAAATTTGAAAATTATATTCTCTGATCCTGCTCAAATTTGGCAGGGCTGTTGCTGTTGACCCCTTAAAAAACATTTTTAAATAATTGGCATAGTCGCATAAAAGACAAATTTCCAATCCTAAAATTTTCTTAAATTTCAAAAGTTCTTTTTTCCAATGCTTTGATTGATTTTTGATGAATTTTTAAATCGAGATAGGTTAAAGCTCCAAAAATATTTGACGATTAAATTAGACCACTTCTTTTTGTAATAAAAAAAAACCTCCCACTGTGCAAAATGCTCTTGAAGAGCGGTGGGGGAAACGATGTGGTCATGGTGAAAACTGAGGGCACATTAAAACGAGAGACAAAAGGCGGCGAAAAAGCATCCCCCCTCTCCACCTTTCCCATCAGTGTTGACCC
This sequence comes from Culex quinquefasciatus, assembly GCF_015732765.1. Taxonomy (NCBI): domain Eukaryota; kingdom Metazoa; phylum Arthropoda; class Insecta; order Diptera; family Culicidae; genus Culex; species Culex quinquefasciatus. The sequence continues at coordinate 83,884,592 of NC_051862.1, forward strand.
TCCCGAGCCCGGGTTGGCATGAAAAGTGGACTCTTAATGATGTTTGAAAGGAAAAAGAATGATGGGCAGTAATTTCAGCGAATGATCGCAATTAAAAGCTCCGGGGCCTCCCTTTTGTCGAGGGCCAAAGTGACTCTCGAAGCACTCTAATGCAGTTGGGGCCGCGGGGCCATTCCGGAGATGCCATCCCGTCCGAGCAGGGCAGTTTACATAGAACTTATATCGGCAGATAATCGACCGTCCCCTTACTTCCTCGCTCTCGCAACAAACTATCGATCCGGTCCAAAGTGGAAGGGAAACAATTACCGGACATTAATCCTGGAAATACCAAACCATTAGGTCCACTTTTCTGATTTACGGACGGTTGAACTCGACAGCCCTCGTCCTGCTGAGCCTTTTCTGGGGAAAAAGCAAACACAACCATTCAGGAATGTACGTGTGTGAGTGGGTTTATCTTCTGCAAAGGACTGCCTCTAGGAAAATTCAATTTGATATTGTAATTACACGGCTCATTTACAATGATAAAGGAGCGAGAAACAAATCGTGATCCATTTCTGCTGTGGACCACGCTACAGGGACACGAAGGTAGACCAGACCATGGCCACGTGGATAAAGTTTTCTTCGGTGGGGATTATCCCCCTCTTTGATTTCCTACCTCCTTAAAAAAAAGACAACCGTAAGCATTTTTCTCAAAGTCGAACTACTTATCGCGACAATTGCTCCCCGTTTGCGTTACAGTATTTTCACTGATTTAACCCTCTCTCTAACTAACTTCACCAAATAACTATTCAATTAGCTCGATCGGGTTATGACCATATAATCACTGCTCCAAGTGTATCGCTGACCCATCCTTCCGTTCCCCGTGTGACCCCATACACCCACAAAAACACCCCGAGAATCTTTCAATTTAATTCACTTTTCCGGTTCGGTGACAGTTTTGAATTGACTTTTCTTTTCCATCAGCGCCCGCGTCCGTGTCCGTCTTTTTGCAGCATCCCCCCTTGTCACGAGGGAGGATAGTTCTCTGGAAATGGTACAAAAAAAAGTTTTTTTTCGTTTAGGCCGATGCAAATATTTAAAAAAGTTTTTGTCCCTCGGCCCTGCCCGAGGTCAAGGGGGGGAGGGGGGGCAAAAAATATAAAAATTAAAATAACAAGCCATAGTCTTCACATTTAAATGTAAAAAGTGTTTTAAAATGCATTTTACACTAGTTCAGTTGTTTTGCAATCATTAGTTTTCAAAAAATCTAAGATCTGACAAAAACAAAAATTGTATCGAAAAAAAACGGTTTTGCATCGAAAATTTTCAAAAAATCTTAAGATTTTTTAATAAACCCAAACATGCTAAAAATGATTTTAAACGCAGAAGAATGTATTTTAATTTGTTTTCAGCTGGCTGCACTTGAATTTTCATTGAAATTTTGAAGTTTATTGTAAAAATATTTTTTTGCCCCCTGATTTTTCGGGTTAATTTTGAAGGGGGGGGGTGACAAAAACTTTTAAAAATATTTGTACCAGCCTTATTTGTCTTATTTGAATGAAATTAACCATGGGATTTCTTTCACATTTTCTTATTTATTTATTTTCCTAGGCAAATCTTCATAACTTTGTTTGATTTTCATTTAAAGTGCATTCATTTTTTTTTTAAATTTCCTAGCAATGCTTTGTCAAACGTTACATAACAAACTCTAATTAAAACAAAGCATGAATCAAACATATTTAGCTAAATCAAACTGTAGGAGTACTTAAATAAAAGAAATGTGATCAATTTGAGTTTATTTAAATTTTAATTGTATGCTTAAAATCTTACATAAAAATGTATATTTTAATAAAACAATTTTTGTCTTTTCTAATTTTGATAAAAGTTTAAAAAAATACTAACAAAATTCATAATGTCAAATTAAAGAAAAATTTGCGTCAATTCAAAACCACGTGAATATTTTTAATAAAAGCTGAAATTCCTTTACCCCCGTTGTGAACAATTGTCCACAAATCTTTGTTGATGAACATAACACAATCCCAAACCCAGTCAAACCAAGTCAAAACAGCATAATACGATAAAAGTCTATGGCGAGGTCCATTTAACAAAATTCTGCCCAGAAAGTGTTCAAAATTGGAAAGGTACACTTTTTGCCTTCCTCACTGAGGTAAGGCTATAATCCTGCTCTAAAAATGAACTTCGTATAAAAACGTCGTAGACCCACCTTCATGTATACATATCGACTCAGAATCTAAAACTGAACAAATGTCTGTGTGTATGTGTGTGTGTATGTGTGTGTGTATGTGTGTGTGTATGTATGTATGTGACCAACAAACTAGCTCATGTTTCTCGGCACTGGCTGAACCGATTTGACCCGAACTTGTTGCATTCGACTTGGTTTAGGGTCCCATAGATCGAGTTTTATACAGATTGAAGTTTCGATAAGAAGTTCAAAAGTTATGGATAAAAATGTGTTTTCACATATATTTGGATCTCACTTAACTGTATGTAAACTATGTCCGGGTCCATCATCCGACCCATCGTTGGTTAGATTATCAAAAGACCTTTCCAACGAGTGCAAAACATTGAAGATCTGGCAACCCTGTCTCGAGATATGGCCTCTTAAGTGATATCGATGTACTTTTTGGAAGCCGGATCTCACTTAAATGTATGTAAACTATGTCCGGATCCACCATCCGACCTAATGTTGATTAACTTATCAAAAGACCTTTCCAATGAGTCCAAAACATTGAAGATCTGGCAACCCTGTCTCGAGATATGGCCACTTAAGTGATATTGATGTACTATTTTGAAGCCGTATCTCACTTAAATGTATGTTAACTATATCCGGGTCCATCATCCGACCCAACGTTGGTTAGGTTATCAAAAAAACCTTTCCAACGAGCCCAAAACATTGAAGATCTGGCAACCCTGTCTCGAGGTATGGCCTCTTAAGTGATATCGATGTACTTTTTGGAAGCCGGATCTAAAAAATAGATGAAACTTGTGTACAGCCATTATTGTGCGGAAGGCTCCAACCACATAGGTGGATTAAGTTAGTTTTTATATTAATTTCGAGGGTCAGTTGATGTATTTTTAAAAATGCAACACGATTACTCATGTTATCATATCTGACAACGATGTCAACTCAAAATATCTCATTTTTGCGTCTTTTAATTACAAAAATTTTGGTACCCAAACATGTATCCAGGTTTTTAAGCGAAGATGGCGTTCGAATGTTGAACGCCCGAAATGTCAAAAACGCGCAGTAGCACCAACATTAGAAAAAAATGTGGCTATCATGTCATGGCACACTTTTTCCGTAATGTTGGTACCACTGCGTGATTTTGACATTTCGGGCGTTCACCATTCGAGCGCCATCTTCGCTTAAAAACCTCAATAGGTCATCACTGAAATTTTCATGTTATCGCAGTTTTAATAAAAAAAAAGTAGATTTTTACCCGTTTTCATCATTTTCCCGTTTTTGCGCGCGGCGCGTCGAAAACCCATTTTTTATGTTCAAAAAATCATATCACCGAATCGTGTTAATGGATATTGGATATATTTTTGGATATGATATGTAAAAAATTACATGAAATCAGGGAAAAATATTTTCAGATATGACCTTTTAAAATGTTCAGCTAGCTTTTTCGAACCACAAATTTTTCTTTAAAAGCCCAACTAATAACCTTTCTTTTTAATTGTGGCGCTCTATAATTGGTTCAGCCGTTCCGGGGATGTGATTTTTTTGAAAAATGAGCTTTTTGCGAAAATCAACGAAAAACGCCATTTTTCGGACCACCCTATTTCGGATAGGAGCACCGTAATCGCTAAACAAAAAAAATACGGGTCTAATTATTTGGGTCAAAGAACCCCCATTCCATATTTGAGCCAAATCGGAGCGCTTTTGATCTGGAGACTTCCTGTTTGACGTGGAATGGCTGTATAATAAAATTGTCTTTTCGACAGAATCTAACATTTGTTGGATTCAATGATCGCCTTGACTAAAAGAAATATTTTTGGATCATAATAAGTCACATTAATTGTTGAATTGACTTTCTAAAATTATCCCTTTCAAAAGTTATATGATTTTAAAATAAAATTAAGTTCCTGCCCAATTGAAAACAATATCTTTACAAAAACTAACTTAATCCACCTATGTGGTTGATGCCTTCCTCACTTTTTACCAAAAATGGGTATATGAGTGGCTTCATCATTTTTTTAGATCCAGAAAAAAAGAACACAATGTATAACTTATGTGGTCATAACTCGAGGCAGGGTTGCCAGATCTTCAATGTTTTGGAGTCATTGGAAAGGCCTTTCAATTACCTAACCAACGATGGGCCGGATGATGGATCCGGACATAGTTTACATACATTTAAGTGAGATCCGGCTTCAAAAAAGTACATAAATATCACTTAAGTGGACATAACTCGAGACAGGGTTGCCAGATCTTCAATGTTTTGGAGTCATTGGAAAGGCCTTTCAATTACCTAACCAACGATGGGCCGGATGATGGATCCGGACATACTTTACATACATTTAAGTGAGATCCGGCTTCAAAAAAGTACATAAATATCACTTAAGTGGACATAACTTGAGACAGGGTTGCCAGATCTTCAATGTTTTGGACACCTTGGAAAGGTCTTTTGATAACCTAACCAACGTTGGGTCGGATAGTGGACCCGGACATAGTTAACATACATTTAAGTGAGATCTGGCTTCAAAAAAGTACATCAATATAACTTAAGAGGCCATATCTCGAGACAGGGTTGCCAAATCTTCAATGTTTTGCACACGTTGGAAAGGTCTTTTGATAACCTAACCAACGTTGGGTCGGATAGTGGACCCGGACATAGTTTACATACATTTAAGTGATATCCGGCTTCAAAAAAGTACATCAATATCACTTAAGGGGCCATATCTCGAGACAGGGTTGCCAGATCTTCAATGTTTTAGGCTCGTTGGAAAGGTCTTTTGATAACCTAACCAACGTCGGGTCGGATAGTGGAGCCGGACATAGTTTACATACATTTAAGTGAGATCCGGCTTCAAAAAAGTACATCAATATAACTTAAGAGGCCATATCTCGAGACAGGGTTGCCAAATCTTCAATGTATTGCACACGTTGGAAAGGTTTTTTGATAACCTAACCAACGACGGGTCGGATAGTGGACCCGGACATAGTTAACATACATTTAAGTGATATCCGGCTTCAAAAAAGTACATCAATATCACTTAAGGGGCCATATCTCGAGACAGGGTTGCAAGATCTTCAATGTTTTAGGCTCGTTGGAAAGGTCTTTTGATAACCTAACCAACGTCGGGTCGGATAGTGGAGCCGGACATAGTTTACATACATTTAAGTGAGATCCGGCTTCAAAAAAGTACATCAATATCACTTAAGAGGCCATATCTCGAGACAGGGTTGCCAAATCTTCAATGTTTTGCACACGTTGGAAAGGTCTTTTGATAACCTAACCAACGTCGGGTCGGATAATGGACCCGGACATAGTTAACATACATTTAAGTGAGATCCGGCTTCAAAAAAGTACATCAATATCACTTAAGGGGCCATATCTCGAGGCAGGGTTGCCAGATCTTCAATGTTTTGGGCTCGTTGGAAAGGTCTTTTGATAATCTAACCAACAATGGGTCGGATGATGGACCCGGACATAGTTAACATACATTTAAGTGAGATCCGGCTTCAAAAAAGTACATCAATATCACTTAAGTGGACATATCTCGAGACAGGGTTGCCAGATCTTCAATGTTTTGGACTCGTTAGAAAGGTCTTTTGATAACCTAACCAACGATGGGTCGGATGATGGACCCGGACATAGTTTACATACAGTTAAGTGAGATCCAAATATATGTGAAAACACATTTTTATACATAACTTTTGAACTACTTATCGAAACTTCAATCTGTATAAAACTCGATCTATGGGACCCTAAACCAAGTCGAATGCAACAAGTTCGGGTCAAATCGGTTCAGCCAGTGCCGAGAAACATGAGCTAGTTTGTTGGTCACATACATACATACACACACACATACACACACACATACACACACACATACACACACACATACACACAGACATTTGTTCAGTTTTCGATTCTGAGTCGATATGTATACATGAAGGTGGGTCTACGACGTTTTTATACGAAGTTCATTTTTAGAGCAGGATTATAGCCTTACCTCAGTGAGGAAGGCAAAAAGGAAGAAACTTCAGCGCATGAATTATTTACAAACATGACAAATTAGCTCAATAAAATACAATAATTATTTTAAAAAAATATAAAAGAGCTATGCAAAAAGGAAAATGCCATATCATGAACCCATACAATTTTGAATCAAATTTGAACCAATCTAATACGAAATTGATGGCAGTAATCGCTCCAATCTAGTCCGTCCCATATGTAAAAAGTGAGTGCTGAGATAACGCTGTGAGAAGCCCAAAAAAAATCTACCATTTTTCCCATTCTAAACAAATAATTTCCATATAATTTTTTAAACAGTTATTTCAACATCAGTCTAAAGAATACCACTACCATAAATTTCATTTTTAAAACTTAAAATGTGGAGGTAAATTCGTGAAATTTTCAGCAAGAGACCGACTTGACTTTATTTGTCCATAAATAAAGGCAAGTCAGTGATGGTAAAAGTTTGTTTGTTTCAGGTTAATCTTATTGACGAATAGTTTTAGTAAAATTCCTAGGTATGAAACTTAAAACGGCGGCGAGACAAGCAATTTCTTTTGCTGCAAAGTGGAAGATATTTGAATGCAAGTCTCAGCATATGGAACCCACGAAATTGAGTTATCCACAATCTACGTTGGAAGGCAATCTCATCCAGAACCGGGATCAAGGGAATTCAACCAAGAAGTAACAGAACTGTTTTGCCTTCCTCACTGAGGTAAGGCTATAATCCTGCTCTAAAAATGAACTTTGTATAAAAACGTCGTAGACCCACCTTCATGTATACATATCGACTCAGAATCGAAAACTGAACAAATGTCTGTGTGTATGTGTGTGTGTATGTGTGTGTGTATGTGTGTATGTATGTGTGTGTGTATGTGTGTGTGTATGTATGTATGTGACCAACAAACTAGCTCATGTTTCTCGGCACTGGCTGAACCGATTTGACCCGAACCTGTTGCATTCGACTTGGTTTAGGGTCCCATAGATCGAGTTTTATACAGATTGAAGTTTCGATAAGTAGTTCAAAAGTTATGTATAAAAATGTGTTTTCACATATATCCGGATCTCACTTTAATGTATGTAAACTATGTTCGGGTCCATCATCCGACCCATCGTTGGTTAGGTCATCAAAAGACCTTTCCAACGAGTCCAAAACATTGAAGATCTGGCAACCCTGTCTCGAGATATGCCCACTTAAGTGATATTGATGAACTTTTTTGAAGCCGGATCTAACTTAAATGTATGTAAACTAGGTCCAGATCCACCATCTGACCCATTGTAGTTTATCAAAAGACCTTTCCAACGAGTCCAAAACATTGAAAATCTGGCAACCGTGTCTCGAGATATGCACACTTAAGTGATATTGATAAACTTTTTGGAAGCCGGGTCTCACTTATATGTATGTAAACTATGTCCTGATCGACCATCCAACCCCTTGTTGGTTAAATTATTAAAAGACCTTTCCAACGAGTCCAAAACATTGAAGATCTGGCAACCCTGACTCGAGATATGCACACTTAATTGATATTGATGTACTTTTTTGAAGCCGGATCTCACTTAAATGTATGTAAAGTAGGTCCGGATCCACCATCTGACCCATCGATGGTTAGGTTATCAAAAGACCTTTCCAACAAGTCCAAAACATTGAAGATCTGGCAACCCTGTCTCGAGGTATGTACACTTAAGTGATATTGATGTACTTTTAGGAAGCCGGATCTCACTTAAATGTATGTAAACTATGTTTGGATCCACCATCCAACCCATCGTTGGTTAAGTTATTAAAAGACCTTTCCAACGTGCCTAAAACATTGAAGATCTGGCAACCCTGTCTCGAGATATACCCAATGAAATGATATTGATGTACTTTTTTGAAGCCGGATCTCACTTAAATGTATGTAAACTAGGTCCGGATCCACTATCTGACCCATCGTTGGTTAGGTTATCAAATGACTTTTTCAACAACTCCAAAACATTGAAGATCTGGCAACCCTGTCTTTAGATATATCCACTTAAGTGATATTGATGTACTTTTTGGAAGCCGGATCTCACTTAAAGGTATGTAAACTAAGTCCGGGTCCACCATCCGACCCATCGTTGGTTAGGTTATCAAAAGACCTTTCCAACGAGTCCAAAACATTGATGATTTGGCAACCCTGTCTCGAGGTATGGCCACTTAAGTGATATTTATGTACTTTTTTATTCCGGATCTAGAAAATAGAAGAAATTTTTGAACAATTCCATCATATCAGCCATTGTTGGTAATAAGTGAGGAAGGCTCCAACCACATAGGTGGATTAAGTTAGTTTTTTTTTATATTAGTTACAATGGTATGTAGTTTCTTTTCTGGCCGTGGTTGTCCCTCGCAAGAAAAAAAAAATGCAGAATAGGTAACTTATTTTGCGCTTCAAAATTCTTAAACAATAATTAATTATCAACAATTTAAGTTTTTTTTTAAGTTCAACAGGCTCTTAGAGACATAGTCTGTGTATTATTTAAATTATTAAATATTTATATTATCGATTTGAGAGACATTTCTATACAAGAACTGACTTGCCTTTATTTTGCATATGGGACAGCAAAATAGTCATTTTTATTTTGGAATTTTTAGAACAAACATGACTTTTTTATTAAATAGGCTTGAAGTAGATGTTATAACAAGACTTTTGTCAGGTTTATCTCAAAATCGACAAAAATACATATAGGACGGACTAGATTGGAGCGGCAGTTTAAATCTAAGGAAAATTTATTTGTTTCTACATTTTTCTCTACATTAATTATTTATTTCTACAGTAACTGTTACCAGCAGACTCCTTCGTCATTTTTGAAAAAATAATTAAAACAATAACCTAAATAAAAAAAATGCGATTTCCCAGAGATCTACTCAATATTCGATGCCGATTCCAATCCATCTTTTTCTTCCCCATGCCGGACGGTGTAGTTTCTCGAGCGAAGCGAATCAGTTTCAGAGTGTCCTGTTTTTTTTTATGTCTGTTCTGGCCTGGCCCCCTCCCCCACCACGACGTCAGACGTTCCGGCGAATCCATTGTTTTTTCTCTCCTTTCCGATGGTCCGTCTTCGTATCCCGACGACGACGGACGCCGGAACAGACACGCTTTGCTCTCGCCCCTCGCAAAGGGGCAGGAAGGATTGACTCTGGGCCGATGGCCACTTTTCCCCTTGGTGGGTGGAAGATCCAAATACGAGTTGAAAACAATATCCCAGTGCTGCTGCTGCTGCTGCTGCTGCAACTGCTGAAATCGAATAGATAGATTGCTTGACAAACAATGATGAAGTATCGGGAAAGATTTTCGATATAAATAAAACAACAATTTTCAATATCCATTAGCTGAGCTTTCACGATTCACTCTCTCTGGGGGGAATGCAGCGCGCTGCTTTTTGGGGAGATTGAGTTGGATTACCATTTTTATTTATTTTATTCACTAAGTTTGATCAGCCTGTTATTCAGATCTTTTCAGAATATCTTTCTAATTTAGAACTTCCAATTTATACAGTTAAAACAGGGTAATACTAAAAGATTTTAAATGGTGAACGCAATTCAATCCAAAGGTGTCAATTTAAATCCTATCTGATTCCGTTCTTTTTTTAAATAATCATGATCTCAATCGATGGAAAAGGTTTACAAATTGGTGCTCAAAACATTTGAATTACGTGTAAAAAAAGAAAACCATTTTAAAGATCTGATACCACTTCCCAAAATGATACGCATTTAGTATTGCGTCATTTCAAAATAATTATAATAAACCAGGAATTGTACTCCCCTCAAAACACCTCCCAAAATGAACTTCAGCACGCTAATCCTTGCTAATTCGTGCGAAAAATGCAACAGGAAAGTGAAACCTTCCTGCTCGTTTCTCCCGCTTTTCGCGCTGAAAAACAGTCAGTGAACGGGAAAAGCGATGACGCGCCACGACGCCGTCGTCAACGTCTTTGTTGAGCTGCTGTGGGAGTCCCAAGGACGACGAAGACGACGACGCCGCCGCCACGAAAGATTGTTCGCCCCTTGGCAGTTTTCCCGCGCTCTCTCTCTCTCTCTCACTCTGTCTGTTAAGAGTTTCGTCATTCGTCAACCACCACTCACCATCTTGCTTTCCTCGGCCTCCCCCGCGTGGTCCTACAAATTATTTAATTAAGTTTTCATTTAATTATTCTCTTTTTCGAGCTCGAACGAAACATTATTATGATGATGTTTACATTACAGATTTATTAAATTAATTTTATTCTCCGGAAAATGGGGAATTTGCGAGCGCGAGGAAATTTTCCACAGCTGAGCTGAAAAGATGATCGTTCTATCAACTGGGATTTTTGACTGAGAGGAGATTGTGCTTGAATCATGTGGTAATTGCTATAATGAGAACATAATGTACAGTTGAACTATTAGAACAATTGAACTATTTCCTGAAAACGCAAATCCTACGATGTTCAAGAAATGAAATTCCTTCTCCAAACCTCCAAACATCAAATACAGCCTAATCTCAGCGTCGGTCATCCGCCAAGCCCGCTCCCGAAACTACTGGTTCCACTGAGGGGCAACAGCAACATATCACCCAAAAAATTCCAATTAAAAACTTTTCGTCACAGTACGGCTGTGTCGGAACTCAATTACAGCTTTCTCGCCTGGTGCTTTCGTTCTTTGCCGGCTCGCGAACGAAAGGAGCAGCCACCCACCCCCAAACGTCAACTTCACCGCCCCCCCCCCCCCCCCCGCTTCCGTTGCTCCCCGCCGAGTTGAGCTACATAATGAACTATTCAATAATAATCGCGCAACACTCCCCCCTTCCCCCTTTAGGCTGCCCAAACCCATGCAGTTTCACTCAACGACAATGGAGCGCGCGCGTCGCACGGTGAGTTCAAGTTGTAAACTTTTTGGGTGAATTTTTGTATGCAGGTTTTTTTTTTTCTGACTGGAAATTAACCAGTTGAATTTTACAACTGAATGCTTAAATCAAATTGTTTTTTTCATATATTTCATTCCAGGTCAACTGAGTACACTTTTGGACTCGACCTTCACCGATTTGGACCAAACTTGGAGGGAACGTTCATCTATCGATAGTTAACAGAAATCCCAAGTTTGGTGCTGATTGGACCATCCCTCTATTTTTGGCACCGCCCTCTTTTTGACGATTTTCTAAAATACTTTTTTTTCTTTTGATCATTACTTTGCAAATACTTAAGCAATAGATATTCTACAAATTGCATTTTATAGAAAATTGTCCAAGGAATTCGATAAAAATTAAATTTTAACCCTTAAATGCCCACTCATATTATATTTTAACGTTTTAAGTATTAAAACTCAGTTTTGACCAATTCCTTATATTTTTATTTGTTTTATTTTATCACAATCGTGTTTCCCGGACAATTTTACATAATATGTAATGTAAACCTCAAACTAAAATGAGCTATTGGCATGATACAGCGATTTTACCGAAAAAAGTTTGATTTTACGCAGCACTCGGAAGTACATGGTGTACATTTCAACAAAAAGAGATGAATCCCGTATAGTTCGGTTTTTACATGTGAGAAACTTATTTCGGATTTGAATTTATAGGACAGAGTGCAGCGCAAAATCAAACTTGTTTCAGTAAAATCGCTGTATCTCACCAATAGTTCATTTTAGTTTGAGGTCTACATTGATTATTATGTAATATTGTCCGGGGAACACGATGGTGATAAAATAAAACAAATAAAAATATAAGGAATTGTTCAAAACTGAATTTTAATACTTAAAACGATAAAATATAATATTGGTGGGCATTTAAGGGTTACATTTAATTTTCATCGAATTACTTGGACAATTTTCTATAAAATGAAACCTGTAGAGAATCTTTTGCTCAAATAGTTGCAAAGTTATGATTAAAAGAATAAAAAAGTTTTTTAGAAAATCGTCAAAAAAGAAGGCGGTGCCAAAAAAAGGGATGGTCCAATCAGCACCAAACTTGGGATTTCTGTTAACTATCGATAGATGAACGTTCCCTCCAAGTTTGGTCCAAATCGTTGAAGGGCGAGTCCAAAAGTGTACTCAGTTGACCTGGAATGATCAATATATGAACTGCAAATCATATGATAACGGTTAGTGAAATCCCACAATTTTCCCTTTTACTCCATATTTACTTTTTAAACTCTAATATTTGAAAGCATTACGATTTGAATAGATTTAAACAGAATTGATTCAACAGAATCAGGATCATTAAAATAGAATTGTTACAAACTTTGAAATAAACTACACGGAAAGCGGATCGATTGACTAAAAGCGATAAAGGCCGCTAAAATTTGCGAAAATAGTCGCTATTTTCTCAGCCTGATCCAGCCTATTTTTTCGCTGAGCCAGTGATTTTTTTTGCAATTATGCAGCGTTTTGTTTCGCTGACGTCTGGTTCTTTCCTGACCGCAGTTGCATGTGCCAAAATAAACAACAAAATTATCCGCTGGACTGGAAGCCTGGAAGCTGCGCCAAAAAAAAACACGATAAATATCAAAGGAGTAGGATTATTTTACAAGTTAGTTTATTGGAAAAGATTTCAAAACATAATTCTGTTTGTTTTGAAAAGTTTGCAAACAAACTCTTCGTCAAACTACGGGTTTTGTATACTTACGCGTTGTAAAAATGTGATTATTAAATTGGGTGATTGATTCCACTTCACTACACAATATTAGTTTCAGAAATTTGCTGTGTTCCGTCAATCAACTTTAAGAAAATAATGACAACTGTCATTTCTGCAGCGACCTGTTACAGTAAAGTTTCTACCAAAGTAGTAGAGAACTACGCTGAAAACAGCGAAAATTTCGCTATTTTTAGCTGTCAGCTTCATCCCCCCTGGCTACGGGCCTGTATAAACAATTAATTACTTGCCTGTCTGCCTTAAAATAATCGTCTAACCACTGTGTTTATTGAAGTTGAAAAAAATAATGTCAAAGAAAAAACTCACGTTTATATTTAAATCATTTGTAAATTCAAGTTTGATACATTCGCTCACACCGTGCACCTCCCCCAAGTCTCTCGCCTTCCAGAACAACAACAATCACCTCCACCATCCTTCTGAAAGGAGTTTTCCTCGCTCTCGCTCCCACTCTGTGTGGCTACATGTGTTCACCAAGAACGGCGTCGTTCCTCCCGTCACCACCCAACAACGTTTCGTCCAGCCACAACGCTCCTCGGCTGATGTGAGGCACTCCGTCTTGGGGAAAACCAGGCAACTCCAACGTGCAGCAGCACCAGTGGAATGGAGTACCGCAATCAAGAAAATTTTCTTAATTAATTTCTTACACACTGAAGCTTTCGGTCCACCGACCCATCCTTCTCGCACGTCGCGGACGTCCCTTTCACCGGAAACTTGTGCCCGGACTCAACCGAGAATCGGTGCTGGAAATCTAACTTAATTTATGTACCGTATAAGGTTCCGAGCAGGCCAAGCCTTCGCCGACGCCCCCCCTAGAGTGTGATGTGTGCATGCAGCCCTGGAGAGGAAAGTCTATTTCCGGCCAAGAAAATAAACCAAATTAGAAATAAGGACTATCAGAAACGGTGCTATACTCAGTCTGTCTGGCGGGGGTGGTGGTGGTGGTGAACGGATGGAGGTGGCCAGAATTTGAAACGATGACGACAACCGGTGATGTCAACAGCACGTGAATATTGCACACGTGTGCGGTCCTGGATTTGGTTGGAAAGTGTCCAATTTAAGACTGGGTGGGAAACCGAACTTTGCTCAGTTAGTTTGGTAAAATTTGGTTTTAAGTTTAATTCAATGAATACAGTTATAACGATTTTTTCAAGGCCCAAAATAGAACACCTACAATGTTATTATAAAAATGCTGCTCCAACAATCAAGCAGCAATCACACAAAGAAACGATAACAATAATAATAATGCACATTGCTCCAAACAGAAAGAAAGTACATAAATACAGTCAAGATTTCACAAGTTGCTCAAGAGCCAACTCGGACTTGAGTCCTAGCCCCAAAGTGGGTGTCCATTTTTCTGACAGCAATCTCCTCCCTCCACACTCCTCCACCAATCCTCCCACGCAAACCATTAGAGAGCAAACGAAGGAAAAGTAAAGTGCAAACTAGTTTCCTTGTGGCAATTTCACATATTAAGCAAACGATCATCGCCGTCTTGACCCCTTCCGATTCCACAGCAGACTCTGCGGCGAAAGGCCAAGACGGTCAGTTAGGGTCAACTAGGGTGGTCTTTTTGAAACGAAAAGTAATGTTATAAACTTCTTCTGAATCATTCTCCAGTTTTACATTGTTTAACTCTTTAAATAAAAAAAATGATTTTGCTGCATAAATCTTTTTTTTTAACTCTTTAAAGCCTTTTATCTATTGAATCTCAACTTTTGCATTCCAGAGTGCATAATTGACAAAGGGAGCGCGTGGTCGTAAAAAATATTCGGAGTGAAAAGTGATTTCTTTTGTGATTTTTAAAGCCCTTCCTATATCATCGTTGATCGGAAGGCACGGCGTCGGATGGATTGTGTTTAAATTTTTCGAATAAGGTTTTATTTTTTTTGCGGAGAAAAAGCCATTTCTATGTAATGAACGAAAGACGCACTGACAATTTGGATCGTTGAGTTAATAGTGGAGCAAAATAACTGTGTGTGAGTGAGCTTGTGTGTTAACCAGAAAGTCCTCCCCAAAGCGTCGTAGCTCGGAAGGCATCGAAAAGCCAATACCTTATCCTACTAACCCAAAAAAAAAATTAATCACCTGATGCTTGAAGGAGATGCTGTGGATTCAACGGTCTCAAGCGGTATCAACAAGTATATAGCGAAAAACTATGTGCTTGATGAGTCTGCAACTTCAACTATCGGACTAACATTCCTCCCTTTCATTGAACTGCAGGCTTCTTGGGAGGGTGCCGGTATTGACTAATAAAGTAGAGATCTTAAGAGGTTAAACAGTGAACGGATGGTTGGCTCCCACTGATCATTTTTGATTCATTGTTTAACTTCAGCTGATCTGTCAATAACGGAGTAGCAGCTCATTGGCAGTCAACCATGCTCATGCTCATGCTCATGAATCTCAACTTTTGCATTCCAGAAATATTTCAAATATTTACTAAATCTTTAACATAAAAAAATCTAGTATTCTACATCGTTTGAAAAATTACTTCTATTTATTTAATAGTTTGGATTAGCTAATATTAAACAAAAAATAACAAAGCTGAATAATAAATACAAATTTTATGTTCAATTTGAACATTTCTAATATATTCTGTTGCATATTCTAATATATTTCAAATTATTTGTATCTCAAGACATAGTATTATTTATTTTTTTATCTGGATTGGAACTCATGAATTTTCTAAAACTTTCAAAACGTGTGTATCTTTTAAATATTACAATTTTTTCATAAAATTATTTTTAAATATTACTAAAATTAAAGAGCATTCAGTGCTTTAAACGTTCCTAGCTATCTTGGATTTTATTCTTTTTAATTTCTTTATTCATTTTTTTTAATATCGATCTGAATTATTTTTACTCTTTCTTAGTTTTTCAAAAACTTGAATGTATAGTACAAAACAGTGTAATTCTATTTTTAGCACACATCTTTCAGTTTGTTTGTCTTTTCGCGCTTTATACAAAAATTCACGGTTTTTCAATGAACTATTCTGGGCATTTCCTGAATACTCTAAGCCCGGTCTCATGCACACTAGCACGCCATTTGTTTTGCTGGCTGGTAAAAAATTTACCCTCACTTTTGTCGTGTGCTTACACGCAATACAAGCGCGTGTAAATAACTCTATTGAAACCATATTCTTTTTTTTTATTTGCTACTTCCTATCATCAAAGCATAATGTTCCAATTTTTTTCTGAATTTTTTATGTCTAACAATTCTTAAAAATAATCATTTTTTTTTTTGTATATTTTAAATATTTTTTAATCATTCAAATCATTTTTTCAACCTACGCATCAGAATAAAAAAAAATATAATTATTCTGAATCATATAACTCGTCATTTAACTCTTCGAAATTTTGAGGGTACATTCAAATATTACGTAACACAGTTATGTTTTTTTTGTTATGTTTTTTTGTTCAAATTTTCATTTCAGAACCTTTCTACCCTTAAATTGTTTTTTTTTACATTCAAACCTTAATGTTCATCATTCATATTCATGAGGAAATGGTGACAGATTTTGTGTCAAAAAAATGTGTAATATTACATCAGAAAATAATGGATTTTCATCAGTTTCTGGTGAATATTCATAACGTTTACATTTTTACATATTTTTAGGTAATATAACTCAAAAAGAGGTAATATACAACCTACACTGAAAAAAAATAAAAGTACCAAATTCCTAAATTCTAGGAATTTTAGCTCCTTTCCTTATAAGGTAATCCAAAAAATCCGATAACTAAATAAGGAAAAGAGGCAACATTCCTAGAATAAAGGAATTTGGTGCTATTTTTTTATTTCAGTGTACTAAATTTTCAACATTCCAAAATTCAACTTTGTTTTGCTGTGTATGCAACAGCATCTAACCGCCCTAATTCTCCATACAAACTTTGGAGAAAACCCATTCGGCCCAGTCTAAATATTTTTGGAAAAATTAAAATGCATATGGGTAATTCTCCGCCAACTCACACAGCAGTTGCCCCGACCCCTCTTCGATTTGCGTGAAACTTTGTCCTAAGGGGTAACTTTTGTCCCTGATCACGAATCCGAGGTCCGTTTTTTGATATCTCGTGACGGAGGGGCGGTACGACCCCTTCCATTTTTGAACATGTGAAAAAAGAGGTGTTTTTCAATAATTTGCAGCCTGAAACGGTGATGAGATAGAAATTTGGTGTCAAAGGGACTTTTGTGTAAAATTAGACGCCCAATTTGATGGCGTACTCAGAATTCCGAATAAACGTATTTTTCATCGAAAAAAACACTAAAAAAGTTTTAAAAATTCTCCCATTTTCCGTTACTCGACTGTAAAAATTTTTGGAACATGTCATTTTATGGGAAATTTAATGTACTTTTCGAATCTACATTGTCCCAGAAGGGTCATTTTTTCATTTAGAACAAAATTTTTCATTTTAAAATTTCGTGTTTTTCTAACTTTGCAGGGTTATTTTTTAGAGTGTAACAATGTTCTACAAAGTTGTAGAGCAGACAATTACAAAAATTTTGATATACAGACATAAGGGGTTTGCTTATAAACATCACGAGTTATCGCGATTTTACGAAAAAAAGTTTTGAAAAAGTTGGTCGTCATCGATCATGGCCATTCATGGTCACCCGTGACAGACACGGACGACGAAACAAAGAGAAACGCAAAAAGTAACTTTTTAAGCAAACCCCTTATGTCTGTATATCAAAATTTTTGTAATTGTCTGCTCTACAACTTTGTAGAACATTGTTACACTCTAAAAAATAACCCTGCTAAGTTAGAAAAAACACGAAATTTTAAAATGAAAAATTTTGTTCTAAATGAAAAAATGACCCTTCTGGGACAATGTAGATTCGAAAAGTACATTAAATTTCCCATAAAATGACATGTTCCAAAATTTTTTACAGTCGAGTAACGGAAAATGGGAGAATTTTTAAAACTTTTTTAGTGTTTTTTCGATGAAAAATACGTTTATTCGAATTCTTAGTACGCCATCAAATCGGGCGTCTAATTTTACATAAAAGTCCCTTTGACACCAAATTTCCATCTCATCACCGTTTCAGGCTGCAAATTGTTGAAAAACACCTCTTTTTCGCATGTTCAAAATAGAAGGGTCGTACCGCCCCTCCGTCACGAGATATCAAAAAACGGACCTCGGATTCGTGATCAGGGACAAAAGTTACCCCTTAGGACAAAGTTTCACGCAAATCGAAGAGGGGTCGGGGCAACTTTTCCCGATTTCGTGTGAGTTGGTAGAGAATTACCCATATGATTCTGGGGACCCCAATCTTCATGCTGCCCCACGAGTTGAGCCTGCGCAGAAATTTTGTTGGTCGGTGATTAACAAATCTCACAATGTGTTGTTAATTTTTCATAAATTTGAAATATTTTTTTAATCATTCAAATCAACAGTTTTTTTTTTCTTTCATTAAAATTAAGAAATTTATATTCATTCATATATGAATCATATAGCTCTTCAAACTCATTGAGGGTTTAGTCAAATATTACGTAACACATTTCATTTGTATTCAGAACAATTTAAAATTCTGTATTTTCTAGAATCATCTGTATATTATTAAATTTTTGTTTCATGCTCAATTAAATCAATATTAAATTTAAAAATTGTTTATCAGCTTAAGTGTAAATTATTAATCAGTGACAACTCTATAAAAGATTGTTTCAAATCCCAGAGGTAATTTTTAATATTCACAAACACAAAAATCGATTGGATAAGAAGAAGGGAAAATATATAATATTTATTCAAAAAGTTTCAAAATGTTTATTATATCTGCAAACGCCCTTTTAAGTCACAATCAAATCTTAGTTTTGGTCTCATGACACAAAACCGATCTGAATTAAAAACTCTAAAAATAATCATCACTAAACATAACCCTAGTGCACCTTCAACAAACTACAACAATGGCAGTGCCCCTGCACATGATGCAAAAGTTCAAGATTCTTGGCTGGTTTTGACTCATAATCGGGGCCCTGCCATCTAGAAGTTCGGGGATGGGGAAGAGGGTCCAGCAACCCTCCCAGACTCAAGACACCCGTCGGGTCAGGTTTCAGATTTCATTTTAACAACTTTTGAACTGTACCAAACTCTCGGAACAACTCGGACTCAATTGTATTCGAATGTGTATGTGTGCGTGTGCGGGATGCATTTCCCCGAGTGCATGTGTGTGTGTGTGCGTGTATAAATAATACACACACTTCAAGTTTAGGGTAAACTTTTGCTTGCAATGTGCGCGGCCATGTCATGCCGCAAATGTCTTGAAAGTTCTTTCGGTCTTTCGAGTTCGCTCCGGGGTCACCCGGGTTGCTACTCCTTTTCCCTTCTCCAGGAAAGAATTATCCTGCTGGCCTGGCCAGTCATACATATGTACCAATTGCCACCCACAAACACAATCGGGTTGGCTGGCTCGGAACTCTCAGAACCAGAAAGATCATGAGCACACACACAAATAGTCAGTTGTGTAAAAAAAGAATGATTATTGTTTTTGCAAAAAGAACAAAAGTGTGTCTGCTTTTAGTTTAGAAAAATGTTTTAAAAAGTTAATATAATTTTCAATATTTCGTTTAATATGGGATAAATAGTTTTTAAAAAAAGCAACTGAGTGTACACAATCTTACCCCTCTCTACACTCTCACACAGTCAGGCACAGAGACAGAGTGAGAGAACGGAGGCTAGCCACACGAGCAAACACCTGTCCAACTTGTGAAAACTGATATTTAATTAAATTCAGCACGGCGGTGGTGCCACGTGGACAGGAAGCACACGGAGAGGCAGGGAGGGAAAGCGGGCGGTAAATGAGCTTAATGAAATTTCTTTTCCTCCACTTTGCCGATGCAAATAACTTTGTTGGACTGCAGAATGAAGGACTGTTGAAATATTTGGTTGCCAATATCAATAATCCTGTCACCGTCGACGCCGGTCTCTGAGAAAATGGAGAGAGGTAAACCGTGAAGTAAAGTAATATTGTAATGTTCACTATTTGCTGTTTTTTTTTCAAGTAATCTGAAAATAAATGACACAAAATTTCAACATTTTATTTTGCAGAACTTTTAGACGTTCTTTAAATCAAGGAGGATTTGTAATGAGTTTCTCGTAATCTCGTGTGAAGTACATTCATTTTGATGTGCTTGTAAAAGTTTACGTGAAATTGTATGTAATGGGACATCTTTGCTATATTGCGAGACGTTTTGGCTTGATAATTTCATATTTTTTTCTGAATCCACTAAACAAAAAAGGATTCTGGTTTTCTCGAGGCATTTTAATAAAATAAGTATAATGATCCGAATGTCAAAAATGACAAAATTTCTCAATTCACAATCTCATGTTCACAAAAAAATATAAACATTTAAAATCACATTAATTATTTAACACAAATGTTAATAAAAACAGCACTTCTCTTCAAATGTTTGTATCATATTTTTTACAAAATTAATTTTTATTTGAAGTTTCAAAATCTCTCCAGCAAACTGTTATTCTAACCAATCAATGAGTCGTTCAATTGTGTGACCCCAGTTTAATCACATGTTCAGTTGACACACATCGACATCATCCAAGATGCTTCGGTTTTAAATTGCTTTCCAATTATGTAATCAGTTGTAAATGTCGAGCCAGTTTGACATCGGAAATTTTCCCTCATCGTTCCCTAAGGACTCATTTGGAGAAATAATTACGTTAGCAACCCCTTCCCTCAAACGCTAACCCACCGGGCAAACCCCCAAAAACACCCCACTTCCAAAAGCCCCCAACCAAATACATTGTTCCATTTCGGCTCCGGTTTAATTTCAAGTTATTAAAAACCACACCGAAAAAAAAATTAATATGAGATAAATTTAATTAAAAAACACTTCCCAGAAGCGTGTCTTGGGCGTTTCCCCCAACCTCCCCACCAACCAGCTCACGATGTAGGGGAAAACGAACCGGAAAAGGACCATCCCCCCCATGAGCTCCTGCCTCTTTCAGATCGGAAAAGGGGGGAAGAACGGAAGATTGGCCGCACCATATTTACCGTTTTTTTTTGCTACCGGCATCCACCCCAAACTCCAAACGCCTTACACTTGGTGTTTGGCATTTTCACGGTGTCTGGAAACGATTTGGACACCACCGGAGGTGAGGAGAAAAGAAATCTCAACCAGAAGAATGTCAGGCACAAACGGTTTCTTGTTGTTACAGGTTTTTTTTTAACTTTTGGGGTGGAATAATGGTCAGTTCTTGTAATTAAGCAGTTTATTTGGTTTTTCATAAGGCTAGAACAAATTTTATTTAAAATTTTTGTCCTTCTACTCTCATTAAGGCAGAGGAGAAGGGGGGTCGTTTTTAAGACAGAAAATAGAAAATCGATTTCAATTTTAGACTCTTTTTTCAAAATTTTGAACGAAAAACTATCACAAAATGATTAATACTGCAATGTACTTATGGTATCGATGAAACCATGAAACAAAATTCTTAGGTTTTATGTCTTCTTCCGAGTTGGGAAAGGAATGAAACTTGAAATAAAAATGAATGAAATGGCCTAATGACGAAATCATATAAAATTTCTTGCTCAATACAAAAAAATATTTACCAAGCCTCAACATTGTAGGGTTACTGGATCTTTGAGGCGACGTTGAGCCAAAATTGTGAACAGACAATAATTTTGCTGAAATTTTATGGGTTCAATTGTTAATGTAGAATTTGGAACTTCCAACGATCTAATGAGTGATTTTGCTGCCATCTATGATAAATTTAATTAACCATTTGGAAGCACTGCAGTGTTTGTGTGCGTGCACTGAGCGGAAAGTGATAGCTATCCGCAGGAGCTTTAAAATTTTGTAAATAATGACCCTTTTTTGTATCAACTAAAACAGTCGAACATAACTTTTAATGTACTGCACCAAGCCTGATGAAATCAAAAAAAGACTTAAAGGACCTGAAGACGAATCCAAAAACATAGATCGGTTGTGCCAGTTCCGAGAAAAGCGAGTGAGAAAAAAAATCTACGTCCATCCATGTGTCGTGCTATCTTGTCACTCTTGAGCAATTCTCTATAAAATCGGTTTTTATTCTTCAATTTTATTTTGTGTATTTTTTAATCCGGCTGAAACTTTTTTGGTGCCTTCGGTATGCCCAAAGAAGACATTTTGAATCATTAGTTTGTCCATATAATTTTCCATACAAACTTGGCAGCTGTCCATACAAAAATGATGTATGAAAATTCAAAAATCTGTATCTTTTTTAGGAATTTTTTGATCGATTTGGTGTCTTCGACAAAAAAAAAATTTTGGTTATTTTTTATTTAACTTTTTACCACTAAAACTAAAACTAAATTGCAAAAAAAACACTATTTTTATTTTTTTATATATTTTTATATGTTTTAGAGGACATCAAATGCCAGCTTTTAAGAAATCTCCAGGCTGTGCAAAAAATCTTTGAGCGAGTTATAAATTTTTGAAACAAACCTGATTTTTTTCAAAAAATTGAAATATCGGTCTCAAAAATTTTTCAACTTCATTTTTTGATGTAAATTCTGAAAATATTTTTTTTCGTAAAGATCGAATGTTTCATATTTTAACATTGAAAATCGGACCATTAGTAGCTGAGATATCGACATTAAAAATTGTGGGTTGTTTGGGTGAGACTTAGAAAACATCAATTTTCCTGTTTTTAAACCTTTGCATTGCAATATCTCAGCAACTAAGTAACATGTGCACTTATTTTAAAAAATGAATAACTGCGACTATTTTCAAAAAAGTCACCTAAATATGGATTTTTCATGAAAATGTTGAACTTTATCAAAATTTCACCAAAGTACTTTTTGATTGCAAATTCGATTTTACATCGAAAAATGAAGTTGAAAAATTTTTGCGACCAATATTTCGATTTTTTGAAAAAAACAGTATTGATTCAAAAATTCATAACTCGCTCAAACATTTTTTGCACAACCTGGAAATTTCTGAAAAGTTGGCATTTGATGTCCTCTACGACATATCAAAAAATAAAAATAGTGTTTTTTTGCAAATCAAGTTTTAGTGAGTTAAATAAAAAATCATAAAAAAAAATTTTACCGTGTATCATATTTTCCAGTGTAGTCCGTACCTAAAACTTTGCCCAAGACACCAAATCGATCAAAAAAAATCCTTCAAAAGATACAGATTTTTGAATTTTCATACATCATATTTGTATGGACAGCTGCCAAATTTGTATGGAAAATTATATGGACAAACTAATGATGCAAAATGGCACCAAAAAGTTTCAGTCAGATTAAAAAATACAAAAAAAAATCGAATGACCGGAATCTGGGCGAACTGCTCTCTTGTAAGTGCGACAACTGTCCAATGGGATTTCAGATCAGAACGCGTTTGACACACGTACAAGTTAGATTACCGTAAACATTTGTAATTATAACTCGGGACTCCGGCAACCAACTTCAACCAAACTTTGGGCAATGCACATAATGGTCAGCCAAAATACGTTTTTTTATTGTTTACATTGCGTCCTTAGTTTTTTTTTTATTCAAGGTCAAACATTAAAACGCGTTTTTCTCGGAACGTCGAAATGGCGGGTGCGACAAGATAGCACGACGGCGTCGATTTGCGCAGAATTTGATTATGGGCCGATATGTACACGTAAAGGTATATCTTGGAGGCTTATTTAAAAAGTTCAATTTTTGAGTGATTTTCTAGCCTTACCTCAGTGTGGTGAGGAAGGCACAAAAAACAAAGGGTTTGTTTTTGTGCACAAAGTGCAGGCTTATCAAATCCATCTTCGTAAGGGTTGAAGTATTTGTTCATGTAACAAGTAGCTCAAAGACATTTTTTTAGAATGAGTCGTACATTTATTCATGCGAGGTTTACCGAGATATATACACCATTTTTTTTGGAATTCCTGAAATCACCTTCTGAATTGGATTGTTTCAGTAAAACGTTTGTTTCCCATTTCTGGAGTTTTTTTTTTTTTGAAAGGTCCAATAAACCAAATTTTCAATTTTGGCTTTTTGGGTGTTTTTAGAACCGCCTTGAGTCAGGGGTATTCAAAAACACCCAAAAAGCAAAAAAATGAAAATTTGGTTTATAGGACCTTTTCAAAAAAAACTCCAGATTTGCAAGTTATTTGTCGACAAAATAAGAGTCGAACTCCAAAACAGTATCGAAAATATTTGGAAAATATACAAGTGCTGGAAAGTTCAACTCGATAAACCTCGTTAGATAAACGTATGACTCATGCTGTAAAAATCTTCTATTTGCAACTTGTTTCATTAACTACTATTACAAAATCTTAATAGTATTTCGGTTGATTTTCGAAAATCCAATAGATGCACTTCGCATGAAGCGCTCATCTTCCCCGCCTAAACCACTCACATGTCTGGCATAGTCACCCCGGCGGCGGCGCACATTGCGTTACATCCACCAGAAATCCAATTAAAAGTATTGTACCAGACTTGGTTAATTAGCTTTTATACCCCAAACCATAATTTAATTCATTAAAGGAAAATTTTGTGATACTTATTCCTCCTCCACCGCCTCTCTCTCGTTCCTTCTCCTCGGCGGTTCAACATCCTTCCAGCCAGGAGGAGTGGGTGGGAAGTGGGTGGCAGGACACACTACCCAAGTCACTTTCCATCACCGTCACCGTCATCATCGCCGTCGTTTCCAACCTTCAACCATCGTTTTTTTCCGGTGGCAAAATTCTCGGAGTTGGCCTTTTCTTTCTTCTCCCATAGAGCAGCGAAAGCGAAGCCCTGCCGGATGGACGGACAGTGACTACATTAAATGTGACAATGCGGTGGAAAACTGCGTGGAAAACAAACCACAAATGAAGAGAGAATTGCAGGTTGAGTGATTGAATGGGTCTATACTTTGAACATATTTGTTCTTCTATTACTGCTTACATTACTGCTTATACTTTTTTTTCTGCTTAAGGGACATTACCCACCTCCCAAGAAACGAGATCAAGAAATGGCTTTACGAACAGCAGAACAAAAGAGAGAGAACGAAGCTCCTCTTAACCCTCTCAGACTTGCTTTTGCTGAAGCTGCTGCTCATTTGAAAATTTTCTTGACCGGTTCCATCCGAAGTGCATGTAGGGCAAATATACCCTTTCTAATCAAACTCCTATATTCGTCATTTGGAGAGTTTGATGCTCGATTAAAGCTCCAAAAATACTTTTCAGGCTATTAACTTATAAGCAACAGCACCGCCTCGAGTAACCACGCAAATGTATGCCACTTACTGGCCAAAAAGATCAAATTTAATGCACATTTGATCACAATTTCTATTTTGCGAGACCATTTCTCATCATTTTGTTGGCACACACATCCACACGCAACATGAGAGCTTAACTGCTTAACGAAAGTTGCCATCAATATCTTTTTACTTGCGCTAACGTTTTCAAAGCGCTTAGGATATGAAATTGCTTACAACTCTCGGCAACATATTATTTTGAACATTAGATAGTCACTCACTTAAAAAATAATCCCGAAACATGTATATAACTAGCAAGCGTCACCAAAAAAAACAAACGCGCCAAGTCTTTTGACGTTTGACTTTTGACGACCCATTCCAATCGAAGGCTGAAGAAAACCGAGCGAGAAGCGAAGGCGCCTGTTGGAGTGAGCCAGTGATGCCAGGAAACTTTCTCTATAAATACTACTTTGCGTCAGTGTTTGCTTAAAATATCATCAAAATTGGCAGCACTAAGCAGACCCAATTTTTTCAATTTTTTTCTTGAAGATCGGTCTGTATTTAGAGCGGAGGCTTTATGCGGCCTTCCAAAATGCACTTAACTTATGTGAAAATGTCCCAGGAATCCAGAAAAAATAACCACTTGCACCGCAAAAATCATCTAGGGTCCATTTAACCCCAATTCCACTATAAAAGCATTTTTGGCCGTTTTCAAATGTTAGGTCAGATTTTAAAAATCTGAAAATATTGTTATCGTAAAGATCAGACAATTTTACATAAGAATGACGATTTGCACTTGAAAGTTTGACACATTTATGTTGATATAGAAATTAAACTAAATAAAAAGATTGAGGAATCACTTTTGGGCCAATTTTCCCAAATGCAGAATAAACTGCCTTTCACATACATTTTATTTTTATCAACATAAATGTGTCAAACTATCAAGTGCAAATCGTCATTCTTATGTAAAATTGTCTGATCTTTACGATAAAAATATTTTCAGATTTTTAAAATCTGACCTAACATTTGAAAACGGTCAAAAATGCTTTTATAGCGGAATTGGGGTTAAATGGACCCTAGATGATTTTTACGGTGCAAGTGGTTATTTTTACTGGATTCCTGGGACATTTTCACATAAGTTAAGTGCATTTTGGAAGGCCGCATAAAGCCTCCGCTCTAAATACAGACCGATCTTCAAGAAAAAAATTGAAAAATGGGGAATTGGGGCAAAATGGACCCTTTGCCGTTTCATGCGGTGGATGAAACCATCACCAATCGATTCCCCGGATTTTTTTACATAAGAAACACTATTATTCATACCAGGGAACCAGCCGCGTTCAATTAAGTCCGGGGGTTTGGGATTTTTTTAAATGCTTGTAAATAGAATAGAATAACTTTTAGTAAAACTACAAATAAACAGAAATGTTTACAAAAAGTTGCCCTACACAGAAAAAAATGATTGTAATATTCATCAGGAAATGGTAATTGTTGCGATGAGATTGATGCCCCAGTGTAGGCTTAGCCCAGTGGGAACAAATCTTGCTTATACTACCAACTATGGGAAGTTAAGTAAGAAGGAGAGGTAAAAGGTTGAATGAAAGACCTTAGAAAGAAAGTAAAAAAGATCACAAACCGAAAAGTAAGGAAAAGATCCGGCCATGCCGATGCCAGTCCAAGATTTGCGTAGAAGTTGGTCATAAAAGTAACAAGAATACTGAAAAGTTGTAAGTAAATTATCTAATCAACCTGTACTTATACATAACTCATAAATTGAATAAACAGTTTTAGCAAATCGTCAACAAAACTCACTTGAACTGATTTGCTTAAGAAAATTCAGTGTGTGTCAAAAAAAGATTAATTTTACCCCAGTAAATTATGAATTTTCACCAGTTTTTGATGAATATTCATCAGGTTCACATTGTTACATATTTTGTATATAATATTACTCAAAAAAGAGGTAATGTTCAATGATACCAAATTTTCAACATTCTAAAATTCAACCTTTTTTCTGTGTACTCGTTGGTTAACTTGGTTTTAGTAAATTTCAAAAAACACTCCAGATTATCCAGCATCATTCAAACACGACAGCTTATTAGGCTTAAAATGGGTATATTTCCCCTACTGCTTAAAGCTACAAACGCTCAAGAATTGCAATTATGAAATTAAGGTTGAGCACACCTACACCTTGGGTGGTATATTCTTTCATGGCCACTAGACAATTTCCTGTCGTGCTACAATGAACCTGGGTTGGTTTCAATGGAATGCGGTTTGGGGAACACAAACAAGCCTCGTAAGCTGATAGCAAAAAGGAAAACATTTTTAATTAGCGAGCATAACGTCCTTTGCACTACTTGATTTAGTTAAACAGTTTCGTTTCAACTAGAATTAAGCAAATATACAACGATTTTGGAAACTTATCTATTGATAAAATTTGATTGAAAAAATTATAATAAAAAATTTCACGAACATAGCAGTTCTAATGAAGACATCATGAAAAATCTTCAAATTTATTCCATTGAAATTTGTCGATCAAAATCAATG
This sequence comes from Culex quinquefasciatus, assembly GCF_015732765.1. Taxonomy (NCBI): domain Eukaryota; kingdom Metazoa; phylum Arthropoda; class Insecta; order Diptera; family Culicidae; genus Culex; species Culex quinquefasciatus. The sequence goes on from NC_051862.1 coordinate 83,912,101, forward strand.
TTTCTTCTTTTCCATTCATTTCGATTTTTGTTGACCGATATGAATGACTCCTCTTGATTATGTTAATAGTCGTTTTTATACAAATGCAATAAAAATTACAAAAATCTACTTGCAAGGCAAACAAAGTTAAGTCAGTTTCAGAAGCGATAGTTTCAGTATTTTGCTTTAAACTACCTAATTATACCTTAAATAATGTGAAAAAATGAAATTAAGCCGAAAATTCAGTCCATTTTTCGATTGTATTTCTATTTCATAGAGGAAATCATGACACGTTAAAGTCACTTTTTCTAAAAAAACCATAACTTCAGCTACGGACAGCAAAAAGAATGTAAACTTTTCATAATCTTATGTTACACTCCGTAATATGTAGGCTATCATGATAAGAAACCTACTTCACCTTAAGGTATAAGGATCGCTTTTTATCGTTGAAGTTTGTATGGGAAAACCCGCAAAAATGTATGAAAACGAACGAAAAATTAAAAATTACACCAAAAGTTGGCGTTAAATGTGTCGGATCATTAACAAGTCTGATACTCTTGAGTAAAATTTTATGACAAGCAATTTTGTCCAAGAAGGCAAAACGATCCTAGTTAACCCACACGAGTTATTAGAGATTTTTTTCATCAACTCTAACGATAAAAAGCGATCCTTAAACTTTGACCGATTCGCTCAACATTTTCACATTCACTTATTTTTGTCTGAGGAATCGAATCAGGGGGTATTAGGAGTATCACTGAGGTCGATTTAGCAATTGGCATTTATGCTGTGAAGTTTTTGATATAATCCCCAAGAACTTTTTAATACGGCTTAATCTTACCTTTTTGCTTAAGGTTATTGAAAAATGATTAAAATACAATCTTTACATATTCTGGTGTTCAAAACAATTTATTAAATAAATCATGCCACCCACTATTCCACAAAAAGGACACAATCAAATACCACTGATATTGGAGGGAGTGCGGTCCTCCCAAACCCCGAACCAACACATCGCAACTCAACGCAACCCATCGCATCCATGTGCGGCGGTTAAACGATGCCACGAGTCACACACACACAGAGCAGAGTAGAAGAACAAGCAGCGAATTGAATTGAAAATTAGAAGACGAAGTTAATTAAATTAATTAGCAATTTGCGTCATTTGTGTGGAAGATCATTATTGATATGTGTGTGTGTGTGTGTGTTTTGGTGGTTCGTTTACAAGAGTGGTGTGACGACAAACGCGCTTGGCAAACGATATCAGCAACGGCAGAAACGACGACGACGACGACGACGTCAGCTAGGAAGGGGGGAAAACGCTGTGGAAAATGGGAAAATGAGAACTGGGTGGGTGATGGTTCGCGTGTATTTCGGGGGTGGCGCTCGATTGGGTGAGACCAAGGACGACGACGAGGGTGTTGGCTTGCTGCTCCTCGCAAAAAGGGTGGATTTTAATTAACGAGATGAATGTTGGAATTGTAGACGTGGCGGCAGCCAACGCCAAGGCCCGTGCTGACTGACTTTGCTCCAGGATCCGCAGGAGAATCCCCCCAGGAGCAAAGTAGCTGCTGTCAGCTAGCCAGCCAACGAACCGTCCAATCTGCCAACCAGGTATACTTTCAGTAATTATGGCGCATCCGCTGGGGCATCCCAATTATTCCGCGCGGTCGTTAGTGAAACTTTTGCTCAAACTCAAGAGTGATGTCAACTGAATATGGTTTTTGCACCGAGAAACTCCACGTGCCACAATAATCCGGGGATTGATATCCGTGGCACCGAATAGTGTGTGCGGCGGCAACTTTTTAATTAGCAACTTTTCAAATTAAATTTCATTACAGTGTGAAACATAAGCCTCAATTACCACTGCACAATGTTATAATTAATCCTAAACTTGCACACTAAATATGACCACCTTTCCCAGCCACCAACCGCTATACCCCTTAACCGCGTTCCCGGTTATGCTCCTGCACACAATCATAACTCGTTCCAATTAGGAGCCGAGTTGTTTGTTATTTTCCAGCCATCCTGCCCGCTCCTCCCGTGCACTGTCCTGTCCCATTCAGCATAAAAGGGTAGGGAATTTCTTCCCACCGTCGTCAACTTCTTCAGCAATATAGTTACCTTTAGGGTTCCCATTTTTTCGTTTGACTTTCTTTTTTTGAAAAGTTTTTTAACATTTTTTCTATTCTTAAGGTTAATGCAAGAGTTTTATGTTTTCTACGAGCTAGGAAAAAATGCTTAAAACAGTATAAATTATATTAACATATATTTTAACAAAAACAAATACTGCCATCCAGAGAAAGAAGCCGATCGCGCAAAAGGCTCCTCCGTACTCAAAATTCCGAGAAAACGTATTTTTCATAGAAAAAATAAATAAAAAAAAGATTCGTTAACCTTGCCATTTTCCGTTACTCAACTGCAATTTTTTTTGAACATGTCATTTTAAGGGAATTTTAATGTACTTTTCGAATCTACATTAACCTCCAAGGGTATTTGTATTTTCATTCAGAACAAAATTTTTCATTTTTAAAATGCGTGTTTTTTTTTTTGTTTTTAAACATCTCAGGATTGAAATCAATTTTCGGGGATCTATGATGGTCAAAAGGTGAGGCACTGTAATCTGCTAAAAATGGCTTAACTCTTAACTCAATTTGGCCCAAAATGCACGTGCCACAAGTTAGCACGGCAGCAACGAATTCCGTGCTATCTTGTGACACGTCTTATGTAAAAATGCAGGACGTGTCACAAGATAGCACACAAGCGACGAAATATTGACTGTTTTAATGTCAACTAGAAGTGGGCAAAAAAAGAGCGAACCGCTCAAAGAGCCGGTTCACTTAAAAGAGCGAATTAACCGTGGCTCACAAAAAAAAGAACCGCGGTTCTTTTTTAAACTCCGGTTTTTTGAAAGAACCGTTTCAATATGGCATGAATTTTGTTATAAATATAATTTATTGAATTTCCAAAAAATGTAGCATTAAATTTGTTTTTGAGAATAAAAAATGCAATTTCAAAAATTTCAATGCTTATAAAAAATTAATCCCAAAACTAAATGATTTTCTCAACAAAATGATATAAACTTTTCAGTGTGCAATTGATTGTTCATTAAAGTAAAAAACTTTTAAATTTTAATGAAAATAGGAGTCTTATCGGTTTCAAGAAAAAAGTTCATCGATACTTCCATATTTTGAAAACCAACACATTTGGGGATGTGTAAAATGCATTTTAAAACTCTTTTTCATTGAAATGTCTTTTTATTATTATTTTACGACTTTGGCCAGAGTTGAGGGACATAAACTTCAAAAAAATATTTGGTATGGCCAAATTTATAGATGTCCAATGTGAAATAACTTATAAAATCACACGATTCTTGAAAAAAACCCTATTCAATCAAATTTTGAAAAAAGAGTGGAAGAGCCGTTCAAAAGAGCGGCTCTTTTTAAAGAGCGAACGAAAATGAGCGGCTCCTAAAAAAGAGCGGTTTTGCCCACCTCTAATGTCAACATATTTTTATGAAACTTTTTGTCAAGCAAAACAATGTAAATGGGCCAAAGCCGAAGTGTAAACAAAAAAACTATCCTGCTTACGTGAGTGGATGTTTACTAGGATGTAAGAAAAATTACTTTTTGGCGAGCATTCAGGGGCTGGTTCCGGTGAGCGTACTGAGCCCAAATCCCAAATATGAGCTTGATTGGACGTAACAGGAGCAAAATTTTAAATTTTAAATGGGTTTTAAACCGTCAAAAAAGATTTTTTCAAAAATGTTGATTTTTGAAGCACTTTGGTCACCAATGTGTTTACCAAAAATATCACTGGCAGGTAGGCCAGATCCTTGTGCTTCTTTTTTATATATGACATTGAAGTTTTGAACTCCCTAGAGCTCGGTTTGGCATTTTTTCAAAAAATCGGCCCCAGCAAAATCAAATAACGTCGCGAGGCGCAACGCATATCTTTTTGCTGGGAACAACTTTTTGAAAAAATGCCAAACTTTGAAGGCCTGTACCGAGCTCTAGGGAGCTCAAACTTCAATGTCATATATGCCAAAAGATGCGCAATGATCTGGCCTACACGTCAGTGATGTTTTTGGTAAACGCATTGGTGGCCAAAATACCTCAAAAATTGACATTTTTGAAATTATCTTTTTTTACGGGTTTAATTCCATTTAAAATTGAAGGGCAGAGCGCCAGCTCCTGTTACGTCCAATCAAGCCCATATTTGGGATTTAGGCTCAGTACGCCCACTGGAACCAGCCCCTGAATGCCCGTCAAAAAGTCATTTTTGTTACACTCTAATGTTCACATCAGGAACGAGCCGGGCATACTCTGTTTTTACACTTTGGCTATGGCCCATTTACATTGTTTGCCTGATAGCCGTGCTAGCCAAGTCGTATTCCTCTCCGTGTGTGCTGAGTATGAATCCCGCAGATCTAAAAAGAAATGTGTGAGCGAGAAAACTGTACATTCAGCGTGTAATTCTTTTCTCGCTTGATGTGAATGGTTCCTAGTTATGCGATTTTATAATTCGTTTTTTTTTATTCTGTGAATGTAATTTACAATTATAAGAAATGATCGCAATCTTAACTAGGAGGATTCCTTTCCGTTTTCTTGTTGATGGCGACGAAATCTTCCCCACATCGGATCTCCCACATTTAACAGCCAATTCAGCTGATCTCGTTCTCTCTTACTCTCACTCGTTCGCTGTATCTCACGCTCTCTCTCTCGTCGAACCCACTAAACCGTTTTCCGGACTGCCACCCACCACCCCTCAAAGGGAAAAGAAAGGGGGGTTGGTTGAGGGAAAGCTCCCAGCAGTTTTTCATTTCATTTATTAAAACTCTCCACTTTTGCTCATTATGATTTGCATCGTTCTTTTTCTCCTCGGTGTGTCTCGTGGGCTTTTCTTCGCTCCACTCGGATGATGTTGATGCTGGGCTTGTGATGTTGGTCAGCTAGCCGGTACCGCTTTTTCCCTCCCGAAAGCTGTGAAGTAAAAGTAGCAGAGAAAAAAAAACTCGTAATTGTTATTGTTTCCCCAAGTCGTTATAATTATTCCGCACACAGCGCGCCAGAATCTTGTTATCAGTTAGTGTGCGGGTGAAGTAATGTTTCGCCGGAAAATGGTTCCCGCCTTTGTGTACTTGTTGGTGAGGTCAATTCCTGGAATAATTGTTAGTAATTTGAAAAGTTTTATGGGGGAAATGAGAAATGTTATTTTTAGAAATTGAATGATTGATTATGTTTCTAAAACTTCAGGGATCCAACCTTGATACATTGCAAATGAAATATTTATAATCGAACTTCTAAATTAATAATATCTTAAAATTTCGACAAATAATATTCAGCGTATTCTAGCGAACTATACTCCGAAAGATTTTGAAATAGGGTAGAGTAGTCATCAATGAGACACGGGGAACAAAGATAAAATGGCTCTCACAATTCGTAGTTTCAACCAATCAGGCTCATATTTGGGGGAAAGGTGTATCTACTGGATACACATCTGCTATAATAGTGTTTTTAGTTATGGACGCTCGCTTGAAAAATTATTCATAAATGTTTGATTCTGGGATGTAAAAGTAAATTATGGACAAAAAATACTTTTTCGCTTGTAGGCTGCCATTTACACCAAAACTAATATTTCTTCAAATGTCTTTCGACGTTCCATAGGGATTGAGTTGGGCTACAATGACCTTTCATTAGGCTTGACCAAAATTTAGAATATACCCAGAATCCTGGGTTGTCTCATTGTTCCCCACTCATTTTAGCCCATGGGTAACAATGAGACACTTTGATTTTTCTTCATTAAACATTTTAAAACCCATGTAAAGATTTCAAAGCATGAATTGAAAGCGATTTTTGGCATATTTATAGAGTTTTAACTTCATTTATCCAAACATACAAAGTTTTTTTGGTATAACTATATATATTTACAAAATTTAAATACTTTTTAGTATAAGGGTAATTCTCTACCAATTCACACGAAATCGGGAAAAGTTGCCCCGACCCCTCTACGATTTGCGTGAAACTTTGTCCTAAGGGGTAACTTTTGTCCCTGATCACGAATCCGAGGTCCGTTTTTTTGATATCTCGTTTTTCCGTTACTCGACTGTAAAAAATTTTGGAACATGTAATTTTATGGGAAATTTAATGTACTTTTCGAATCTACATTGACCCAGAAGGGTCATTTTTTTATTTAGAACAAAATTTTTCATTTTAAAATTTCGTGTTTTTTCTAACTTTGCAGGGTTATTTTTTAGAGTGTAACAGTGTTCTACAAAGTTGTAGAGCAGACAATTACAAAAATTTTGATATATATACATAAGGGGTTTGCTTATAAACATCACAAGTTATCACGATTTTACGAAAAAAAGTTTCAAAAAAGTTGGTCGTCATCGATCATGGCCGTTCATGGTCACCCGCGACAGACACGAACGACGAAACAAAAAGAAACGCAAAAAGTAACTTTTTCAAAACTTTTTTTTATAAAAACGCGATAACTCGTGATGTTTATAAGCAAAGCCCTTATGTCTATAGATCAAAATTTTTGTAATTGTCTGCTTCACAATTTTGTAGAACATTGTTACACTCTTAAAAATAACCCTGCAATGTTAGAAAAAACACGAAATTGTAAAATGAAAAATTTTGTTCTAAATAAAAAATGACCCTTCTGGGTCAATGTAGATTCGAAAAGTACATTAAATTTCCCATAAAATGACATGTTCCAAAATTTTTAACAGTCGAGTAACGGAAAACGGGAGAATTTTCAAAACTTTTTTAGTGTTTTTTTCGATGAAAAATACGTTTTCTCGGAATTCTGAGTACGCCATCAAATCGGGCGTCTAATTTTACATAAAAGTCCCTTTGACTCCAAATTTCTATCTCATCACCGTTTCAGGCTGAAAATTATTGAAAAACACCTCTTTTTTCGCATGTTCAAAAATGGAAGGGGTCGTACCGCCCCTCCGTCACGAGATATCAAAAAACGGACCTCGGATTCGTGATCAGGGACAAAAGTTACCCCTTAGAACAAAGTTTCACGCAAATCGAATAGGGGTCGGGGCAACTGCTGTGTGAGTTGGCGGAGAATTACCCATAACTTTTGTTAATTAAAGTTTCATGTTGGCAAAATTGCTCTAAAATGTTCAATGCAAGTCAAGTCAGTTGAATAACTCTGGCTGTAGATGTCGGATCGATCTCATATTTTGGTCAATGTTAGAACATACTAAAAGAAATAAAATGCAACAAAAAGCTCATTAAAACATGCTGATGAATAAGTTAGAAAAATCGTTTAAAGTTGAAAACCAAATGTGCCTCATTGATGACTACCCTACCCTTCTATTCAAACGAAGAAAGGCAAAACAATCTTGTAACCTTGTTTATAGTAACGAATAAAGCAAGCACTTAACAGTCTGGCAACCCTTCCATAGTGTATTAATGCCTAACATTTTTTTAATTTCAAATCCGGAATTTGCATTGTTTTCAAAACTGTTTATCCTAGCATTGTTAGATAGGAATTTTAAATAAATTCCTTTAAGATATGAGCTCAAAAAAATGCCAACCCTGTCATAACCAATTCCGAAGGATTTATGAATCAGGTTATGATGAAATCTTACTGTTGATTTTGATTCGACCGTTATTAGAACATATTAACAAAAGGAAAAACAAATCGTTTGAGAAATATCACGTATCTTTATGCTACTCAATCAATCCCTAGAGGCGTAATTAATCAACGGTTAAGAGCCCAGCACGATTTACCACCAGTAAAACATTGTTGCAAATTATACCCCTTCGCGATACGCGATATCAATTGACTTTAAGTGACTATGTCTTATTTTGCATCGCGATTTGCTTCGCGCTCAATAACATATCATTCGCTAATGATGCCTAAACATACGAAACAATCTTGCAGAGTATCGACCTGCCTTTAACGATGTGTAATCACGTCGTAATTTCCCATGAGTTCAGTCTGGCAGGGTTGCCAGTTTTCGAATTCTGTGTAAAAATGCAATTTATTCAAGATTTTTAATACTTTTTCACAATGCAGAATTTTCGAAATAAACTAAATTTTAAGAAAATCATTTTAATTTAGTCAACCTGACAACACTCTTCATACAAAACTCAGTTCGAAACGAATTCCGTTCAATAACAACCAAATTATTGGTCATCACGCGTGTATAACCCATCATTTTGGCGTTTCATTTGCGCGCGCTCGCCTCTTCGGGGCCCATGTTTGGCCAACTCTCATCGGCCGGTCAGATGCAAAAGGATACCCACACCAAACCCGGCCCCGCAAATTGGCAGTTGGGTCTCCGAGGAGTTCATTAGACCAAGAGCAGTCGTCAGTGTTGATTCTCCGCCGAGTTCTTCCTAGAAAAAGGCTCCTCTTGGCGGTGACGGCAGTGCTTTCTCTTCATTAATTTGTCCTCGTCCTGCCTCAGGTGACACCCAGGGGAAAAACAGGGAGGAAGGGACCCGGGGGGAAGTCACCGTGCCAGAATAATGATATTAATAACGAGAAAGGAAACTTTGTTACCTGTTGTATAATTATAACGTATCTTAAGGCCATACTCTTGTTCTGTACACAGCAGGGTTTTTTTTCGCAACGTGCGCACTCTGAACTCTGCACTCTCTGCATTCGACCTGTGGCAAACATGGCAAGGCCGTCGCGCGGTGACGACGATGGCAGCACTGGCATGCATCCGTGCAAAAAGCGTTTTTCCCTCCCGCAACCTTCTCTCCCATTGGAAAGTGAGTGGGTTAGTAAGATGTTGCAGTGAACGATGCATCGTGTGGGAGATTTTTATTTGAAAAAGTGAAATATTTTTTTAAAAATATTTGTCACAATACAACTTGAGCATTATTACTGGTTTACGTGAACTCATTGTTTGCATGTAGAATTTATGTTGATTAACGTACAACTACTTCTTTTGTGTAAGATAAAAGTTTAACGTCACCAAACCAAACTTGTATCTTCATATCCAGCTTACTAATTACTGCCTGTATCTGGGAAAAAGATATTCAGTTCTCAAATTCCCTGAAGCAAAATTAAAGGAAAAATATGCTTTGTAATTTAATCTTATGTTTGATTCTGAAATATAACTTGAATGGTGACATCTCACAACATTTCAAAATCACAGATTTCTTGATGGTTTTTTAAGCTTTTAAAAACTAAGACTGGTCTGAGGAACTACAACTACATCACGTAATAGTAGTTTATGCAACAAGTTGCAAAAAGAGGATTTTTTCAACACGAGTCGTACATTTATCCAACGAGGTTCACCGAGTTGGATAAATACGAAGAGTGCTGAAAAAATCAAGTTTTGCAACGAGTTCCATACAACATTTTTTGCAATTCCAAAAAACACACACTGAGTGAAATTTCATGTCAAATTTTCATGTATATTGTCAATAAATCGTTTAAATCATTTTTTTTTTTTTGAAAAGTGTTACTTTACGAAACAAGTGCTGATAAGTTCAACTTTTCAGCACCCATTTGAGTGCTAAAAAGTAGATCTTTTAGCATAAGCATAAGCATAGGTGCCCACCCGCAGTTGCTACTCCGTTATTGACCAGGACCTCCAGAAGTTACATCCACGAGCCGTGGAAGATGAGTGGGAGCTATCTTTCCTCGCTTCGCAACTTCTCAAAGGCCTATCATGCTGATCAATACCGGCGCCGACCACGACCAGTGGTAGGGTCACGGGGAAGTGGATGGGAATGTTAGTTCGAGACTTGAGTGATAGAGACCGCCCAATCGACTGCATCTCCGACAAAATATCACATGAGTTTTGAGGGGGTTAGTTGATGGGTATGAGGTCAGGATTCACGAGTGGTTGAGTGCTGAAAAGTAGAACTTTTCAGCATTTATTTTGAAAAGTGTTGCTCTTCGATTCTGTTATTTTTGGTACAGAAAAGTAGGCTATTTCGTCGTTCAAGAATGACAGGAAAAGTAAATAGTTTCACGACGGAATTGCAAAAAATATATATACGACATTTTTTACAGAAAGGAACATCTGAATACAAATTTTACGCAAACAATGCTTTCTCCACACACCGTCCCCGTAAACTGCCTCCTCGCCCATCGTTATGCGAGTTATTTAACTATTCTGTAGACTGAAATAATTGACACTTGTTATTCATGAGCAGTAAACATGAATAAATTATAAAGTCCTTGTCACCGACCCAGCACTCCCCTCACCCCACCAAGCCAGACTTGTTCGCACACACACACACTCACTCACCCTGCGAGAATGCAAACACATGTGTCGGAGTGTGTGTTTCTGCACATGATTCTTGCTTGCGTTCTTCTCTCCGTGTGAAAAGTGTATACGATTTTTGCGCCAGTCGCAATTCCTCAAATTGGCGCACGCGATGCAGCGAGATATGTGATGAAGAGGGAGTGTAAAAAAATCTGCAGAGATACTACAACGTTTCATTTGTGCCAACCTTCCCCACCACCAGGAGCTGCTGACTACAAACACTGCAAACTGATGCACTTATGGTTTACCGGTGATGCTGGGTGGGAACAGTTTTATCCTGACGCTTGTTGTGTGTTCATATTCACTTATGTTGCATTTTTTTTCCCTCCTCGTGGTGTCATGTTGGTGGATTCACTTAACGAGCATTCGGTTTGGTTAGATATAAGGAGATGTTAGTTGAGTCCTGGAATCTCTAATTGTTTTTTTAAGTATTCAGGATCTATATTCTGGATCTAATTGCCTGATCCTACTCTATTTTATAGTATAATGTTGTTAAAGTTCTTTTGTGAAATGATCTTTTTCAATCCATAATGTTTAAGGATTATAATGTTATTTAAAGGAAAAGTATGGTTGCTATCGTTGAATAAACGTTCTTGATTCTTTAGCCAGTTATCCCCTTTTACCACCCTGTTGTTCACGATGGAAACCGGAGGGAGAACGCTCTCGCGTGATGTCAGCCGTGTGATGCCCCAGAAGTGGCTCGATTGGATGCGGTAAAATGCTTCCTTGAACCCGGGATATCTCCTTCTGGATCACGCTGATGATGATGCTTTTTTGCCTTTTCGTTGTTTTTTTTTTCACAACTTAACACTAAACCCTGCCCTTTTTTCTACCGTTTCATTTTTCAAAGCTTGTAAAAAATTGCATATCCATCGTTTTCATTCTTCTGAATGTTTATTTTTCAGGATTTGCAGTCACTACATTATACCTGGTGAAAACGTCAATTATATCAATTGACATTGGCACGGTGTTTTTATTTCCGAGAACATTATTCGTAATTCGCATTTGTCAATGTAAGAACGGGCCATGACCGATCTTATGCACCAGGTTCCCGACGAACACGCACTGCCATTACACCTACATGTCACCTTTGCTCTGAGTTAGTACGAGCAACACGCTAGTACACGCTTTGAGTGTTCGTGCCAGGTATTCACACCTTCTTTTCCGGTTATGCATTTTAACTCGGCCGGGTGTGGTACAGTGTTTTTGGTTTGATGTAAGTGTAAGCACCTGACCATTTATACCTGATTGTTATCGATGACAGTTGAGCCAGTCCGATTTGCGATGCCTTTCCGTCCGGTGGCAGGGTTTTTTCGCGTTCGTCGTCGGTGTGTTTTTTGTTTTTCTTTTTTTATCGCGTGCGTGTGTGAAGGTGCGGCTGGCTCTGGCTATCACCGAAGACAACTGAGCCAGTCCAATTTGCGATGCCTTTCCGTCGGGTCGCAGGGTTTTTTCGCGTTCGTCGTCGGTGTGCAACGACAACAAAACCTTATCATACCATTTCAGCTCGATATACATCGTAACTCGTCGTTCGCTTCGTTGATCAGTACCCCACTAAACATCAATCATGTAAAACTTGTAAAAACATCTCAATTTAAAAGTTAAACTGTTAAATCCTTCATTATTTAATTACAAATGATTTTGGTTCTATCTTCCCACAGCCGGCTGTCTAAGTTTAAGCCATTTCATTTAAAATTTTACAACTGATAAACGGGAAATGTCTCATCCGCAGCATCCGATTGCTTGCCTTGAGAATAATACATAATACCGTTCAACAAACACTATAATTTTGGGTCGCATCATCATCTTCTATGATGAATCCTGACCAAACACCCTATCCTACTAACACAGGGCAAACCAGCTGCCCTAGTAGCAACCTGCGATAACTAACATTCCCGTCCCTCACAATTCGAGATCTACAAACTGACATGGCGGGCGCCGTTGGTGGCCAATGACTGTTACCTATTCGCAACTGATCTTGTTTTAGCAATCATAGTGTTTTATCTTTTCGGCGCATTCATACATGCCGTTGATAAGGGAAACACCACTAGATCGTCGAAGCCTATGATCAATAGTGCTGAAAGGATATTACGGTTCTATTCAGCAACGGAGGGGCAACCATGAGTGGTCTCTCATGCTCATGTTCATGCATGCTCAGTGACCATTTATAGTGTGCCTATCAACATTTATTTAAGCGAAAAATATATTATTTATAGTTTGAATTCAAAATCAAACTGTTATTTACTGGGTATTGTTATGTAGCGGTGTTTTGGTCCTAAGCATTTTATAAAAGTTTTTCAAAAGTACCGTAAAATGGGATGATTTTAATAGCTGGGATGACTTTGATAGGTTTGAGATTTTTCCGCAAATTGAAAAGTACAAATTAAATTCGTACCGAATGGTATGGAATCATTCTGGCCTTGGTAGAGAAGTGTTCAAAGTATTCTTGGAAGAAGTTTTCATAAAATTTTGAAATATTTAAAAATTAAGTTAACTATAATTAAGAAAATGTTGATAAATAGCATTATTTTAATATTCTGCAGGTGTCATGATTTTCTCAATGAACATGATTTCGCATTCCATTTTCGGATTGTTTGGACCATTTTCCACTAGGAGAAGGTAAATAAGTTTGTAAAGAATTGATATTATGCGTTTTTGAAACATAGTACAAAAAAATCTCCCAATTTATAGGCATTTTCAGTATAAAAAATGTAACATGAAAACTTTTGTTTCTTGCTTCGATTTCAGTTTAAAGTGTAATATGATTCGATAATTTTGTAAACAAAATTAAGCTGTAAATTAAGTTAACTATAACTTTTTTATCAATTTTACCATAAATTTATATGTATTATGAACTTAGTTAACTATTTATAAACATTGATTTTTTTTCTTAAAAGCTGTATCAGACACCTTAGTGATGGTACATTTGACGTAAACATAAAATTTTAACACATTAAATCTTATTTTTACAAGAATAACTATGACTAGAAAAGTCAACCCTGAATTCAAATTAAGAATTTTCAATGTAACTATTTTTTAACGCTATTGAAAAAAAATAGTGCATGCACCATGTGTGGCCAACCCTAGTACATGTTTTAAAAATAGTAATCTTAAGACAAACCTTACCAGTTGGAAAATATTTCAATATTTAGCGGATGTCCACGCTCCATATAAAAAGATTTTTTTTTGTATGGACAATTGTCCACGAGGGGGGGGGAGGGGGTTGATAATTCAAAAAAAAAAGTGTCCACGTGGTTTGTGGATACAATGGAGTGGAAAAGCGTTGAGAGTTAAGAGAATCAAGAGTTTATAAAATCAACACCAAATTGTGGATAATAAACAGAAGAAGCAGTGAATAAGTATGAATCAGTCGAGCAAAATAAAAACAGAAGATAGATGGTAGATAAAAATGGAAAGAAGAAAAACTCCGTTCTTTAATATTTCAGAAACGTCCACAGCAGTTGATTCAACATACTGCAAATCAAAACAATACCGTCTACAATCACAAATTACTTCCCTTTCCCACATTGCCGCGCCCCTTTTATTCAGTCGTCTCGATCTTTTTTTTTCTAGAACAATTTGATAAAAAAAATCGGCAAGTCTGGTATTTGGCACCGTGAAAGAATGGCTCTTTCCCGAAATATTTCGTCGGGGGCTAGAGCAATATTTGGAATATTTTTTTTTCGATTTTATAGGATTTTTATTCTTTTTTATCAATTTTACCATAATTTTATATGTATTATGAGCTTAGTTAACTATTTATAAACATTGATTTTTTTCTTAAAAGCTGTATCAGACACCTTAGTGATGGTACATTTGACGTAAACATAAAATTTTAACACATTAAATCTTATTTTTACAAGAATAACTATGACTAGAAAAGTCAACCCTGAATTCAAATTAAGAATTTTCAATGTAACTATTTTTTAACGCTATTGAAAAAAAAATAGTGCATGCACCATGTGTGGCCAACCCTAGTACATGTTTTAAAAATAGTAATCTTAAGACAGACCTTACCAGTTGGAAAATATTTCAATATTTAGCGAATGTCCACGCTCCATATAAAAAGATTTTTTTTGGGTCTCGTGGCGCAGGGGTAGCGGCTTCGGCTGCCGATCCCGATGATGCTATGAGACGCGGGTTCGATTCCCGCCTTATCCACTGAGCTTCTATCGGATGGTGAAGTAAAACGTCGGTCCCGGTTTCTCCTGTCTCGTCAGAGGCGCTGGAGCAGAAATCCCACGTTAGAGGAAGGCCATGCCCCGGGGGGCGTAGTGCCAATAGTTTCGTTTTTTTTTTCGTTTTAGGATTTTTCTTCAGAAAAAGCGATGAAAATTGATGGATTCATGGTCATATGCATCAAATTTCTTGTGAATATGCCTAAAGAGACTCTAAGTTACATATTTGATCAATATTCGACCTCAAATAAAAAGTTTCCAAACAAAATTTACCAGATTTCTTGCTTTCTTTAAAATAACCCCAAGATCCATGCTGGAAACCTCAATAAGACCGACGAAAACAAAAATTATATAAAATCGAAAAAACAAATCATTCATATTTCCAATTTTTGAGCTACAATATTGGGCAAACATAAATTGTAAACATTTCGTCGTTTTTATGACACCTGCAGATTTTCGTCTTAATCGAGTTAAAGAAGACACATTGTACTGCTCACAATGCTGTATGTAATTGTGCCACAAGCCACAAGTAGTACAAAATGTTGTCCCAAAAGTCCAATACATCAACAAAGCTTAGAATCTTGTTGCCATTTGTCACACATGATTCTTGTGATTGCCACATTTAGTGCCAACTTGCTGTAAACTTTTTGAGCACACGAAGGAAAATTGAGTTCCGAAAATCGTGAACAAGCGTTCATGAAAATGGGGACCACGATTTAGCCGATTTGATCGAATCTCAAGTTTATATGTACTGAGGTACATGTAATTCATTATTACAGTGCCAAATTCATAGCTCAAAATTTTTGAGAATTTCAAAAAGTAAATGAAACTTATGGCAGTTGTGAGAGCTGTCCAACTTTTTGTTAAATACAAGATTAAATATGGTATTTGAAAAGTTGCTTTGGGCTTTTTAAGAATGATTCGAAATGTTTTTTCTCGAAACTTTTCTTGTTTATCATTAAGTGTTGCAAGTATTATCTTTCTCTAAATACAACCCTGTGTTTCAACATTCAATAAATCAGTTTTTGAATGTTGAATGTGTGAATGTTTAAAAAATAATCTAGTTTAGGTGTGGTTCCGATATTAAAATTGATGTCTCGACCATAACTGCTTGGTTAAAGATGGTCAAGAACTTTATGAAAGCTAATTAAATATTTTCTTTTCTTCTTTATTTTTTAAAACATCGCTTGTTAATTCTGCGATCTGGCCCACTATGCAATATTTCAAAATTCAGCTGAATTGAATTAATTATTTCGATTGCTTTACATCAATCTAATTCAAAACATTTTGCCATTTTTTGTTCACACACTGAAAATCATCTACTCTCTGAGCATACTCACGGTTAGTTGCGCGCTTTAATCACCAAAAATCAAGAATATTTGCAAAATTTAACAATTAAGTCAACAAATAGAAGTAAAAATCACCTTAATAATTTCTTGCTGAAACACTTCATTTTTGTTACGATTTCTATGTAACAAAGATATTAGAAAAGATAGCCCCTCTAAATTTAGGTGAATCGATCCTGCACTTTTGTGACTTTTTCCACAAGGCGCGCGACATTTTTATTGACACAGCATCAAGACTTGCCGCTGGCAGCAGCACTGCCAAGAGAAGAGGACGCGAGAGGTGCACAAATAGAAAAGCCGCTCTTAATGATGATGATGTATGTTCTAGTCCTCACCCTGGCCTGCAAACTTGAGATCTGGCCAGAACAATCAGGAAATCAAACCTGGCCAGACATGTGTATAATGGTCTTCTGCTGCGTTCCCAGAGGCTGCCAGCACCTTCATTAGTAGCGAGCTCCGGGCGATTTCTTTCTTTGACCTGGCCCCAGCATCAACTCCGGTCTGAGCAGCAGCAGCAGCAGTTCTTGGGCGCCACACAAGGAAAACTCATAGATTCCTTATCCTTCTCCGGGGGCCATGATGGGATTAAGGACTCGACTCGACGAAGTGAGTGTGTGTATCTGACTGTGTGTGGGTCTTCTAATGAGCTTGACCCTTGGGGTGCCCACAGGGTTGCTCCTCCCATTCCTGCACTCTTCGTCATCCCAGGGAACAGCCAGAGAATCCTGGCAGCTGCTGCTGCTGCCGCAAACGATCCCCATTAAAAATATCCTTCGGGATAACAACATTTAAATGGATATGACTTGGAGATGTGTACACATTTGCTCCGTATTGAGTGTCGTACATGTCAAGGAGCCATTATTTTGCAAGATATCAATTACAGGACGTTATAATTCCAGCATAATTACAGCTGTAATTACGCAACTGTTGAAGAATTGTGGAATCATTAAATGAAGAGGAAAAGAATTACGCAAATCGTCTATTGCTCCTTTGCCTAGTAAAATTAATGTTTGTTGCTTCATTTCTATCAAAACTCAATCTTTGAAATGAGAAAATTGATTTTATTTTCAGAACATTGCATTCCAAGTTAGCATATTAAATAACAGATGGTTTGTAAAATTATCTTTTCATCCTGATCATTTTCACCAGTTTGAGCAAAGTCAACTAAAATGCCAATAACAAGTCCAGAGTCGTTTTCGCCATCCGTAATCAATAAATATCCCTCCACCACTGCAGCCTCTTCAGTCCAATCACTTCGTTGCCCTCCAGCATCGACTTCTCCCTTCCACCACCATCAACATCATCATCACCAACAACAACAACAAACTGCTTACTCACGATCAATCGAAGTAATTAATGGAAAATGATAATCTGACTAATTAAAGATAATCCTTTCATTTTCCTCCAGGGATACATTTCTCATTAGCACTCGAGTGCGCTAATTTAGAAAGTGTACCAGCCCCCAACCCCCCACCCCTCACTTTGACCACCCACCACTGGACTGGTGCTGGTGGAAATGGTGGATGGATTTTTCCGACTCCCACACTCCGGTTCGCATTTTCCGCCTCAAAGCCACTTAAGTTTGCCTCAATTCCACTCAAACGACTCGCCGGCTGGCTGCAGCGACTACTCGCCTATTTAGCAGTTGAACTTGCCTTGATTTTCCGCCACTTTTTTTTGCTACACGGACGAAACACTCTGGCTGGGTTTCGCTCTCGTACAGGGTGGCGACTTAATAGGAATTCCTGTAAACAAAAACTTATTTAAACGTTTGATCAAGACGACTCAAGATGAATTCCGATTGAAAAATTTGAATTTTCCACCAGGAGAAAGTAAAATGAGTTTGTTAATAATACATATTATTAATTTTTTAAATATAATTCAAAAAATCTTCAAATTTATAGGCATTATCAATAGAATTTTTTTATAAATGTTAAAACTTTTGATTCGTGTTTCGAATTTTGTTTATAATTCAATATGAATTGATTATTTTACAGTATGTAAAAAAGTAGTTACACCCCTTGGGCACTATGCCCATTTTGTGATGAAACATGCAAACAATTTAATGTTTGACAGAAACCCAGTACTACGTTTTGTTCAGAAACTCATGCCAAACATTTTGCTACAGATGATTTCTGTAGCAAAAAGATGATTTCCCTAAAAATTTATGTAACAAATACTATTACAGAAATCAAAAAAGTTGCAATAAAAGTTTGTACACCTTTCGAAAAATTAACATAAATAATGTTATTTGTTGATAAATCACCATAAATCCACTCTCCCAACTCCAAATCGGCATCCTTGACTGATTAAAAAAATAATTTGGATTGAATGTAAAGTTCATTAAATACTTAGCATAAAAGTTTATATAACTCTGGAAATTCTATATACTTAATTTTGCAAACTTTCAATTTAACTAAATGTCAATGTATTACCATAGAATTGCTAAATAAACATTCTGGAGTGGATATAAAACCGTTTTGGGGGTCTGTGTATCGATTGAAATCGAGAATCGGCCATATCAGGAACCGGATCCGGGTCTTTTTTACGGAAATGGCCGTATCTCAGCGGATTTTTTTGCTCCAGGTTGCATTTGACTGCTTATTAGTTGTACTTTTAGGGAAAAATATGGATTAAGGGAAAATCTCATCTCAGCTAAAATGGTACGCACTGAAAAAAGTGGCTTTTTGACACGGTCCCGGAAAATCCGGATCATCTCCGGTTGCCATGGACAATTACCTAGTTCCAGTACATATTCAAAAACTAGAATATTTTTTTCGGTTAAATTTTCGCAATGTTATGAGCATTTGCATTTTGACAGAAATTTGCCTGTCCCAATCATTTTTTCCAACCCCTGTATATTAGCAAACTTGGCGATGGTACATTTGACCTAAAAATAAAATGTAAAAACCTTAAATTAGATTTTAACAAGAAAAACTATGACTGTCAAAGTTACTCCGGAATTCAAAATAAGAATTTTCAACGCAAAATTCCAAAATATTCCAAAAATAAATTGAAATCATATCAATGTCACCCCGATTTTCGGTATTCCATGTGGATTTTATAAATATAATGCTGTTTATGTAGCATTAAAGAAAATAAATGTATTCAAAACATCTTCAAGTACTCAAATTTTCATTCTTTGCATAGTTTGGCGTATCAAAGACGCGAAATATTAAAAAAAAAATGTCGGTGAATTATAACTTTTAGTGTTGAATATTACAATTTTCACGAACTTTCTTTTATTTTGCGAAACATACTTACATTTTGGTTTTTAAAAAATCGCATAATTGCTCATATATTTCCCATTCATTTTTTTTTGTAATCTGCCACTGTTTTTACAAAATTTAACTGTAGATTTATCCCGTTTTAGATTTTTCATCTAAAATACAACATTTTCATAAAATGCTGGAAAACGTCGCACCGTTCGCCAACCTTATCGCAATTTATATTTGTTTGTTAATGTTTAAAGCAATTTCTAGTAAAAAACAGAGATTTTATGATAAAAATTTAAATACAGTGAAAATCTGTACAAAACAAAAAAATTTGAATATGACGATATTTTTCAAAAATTTCGTACTTTACGAAAATTCAATTCAATAATACAAATTTCAAATCATTTTTATTGGTGTTTTTCGAACAAAAAAATTTAGCACTCCGCGAACGAAAATGAGTACACATTAACTGTTAAAAATGCTTCTACACAATTTGTTTTTAGTAATTAATTTTTAGTTTTTAGTAATTAATTTTTAGTCAAGAATAGATTGTTTTAATAAGTTCATTTTAAGATTCACTTCAAATGAGTTATTATGGGTTAACGAAACGAAGTTAACTTTAAAGCTGTCGGCCACCATTGCTAGTACCAACCACTAGTGTCTTCTTTTTATCTACAAGGAATTACAAGGTTATTATGGGTTACGAGTTATTATTCATGTTATTCTGAGGACCTTCTAGTTTATGCTTCCCCATGAATTGAGAATGAGAATTGTTGATCGGTGTTATCTGATTATGTATTTTTCAAAAAAAAAGTCACCCAAGTTTACACCGTGTCCCTCTTTCGTATGCCTCTTTCATGGCACTTTACCACTCATACCGATGGATGGATATGATGGCTCCAGAACAAGCACACATACCAGCGCGCACACACACATGTACACACCGCCTACACCGGAGTAGTCCTCGAGCAGGGAGATGTTTTCACGATGCTTGCCTCCGTGCACACAAACACACACACACACTCAGAATCCTCGCTGATGACGATGGCATTGATGTTTTCTTCTTTCCCTTCCTCCCTTTGGCCAATTGATAATGATGATGTCGATGAGTGGAATAAAACCGTGTGCTCTCGCGTATCAATCAATCAATCAGTGGCATCGTAAATGGCAACCCGTGGCGGTGGTTCTACGCTTGGCTGGATACACAAATGGGCAGCCACGACGGCATCGTCATGTGAGTGTCCTTTTTGCTGCAGAAATGGTTCGGATTTTATGATACTGTGCTATGTATAACATTTTTTTCCAACAAATAAATATATCCAATATCTTAGGGTCATCCATGATTCACGTGAAGACTTTCTAGAAAATTTAATTATGCAATTAGTGCAAACTTTACAATTTCTATTTTCTCTTATGCAACATCTTTCGCAACCAAGGAGTTTATCAACCCACCTGTTCATTGCCCCGATCGTTATCAGCGGCACGAAATTCTGTTTCCGGTGTTCTAATTGTAATTACACTCCCTCAACCAACGGCAACGCAACACACTCAGCTGCACCTTTGCTTCAGAAGTCGGTTTCATTTTCCAGTAAACAGAAGATTTATTTTAATTTCATTCGGTTTATATTCGTAAGAAAATTGGTTTGTCTTCTAATGAAAATTCCCTCCCCCCTCGTCTCTTGCCCCGTTTGGGTTTCCCTCCTCAGAGATTCTTACCGACTTCCTCCGGTTGTCGTCATCTAAGGGGGTGTATGTATGCGAGAGTGCATAATCTACATCCATCTTCATTTTGCATATTTGTTCTTGGAAAGCACTTTCGTTCTCGCTACTCTCCCCACCCCGATTTCGACTCCAACTCCAACAAGAATATCCTTCCGGGACCCAGCCGGGGATTGAAGTGAATCTTGCGGACACGTATAACCGGCACCAACACCCATCGTATGTGAAGGTTCTTGGGGCACGACAACTAACTACCTCTCACACGTGTGGGAGATATCACAGATAAGAAGACAATTAAAAATCCCTATAAATTTACTTTTTTTATATAACATTAATAGAAATTTGAAGGAAAAAAAAAATATTTATTTACACTAAAATCAATCGCCTATCAACTTCTTATTCTACCGCTCATTATACCTTCACACTACGAAAAAAACGTGTAATTTTGGGTCAAATTAGATGCACATAATTGGAGCATCAAATTAGACGTAAAGCTGGGTCAAATTAAACGTAATGTTACACGACTCAATCAATATCGATGGTCGTGTAAAATTACATTAACAGTCTGGACCCGAAGCCTGATTTTTCTGTTACATTCTTATTGGAATTCCATATAAACTGTAACGGGGATTGCAGGCACCGGGTCCTGACTATTAATCGTAATATTGGTGGGAAATCATTCTAATTGGAATCATAGCATTCTTGTTGGACGAGATAAAACGTGTTTATATTTTTTTAAATTAATACATTTTTATTGCATCACTTAATAATTAATCACTAAATATTCACTCATGGTCCAAAATTGTCTTTCTTGTAGCTTTTCTACGATTTTCACCAAAATTGCTCCATTACCCTCCCAGCCTTTCTTGTTCCACGAGCAATCTTCCGGCATGCAATCTTCCGGCATGCAATTTGTGTCCCGCTGAAGGTGGCCGGTTCGGTTCACTCCGGAAATATCTCATCTCAAACATTTTAAGAAAGCGTCCAGCCAGCTACATCGAAGCGGCTTGAACCGTATTTTGCCTCGCGTTCTATGATGTCCGCTACCTAAACAAAAACAAAACAGAAAATGACGAACAATATTTGCGATCTGTTTCACATCACCTTAATAATGATTTAACTTACCTCTATCGGAAATGTGATTGCTTTTATCCATAACTGTAGCAGATTCCGATCAGTAAGGAGGAAAAATTGAACAAAATCTGGACACAAATTATTTTCTCAGCGACGTAAAACCAGGCTGACGTTTTGACGTTTCCTCATTCTGACAAACATGTAGCGGCCAAGGCGCGTGAAATCAGTTGTTATTTGATGTAACATTACATTAAATTTGACGCTCCAATTATGTGCATCAGATAATGCGTATAATTAGATTATATTTGATGTAATGTTGGGTTTCATGAGATGAAATAGAATACCAATGGGAATTTAATCGATTTACGTCAAAATTAACCTAATTTTACAGTGAAAATACGTTTACATGATTTAATAATAGGTTTTATCAAAGATTACGTCAAATGTAATATTCCATTTTTTTTTGTGTGTTATAAATAAATTAAATCACTTTTTGAGTTTTGAAAAAGATAAAACATCATTGTTTCATGAATTCTCATAAGCAAAGATTTACTTAGAAAGCGTATTTCAGAAGTTTGTTTTCAAAGTTATTGTAAAACTTTGCCTCAGTGAAACTTGCACAAATGATGTTAAAAGCATAGAATTCAGCTTTTTAACATTAATTTTCAACTTTTCTTTTTGAAAATCTGCAAAAAATTACATCAACAGAGTTTTAAAAATTAAGTTTTAAAAAGGCCAATTATTTTATTTTATTTTTCTTATCTTATGTTTTAATTTCAACAAATAATTTATCGAAGTAGTAAAGAAATATGCTGCTAATTACGACAACACAATCTTATTTCAAGTAAATCTTATAATATTAGAAAAAAACATTTCGCAGAACCAAGTATCATGTCTGCTCTGCTCACCTATGTCGAGACGTCAAGAAGCAAATGAAGTCGGGACATTTTTGCACCCTTAGGTGGTGGCGTTTGGAGTGCGGAACGGACTCTCACATAATGTTGTAGCAACTCCTTCAGGAAGGAGCGCAGCCACCTCCCAAAAAAGGCGGAGCAGGGCTTGGCCACCAAATTAAAGACGAAATAATGAAGGAAGATGATGATGTGAGCAGATCCTTCCTGGGCCCCCGGTCCTTTCGTCCGTATTTTCTGCAGAAATGAGCGGGGAGTTCCGTTGGTCCGTGGGTCCTTGCTTTTGGCCACCACGAGACGGGTATATCTTGACATACGTAAAGTATGTTTTTGGCCCTGCCTGCTGCCGGTTGGTTGCTTTACGTGTTTTCCCGGTGGTTCCGTTTTACTCCTACAACTGTACCGGTTTTCTGGTTCAAATGGTCGTCTCCAGTCGTTAGCTGCCGGAAAGAACACAGAAGACTTGGTGGTGGTGTTCTCTGGTGCATACTGGAAGGCAAACCAACATGGAGCTAGAGAGTTGGCCTCCAAGCAGCCAGCCAGCAAACCAACCAACTCCGGGTGGAGGAGCTCTCTGGAGCAGAAGTAAACAATTTTAATTAAAACAACGGATAATTAAACTAGACAAATTTTCTTCGGTAGCTTTTATGAAAATGATTTTATTTAGTTCTTTGCTTGGCCCGGTCCCCTTGTGTGGAAACAGTATCAACGGTTGCAGTCGGCCAGCCAGCCAGCCAGCACTAAATGAGCTTTCTGCACTTTGCTTCCTGATGTTGGGGCAGCTTCTTGGTTTTGCTCTGGGTAGGTTACGTTCTGTTCCGAACAGGACACAATGCACATTGCTAACCCTCTATTTCAAAATTGAATTTCACCGAATTTTGAAACGTTTTGTTCTTATTGTTGATGTATATTTTAAAAAATACACAATAAATAATCACTCAATAAAAAAATCTGTATTCAATTTACGAAATTTATGATGATTAAAAAAAGTATAGATTGTCTCTTTATTTTTCTTTTCGGCTGTACCTTTCTTGGAGGCACTGAATATTTTTTTTGTTCTAATTCTAAATGTGTCTTAAAGTTAAATTTTTTTTTTGCAATTCCGTCGTGAAACTACTTACTTTTCCTGTCATTCTTGAACGACGAAATAGCCTACTTTTCTGTACCAAAAATAACAGAATCGAATAGCAACACTTTTCAAAATAAATACTTTTCAAATAAATGCTTTTGGCCAACCTCCCGTGGTCGAGTGGTTACGGGATCCGCCTAACAAGCGGAAGGTCAGAGGTTCAATCCTCGGGTGGCAGCTTTGGAGCTTTGGTCATCCCGCAAAATCAGTACAGGTTTTTCTTTCCCTGCTGTCTGCGCTTTGGAGAAACCTCGAGTTAGTCAAAAATGGACTACTCGGCGAAGAGCTCCAATGCCAACTGACGACAGTCGGGTCAATTCTTCATGTAAACTAATGTCAAAAACAAAAACAATGACTTTTATATCCCGCCGTTTGACATGGAGGACTTTAAAAACCCGCCAAACAAATCGCAGCAATCGGGTGGTTGCTGGGGAAAATTCT
Source organism: Culex quinquefasciatus (assembly GCF_015732765.1). NCBI lineage: Eukaryota > Metazoa > Arthropoda > Insecta > Diptera > Culicidae > Culex > Culex quinquefasciatus. The sequence continues at coordinate 83,936,345 of NC_051862.1, forward strand.
GAAACGTCCTTGTCATAAATTTTCTGTTTTCAGCTGAAAAGGAAGTGATTTTTTTCCACGATTTTTCAGAGTTTCAAATTTTATTATGCTGGCTTGTTTTTGTGGTGCTCCAGAGTTTGAGATGCCGTAGATTTCATTTCCTCACTACGATGATATGTCCCGAAGAAATACGCAGTTTGTGGTTCCAAATGTGCGACCTCAACAAAAGCCATCGCCTTGATCGCTTCCGGTGGACCACTAAGTTAAAAAGAACCAAAACAGAAAAATTCCAAGCAGATCAATCATGTTTCAAATATGTTATCTGGAGCAACATTTGAAAGGGGCGGTACGACATTGCTCTTACGGCCTTTCATTACACGCGTTTAAATGGGACGAAAGGCCGTAAGAGCAATGTCGTACCGCCCCTTTCAAATGTTGCTCCAGTTATTAACTATTTTTAAGCGAAATAAACATATCTTAGAAGGGGGTGGGGCTGGTCCTAAAGAATGTGGTTTCATTCGAAATTCCTTCAATTTGATTTTGTCAATGTGTCTGGGGAGTAAGATGAGGTCAACGAGATTTATTAAAGGATTTTGAAATTTCTCAGGTTCTCCTTAATGAAACATTCAGTTTAAAGGGTTGTGTAGTAGACATCGTAAAAAAACTCAGTTGAAAAAATCAACATTTTTCCGGCGTATTTTTTAATTTCATCCGATATTTATTTATCAGTTAATTTAGAACCCATCCGTAACGTTCGTGGTAGCATTTAAACTCTGGTCAGAAGAGCCTAAGTCAGTTTTCTTATGAAACTAGAAGCACATGATTTGGAGACAATCGCAAAATAGTTTTAAATCCGATCGGATTGTTACATTCCATGGGTTCAACTTGAACCGTTCAAGGCTTTTAACATCCAGCACTACAAAATGCTTATAAACGACGGCGGATCACCGGATTGAATAAAATTCAATAAATATGACCCCTTGGTTCTCGTTCAATCGAGTCTGATTAAAAGAAGATATCCGAAAAATCACTTCCTTTTCAAATGAAAACAAAACAAATATGACAAGGTCTTTTCCGATTTTCTCCCCAGCAACCCCCAGTGTGCTGCGATTTGATTGGCGGGTTTTAAAAATCATGCATGTCAAACGGCGGGGTTTAAAAGTCATTGTTTATGTTTTTGACATTAGTTTACATAAAGAATACGAGAGAGCCGAAAAAACTGATGACAAAGGGGAGAGATCTAAAAATAGCCAACAGGGACCGCTCCAGTCCCCGTCCGTCCTCATCATTTGAAGTTGGACATCAACAGCCTGAGAACCACAACAATTCTTCAAAAGTTGCTCATTTCTCCTTCGCTAGGTCAACTACAACTACTTAGCTTCGGCTGATCTGTGCACTTCGGAAGATAGTTGACTGGCCAACTAGCCGAAGATGCGCTAACAGATACGATGAGTGTTCGGACTCAAAAAACACGAGAGGAGAATTCTTCCTTTCGCACAACCACGCTTTAACGAACTGCGTTCAGGCGCACTCTACCAGTGTATATGTGCATTGGAAAAAAGACTGTAAACAGATTGCTTGATTCTTCTCAATAAGATTCGAGCAAAAATTGCAGCCTTAAGAGTATAACAGGGAATCACAAAAGATAGTCGCTAGGACGGTCGAGGTGAACTAATCCCAATATCTGCCCACAAGGCGGACAAAAAAAAATGCTGAAAAGTTCTACTTTTCAGCACTCAAATGGGTGCTGAAAAGTTGAACTTTTCAGCACTTGTTTCGAAAAGTAACACTTTTCAACATTTTTTTTATTTAAACGATTTATTGACAAAATACATAAAAATTTGACATAAAATTTCACTCAGTGTGTGTTTTTTGGAATTGCAAAAAATGTTGTATGGAACTCGTTGCAAAACTTGATTTTTTCAGCACTCTTCGTATTTATCCAACTCGGTGAACCTCGTTGGATAAATGTACGACTCGTGCTGAAAAAATCCTCTTTTTGACACTTGTTGCATAAACTACTATTATGCAATCATTTTCCTCCGGGTTAACAATCATTGGTCATTGGTTTTTATAAATTTATAAGTAGGCTTAGTGATTTTTCACGCTCGAAAATTACAAATTTCAAGGAGACGTCAGTTTCAAAACACCAAATTTCACGCAAATTTCGCGGAACGTGAAAAATGTTAAAATAACACTGAAAATTTTATGTTTGAATTACAGAAACTACTTTTCATGCTTAATTATTCTATTTAATTATAATTATTCTGCAATAAACAAAAAAAATCTTTCATAAATTTGAACGTGACACAAAAAAAAATCTCCTGATTTTCAAAAAAGATTTCACCTAGTTTATGGATGGGATCTAAATATATTTTGAAATAAAATGTAGGACATGGGTATTCTCATTTATTGAACTGCTTTTTTTAATATTCGACTTATAAAGTTAAAAAGTTTTCGCTGATTTGCTTCATTTTATTGAATTTCATATCAAAGCAAGATTTAACAATCTTGTCCATCCAAATTGAGTGAAATACAGTCGACTCTCTGGCTGTCGATCTTCTCGATATCAATAATTCTCCATCTATCGATGAATTCTTCAGTCCCTTCAATCTGCATACTTCAATTATCTTCATTCCTCGATATTTTCCCTTGCTTGAAGGATCTCTTCCTCGACGGTCCCTTGGATTCTGTTTGCTTTAAAAATCTCTTCCGGTTGTCAATAATTTCACTTTCTCATGGCTTGCATAGACATTTTTCTTTGCGAAACGAAGCTTTGAAGGGTGTTTGACATTAGTTTGTTTTTGTTTGATGGACGTTGCCATGATTTTCTCCCATAGCTGGGTATCAAGAAAAAAATATTTTCAATCGAGTCTTCATTTTGCATCGTTCTGTAAACTGATGATTCTTTTCCTCGACGGTCCCTTGGATATTGACAACCAGAGAGTCGACTGTAAATTGAATTTTTTGCGACATTTAACAAATTACCATTTTTGAATGTTTTTATCTCCCTTTTCAAAATTTAAATTTTAAATCAAAAGTAAAAAATTATATGATTTGCAATGAAATCAAAATTTTTATACAAAATGAAAACAAAAACAAAAAAGTAGTGTTTTTTTAAACGAATTATCCACCCAAATAATCAAATATCGTTAAAATTCAACAAAACTCAGAAAAAATATGTTAAGTTTTTAAAAGTTGATTTCAAAACTTTCATTTTTTTAAATAAAACAAATCATGATTCTTTAAATTTCTTCTGAAACTATACCTTTCAAATAAAATAGCAGTAAAATTGTTATTACAGCGAATGAAAATACTACTAAACTTAGTAAGTAGTATTTTCATTATGTTGGTATTTTGAAAAACAAACTTGATTTGAGAAAATTGATAAATTTCAAGCCGTCCACGAAATCGTCAAAAATCACTAACCCTATGTTGGTAATTGAACAAGTCTGGAGTTTTTTTTTTTTTTTTTTTTGAAAAGGACCAATAAACCAAATTTCCAGTTTTTGCTTTTTGGGTGTTTTTGAAACCGCCTTGAGTCAGGGGTATTAAAAAACACACATAAAGCAAAAACTGGAAATTTGGTTTATTGGTCCTTTTCAAAAAAACTCCAGAAGTGTATTCACTCACCTAATTCTACAGTAGTTCATAATGTTATGTTTATTCCTATTTGAGTTAGATAAATCATTTTGAGCAAAATCGTTACATTTTCACACAAACATAAAATTTCACAGGATTTCGCGGAAAAGCCAAATTTCACGGATTTCACACTGTCCTCGAAATCGTGAAATTTCACCAACCCTGTTTATAAGGAATGAAAAAAGTTCCCAAAAAGTATCAACACGTGTAGAATAATTTTCTAAACAGCTTGTAGAGAGAGTTCTTTTTCATTGATTTTTGTCACGATGGCAACATTTATATTTTCTACAGAAAAATCATGCAAATTACGACAATCGTCACCATAAAATGGCGTGATGCTGTTATTGAAAATAAATGTTTTGCGAAAATCGTAGAAAATAAATTACTTTTGCACCATCCTAACATGGCTAGGCAAAACAAAAAACAGCGTCTAATTTTTTGAGCCAAAAACCACCAAATTTTTTAGCATGGCTGAATCACTTTTTAACTTTTTTATAAATTTCTTACAACATTGTTGTATAATGAAAAATGCCAAAACACTCTGCCATATGAAGGCAGACCATATAAAACAACAAAAAAACTAGCACACAAAAATACACCAGCATACAAAACGTTCTTTATTTGTTTTATCCAAACACTCAGAGAATCAAGTTAGTTATAATATCTCTAACGACTGACCTAACCAAAAAGAAATTAATTAGTATTGGTTTTGACATCAAAATTGAAACTTTGACACAAAAATTAGGTTAAAGCATTCAATAGATTTTGGAAAATATCAATTTCATGGAACAATTTAGTGGTTTACAAGTTTTAATTTGATCAGACATTATTGTCATTTAAAAAAAAATTAGGAAGCAAACAATATTCATGAAAGTCAGAAATAAACTAAAACCACAGCTCACTGTCTTTTCAACAATATTTTACTAAGTTCTGTAATTTTGGATTTTGTTGTTTCAATGAAAAAACCAATGTTTTGAAAATAAGGCAAATCATTTGAATCATTTGAGTTTGCAACCTAAATGTGCGCAATCAATATAAATTTATTTTTATCATTATTATGCATTTTTTATCGATTCATCAAAACAAAAACTTCCATGCAGTTTTTAGCGTTTTTTCACATTACACGTAAGCAAATAATATGTTATACAGATTCGTGTTAAGTTTTAAAATAAATATAAAAATCTTAATGGATAACAAACAATGTTTAACTTTTGGCCTTAACAATGAAAAAAATGTTTAAATTGGCATATGTTTTTTTTTTAACTCTGCCAATTGGAACAAAACATAAGAACATCAAAGTTAAAATTTTCAGAATCTTACGTAATTTATCCAACTTGATTTGCTCTCAACTAAAATCAGCTTAGTAGGAAATGACCAAGCAAAGCTGTAAAAAAATCCAGTGTTTTTTGCTAAAAAAAATACTAATGCAATTAATTCGATTTAGTACCTCATTTGTAAACTTAAGAAAAAAATGTTAATAGAATAAAAGTTAAAGTAGAAAACACAAAACTAAAAAGAGAACTAAGAGGGTTAAGAAAGGGTTACCAAATTCTAGCTTTGCTGGACGGTTATAACCGTATTGTTCCAGAGTACTTCTGTGCGACGATGACGGCGGCGTGTATGGTTCTCTGCCAGCAAATAGGATCTGTTTGGTTTGCAGAAGAGATGTGTATTTTTCATTAAAATGTTAATCTTGGAGGTTGAACGTCGTCAGAGTTGGCCTCTTTCCCCTCTTGCTCTCTGGCCGTCCGGTCAGTAATACTGGAAAGATTTTAATTGCGTGTGTGGGTGGTGCAGGCGTTCGTTACCTTTCTGCAACTTTCTCTATTGAATGAGAATGATGCACAAGTGCATAAGTCAAGCTGAAGAAAGTGGTTCTTTTGATTGATCAGAATAATTCCAGGATAAATTGATTGAGGTCTGTGGGCGTTAGAGTACAAACAAAACAGAATCTATTAAACAAAGTATAAATAATTGATTTTGTAAATCATCATATTATTGAAGAATATAGATATATAATATGTTTACAAAATCATTCAAAATTTAGTAACGAAACACCTTATAAATATTTTGTATCTGAATGATGATAGCATTAAAGTTGTAACATGTGCAAATAAAATCTCAAAACACAAGTCTTGCATACCAAATAATTGGATGTCGAAGAAGTGGTTGCAAAATTATGCATGGGAACACCACCGACAAGCAAAGAGCGTCAAGTTGTTAAATATTTTTTTCTATTTCTTCACACCAACAATTAGATACACAGTAAGTTTTTGAATTTCAAAATATGGTACACTGTTAAAATTGATTCTATTTTAAATTTTTCATTTTTTTAAAGATAATTTAAACAAAAAGGTTTTTGAGATAATATCAATTTGCTTCAAAATAAACTAATTTTGCTACAGTGTGTTCAACATGTGTTCTTAAAAAAACCATCTGGAATCCCCAAGTGGGCCGTCTTTGGTCGTGCCGCAGCATTTTCAAACATCCGCTGGAGGTGAACAAATTGTGTTAATTAGGGATAATTCTCATGTGCCCTCTCCGCCTACGCCATTTTCCCTTTCACCTCCCAGTCTGCTGGCTGCTGTAATATTTCGCAGTATAAAATGTATGGCAATCTGGTGGTGAGTTTTTAATTGGCAAGGAAATGTTTGCGCACCCGAAAAGAAGACGTCGAGTGGGAAAGTTGAAATAAGTATGCAGTCTTACTAGCCCCGGTGCTCGCAGAGGAAATTTGTATGCCATAGAACAGCGTATTAAAACTCATAAGTGAACAAGGTCCCATATGGCGGAGAGAGCTCGTGCGACGTCTTGAAAGGAAAGCAGTCCCTTTTCTCCTTATTAGCTCTTTTATTAATAAAGTTTTAATTACACTCGCGCACAAGATGCGTAAGATGTACTTCGGAGAGGACCATGAATAAATTTGTGTGATGAATGATCTACTGATGGTCCTCATCGATTTATTTTTTGAACAATTTGTTGAGCTGTTCAAATGTAAAATGTAATTTTGAACAGATTTCAGTAATTCCACACTAGTATGGGAAACGTCTGTATCAATTGATACAGATTTAAGACATACAAATAATCGCTCATTTTATTTCTATGCAACACTATGACACACAGCTTTCCCTTGTCAGAAAAAGGGGGGATTTGCAACAATCTCCAAAGAATCTCCCGTCATCAGCATATCCCTGAATTGTACCCCTAATGAAGTTGTAAAGTTTGCACACCTCACAACTCGTCCTCACCAGGGCCGTATCTAAGGGGGGTGTTATGGGTGTTCAACACCCCCCATGGAAAAAAAATGTCTTACACCCCTAACGCCCCGAAGGGCCGGCATTTTTTATGACTATCAAAATTTGACACCCAGAGAAAAACTTCACTCTCACTGATACGCCATCAAGTGAAAACTCAGTAAATACGCCCGCCACAGTAAATACGCCCTCATAAAAACATTTGACGCTAAGAAAAAACTCCACTTTCACAAAACACGCCCTTTAAAAATATTTAAAATAACTATGTTCGTTGACGCCAAGAGAAAAACTAAACTCTTACTCAATACGCCCTCATGAAAATATTTGCAAAAACTGATCGATGACGCCTTGAAAAACCCAACTTTCATTAAATACGCCCTCAAGAAAATTTAAAAAAACTTTGATCGGTGACGCCTTGAGAAAAACTCTACTTGCACTAAATACGCCCTCAAGAAAATATTTTAAAAACTTTGATTGTTGACGCCTTGAAAAAAACTTTAATTAAATACGCCCTCAAGAAATTATTAAAAACATTGATCGTTGACGCCTTGCAAAAAACGTCCACTAAATACGCCAACAAGAAAATATCAAAAAGCTTTGATCGCTGACGCCTTGAAAAAACTAAAGTCTCACTTAATACGCCTTCATAAAAATAATTTCAAAAAACTTTGATCGTTGACGCCTTAAAAAACTTTAACTAAATACGCCCTCAAGAAGTTATTAAAAAAACTTTGATCGTTGACGCCTTGCAAAAAACTTCCATTAAATACGCCCTCAAGAAAATATTTAAAAACTTTGATCGTTGACGGCCTGAAAAAATCAACTGTCACTAAATACGCCCTCAAGAAAATATAAAAAGCTTTGATCGTTGACGCCTTGAAAAAACTAAACTCTCGCTTAATACGCCTTCATTAAAATAATTTAAAAAAACTTTGATCGTTGACGCCTTGAAAAAACTTTCACTAAATACGCCCTTAAGAAAATATAAAAACTTTGATCGTTGACGGCCTGAAAAAATCAACTGTCACTAAATACGCCCTCAAGAAATTAAAAAAAAACTTTGATCGTTGACGCCTTGCAAAAAAACTTCCACTAAATACGCCCTCAAGAAAATATTAAAAAAAAACTTTGATCGTTGACGCCTTGCAAAAAAACTTCCACTAAATACGCCCTCAAGAAAATATAAAAAAAAAACTTTGATCGCTGGCGCCTTGAAAAAAAAACAACTAAACACTCGCTTAATATGCCTTCATGAAAATTATTTAAAAAAAAACTTTGAGCGTTGACGCCTTGAAAAAAAACATTCACTAAATTTGCCCTCAATAAATTATTTAAAAAAAACTTTGATCGTTGACGCCTTGAAATTTTTTTTTTCGCTAAATACGCCCTCAATAAATTATTAAAAAAAAACTTTGATCGTTGGCGACTTGAAAAAAATTCAACTGTCACTAAATACGCCCTCAAGAAAATATAAAAAAAAACTTTGATCGCTGACGGCTTGACAAAAAATCAACTGTCACTAAATACGCCATCAAGAAAATATAAAAAAAAAAACTTTGATCGCAGACGCCTTGAAAAAAACTAAACTCTCGCTTAATACGCCTTAATACTTTGGTCGTTGACGCCTTGAAAAAAAAAGTTTCACTAAATTGGCCCTGAATAAATTATTAAAAAAAAAAACTTTGATCGTTGACGCCTTGAAAATGTTTTTTTCATTAAATACGCCCTCAATAAATTATTTAAAACAAATTTTTGATCGTTGACGGCTTGAAAAAAATCAACTGTCACTAAATACGCCCTCAATAAATTATTTAAAAAAAAACTTTGATCGTTGAAGCCTTGAAAAAAACTAAACTCTCGCTTAATACGCCTGCATAAAAATTATTTTAAAAAAAACTTTGATCGTTGGCGCCTTGAAAAAAAAAATTTCACTAAATACGCCCTCAAGAAATTATTTAAAAAAACTTTGATCGTTGGCGCCTTGAAAAAAAAAACTTTCACTAATACGCCCTCGTATTGATCGTTGACGCCCTGAAAAAATTTTTTTTACTAGATTCGCCCTCAATAAATTATTAAAAAAAAAAAAAACTTTGATCGTTGACGGCTTGAAAAAAAATCAACTGTCACTAAATACGCCCTCAAGAAAATATAAAAAAAAGCTCAGATCGCTGACGCCTTGAAAAAAAAACTTAACTCTCGCTTAATACGCCCTCATAAAAATCTTGAAAAATCGAAATCGCACTAAAACGGCCAGCTATTTTTATTATAAAGCCTTTGACTAACTGGATAGGCCCTCCTGGATTTTGTTAGTAAAATACTTAGATCGTTATCGGCCAGATCCAAATCCAACTTTGACTATGTACGCCAAAGTGTTTTTTTATATAGAGTCATTTCTCCCCAACTGGAAACAAAAAAGTACAAATTTGAAATCTTCTTTTTCTGATCCTGCTGAAATTTGGCAAAACTGTTTATCATATCGAAACATGCGAAAATCTTCTATTTTTTGACATTGCCCCAAAGTTTTGCGATTTTCGCCAGTTAAAAAAAACTTTGTCAAATATTTTGGAAAAAAAATTGGTAGAGCAATATTCGACTGCAATTTTTAAAAGAAACTTGACGCTGATTCAATTCAGCGTCATGATTTTGATTAAAATCAAACATGGCAGCATTTTGAGCAATTAGAATAAATGATGCAGGGATGATCAACTTGCCCTAACAAGTAAAGTTTGATTCGGATAAAAAATTTGATGAATTCAGCGTTTCTTAAAAAAGCAGTCGATTTTTGCTTTTTTGTATCCAAGACATGGCCATTTGAAAACTAATTAATTTAATATAAAAAAATAGATGAAAATCGTAAAACTTTGGGGTGGTGCCAAAAAGTAGGGATTTTGCATGTTTCGATAGGATAAACAGCTCCGCTAAATTTCAGGCTTTTTCAGAAAAAGTCAATTTCGAGTGGTGTTCCGCTTCGTGAAATGGCCTCGTAAGCAATTGTATGCACTCAAACAAATGAGTTCGCGTAATCGTGAACAGAGTTCATGCCAACGGGAACCAGGAATAAAACTGTTCACTTTCATGGTGCAATGCACTATAAAAGTTGAACAGTTTTCTAACTGTTCTAAAACAGTTAGATCTCTAAATCTAAACTATCAAGGATTCAATAACGTTATTTCAATATTTTCTATCACATATATCACATCAATAATATATGCAAGAATAACAATATATTCATGAACTTATTGATGTTTAGATATTTTTTTTAGAATTACTGTTACAATATATAAAGCAAATTTCACGTTTTTGTTTGGTACGCATTTGTTGACTGTATACACTAGGGTGGGTACGTTTTTCAAAAAGTTCTCGGATCAAGTTTTAGTATGGTTCCCCTTGTAGGGCATGCCCATAGGGACTTTCATGTCAAATATCAGCTCATTTGGTTGTAAACTGGCTGCGCGCATCAGGGTTAAAGTTTACATGGGAATTACTATGACAAATTGGAACTTTTTGTTCAAACGCTCCTACAGGTCTGGGAAAATCACGCGCCAACTTCTGGTATGGTCAGGCCTATGGGGAATGGTCTGGAGAACACTTTTCCCGAAGAGAGCATATGGATTCGTTGTCCCTAGACCTGGCGCATCGGCAAACAATCCGATGTCTCCGGAATCAACGGTTTTCCCTCAAAAAGCATCAAATTTTCCTTAGCATGCTATGAAAGCTCGATGAACACCGCGACGCCATACGTCAGGCAGCTACCACGTGGTTGAAATATTCGCAAAAAAAATACAAATTTGCTATGCAAAGATTCTGAATTCGACTAAATAATATCAGGATTACTCGAAATCATCATTTTCTAGTTAACAGAAGGTTTGCAATTGAATATTCCAGCCATTTCTCACCCACGTGGTAGCTGCCTGACGTATGGCGTCGCGGTGTTCATCGAGCTTTCATAGCATGCTAAGGAAAATTTGATGCTTTTTGAGGGAAAACCGTTGATTCCGGAGACATCGGATTGTTTGCCGATGCGCCAGGTCTAGGGACAACGAATCCATATGCTCTCTTCGGGAAAAGTGTTCTCCAGACCATTCCCCATAGGCCTGACCATACCAGAAGATGGCGCGTGATTTTCCCAGACCTGTAGGAGCGTTTGAACAAAAAGATCCAATTTGTCATAGTAATTCCCATGTAAACTTTAACCCTGATGCGCGCAGCCAGTTTACAACCAAATGAGCTGATATTTGACATGAAAGTCCCTATGGGCATGCCCTACATGGGGAACCATACTAAAACTTGATCCGAGAACTTTTTGAAAAACGTACCCACCCTAGTATACACCCTTCCTATAACACACTTACACCCCTAACGCCTTATGGGGGAAAACACCCCCCATTGAAGAATCCTGGATACGGGCCTGGTCCTCACATTCGAGCTCTATCATGTAGAGAGGGGTAGTGCTAAAAGGTGTACGAACACATCCTGTGACGATTCCAAAGTCGCTCCCTCTAAATGAAGTTTACTTGTTTATGTATGGTCCCATGAATCATTTGATGAGCTATTTCGTTTCCCGTTTGCCCTTTTCCCAGGGAGGAGAGACAAAAGTCTTCGTCGTCGTCGTCGTCGTCGTCGTCTACCTTGCAAAAGTCCTGTCTCTGCGAGAGTACACCTGTTTTCTTCCCATGCACTACAACAATTCAAACGTGACCAGACCCCGGCGGTTCCGGAACTCCCCACCCCCCTGTGTGACCTGTTCAGCTATTACAGCAGCAATCCCGAAAGGTTTTGCAAATATTTGCAAAATAAATTTCACACAATGAAAATGACAAAGATATAAATTAATTAAAATTTTCATATTTTCCCCCAACATGGCATGAATTCAAATTAAATCTTGGCTAGGCCACATGTCCTTCCGGTTGTCACCTCCCAACCTATCTGGATTTCCCCCAACCTCAACAGTAAGAGACGAATCACGTCGACTTGAGAAAACCCCATTCGCACTTACTTAGGACGAAGCCTCACGTTCCCGTACAAACATATGTTTTAGCCATACCTCCCTCCCTCCCCCCATTCCTTTCTTCTAGCCCGGAAGAACAGGAAAGAGTACCTATTCTTCCTTTTAGTCGAGGGATGAAGACAAAATAGTTCGACTGCCTTTTCCCATCCGAGTTTTGTGCGAGGCATTCTGGCTCATTTGACTCAAGATGTCACGTGGCCACTACATGAGCCTTAACTGGAGAGGGGAAAGCTTTTCTGTAAATTCGAGAAGAATACCAGCCACTTCTCCTTCTTCTTCTCGGGAAAGCACTCATTGTTGATGAGGTTATGTTTTCATCAGTGGAATATTGAATGGCTTTTCTCGTGTTTGTGTGTGTTCGTTGAGCAGGGAAACATTTATCATTATTTTATGTTTGTGTGTGTTATTATCTTTCTACTGAATGCAACTGTAATCAAGTGGTAATTGAATGATAATAATCGAACATGCACATCTGTGAGTGCTTGTTTTGATATCGATCTAGAAAGTGGTAGCATTCTTCTCATTGCTGGTACTTATTTATAATGTAACATTTACTGCAATAATGTATGACATTGGAATAACAAAACACTTTATTGTATATTTTCTCTGAGTGATTTAAAATATTGAGGAGTTGTTCATATAGGCCCTATATTATAGGGCAAAACTCTTCGAACTCTAAGGTAAAGTTGTTCTCTAGGACACTACCTATAAGCTTATAAGTTTTAAAAAAAATCCAAAAACCTAAAGGTTCCCAAATTTTTATTGTTTTCCTAGTGTACAATAATGATTTTTATGTCAAATTGTTATAAAAGATAAAGAACATTGGCAAATTCAACTTATTTGAAGCCGGTCTTTTTGGATTTGGATTTGAAAAGTAGAACTTTTTAGCCCTTGTATCGAAAACCATTTCTTTGCGATTATATTATTTTTAGTACAGAAATGTAGGCCCCTCTCGTCGCTCAAATATGATAGGAAAAGTCAGTAGTTTCACGACGGGATTGCTAAAAGAATCTTTTGTTTAAATGTGCCCAGCATCATGCATTATTTATTCTTCATGCAAGATTCAATTCCTATTTTTTAAACTAATAAGTCATGAACATCTTCACTAGTGTACAATAGCCTGCTCCATTTTGAGGTCATGCCGAGGAATTTTAGGTACTAAGCTCTTAAATGATACATTATGATGTTAGCAACAATGTTTGATCAGACAAGAAAAAAGAATTCAATACTTTCTCACACTCCCTCTTCAATTCACTGAAAAAGACATTTTTTTATTTATTATTTTTTAAATCACTTGGAAACAATACAAAAACTGTTCAGGAGTGTATTGTCTTCAAACGATAGGTTTTTGTCCAAAGATTAGCGTGCACTATCGATACGGGACCAAAATTTAAGATTTTGGCTTCTCCCAGGTGGATTTATGTCGAAAAATCGTACTTTTCAGAAATGCTCATTTAATTTAGAATAGCCCATTTTCCCAGCAAAAGCAATGCATGCAGCATGCAGAAAATTTTTCACTATTCAGAAGCAAGGCCTGCTAATGACATATGTCTTAAAAGGTCAGGGTATGCTTTCTTATGGTAATCTTGGCCGCTGTATCCGAATCTGGAATCTCATTTCGTGTAAACAGTGCTGTTTTGGAGCTGCGCCCTTTGGGAATGTTATTTGCTTGTATTAACCGCTATTTAAATCGCTTGCAAGTTCGGTCAGACCTTTCTTGCTTTTCGTTCCACATTGATTGATAATTATAATTTACTCACAGAACTGATTATGTTTAATATTTTTTCACGTTCTGAACATTTTAAGCAATTCGAAAAATAGTATATTGTTATTTGGTGGGAGCCAAAAAAATGTTCAAAATAAATATGTTTGGAGATTTTGTCTACCTTAACAGGTAAAATTGTTTAAAACCTTTAAAACAAACTCTGGATTAGATCTCCTTTCGACCAAATGCGATTTAATTTTAAAACGAGTATGGATTTGAGAACTGATTAGACTACAACGATTTCACACATTTTTTTGTTTTAGATTTTCTTTGTTTGATTTGGATGAAACTTTACAATTTTTCGATTCAATCTAACGTTTTCATGTTTTCAAGCTAGTTTTAAACAACAAAAAACTGTTTTTTTATCTTTGATGCATTCCAAAAATATTTCTTGAAAGAAAAGTTCACAAAAAATATGTAGGAAAGGTTGAGAAAATGTCCTACAATTTTCTTTGTAGAACTTATTAAATCAAGCAGTAAGTTTCTGAGGTACAACCTCATAAAAAAAATCGAATCGATTAAGTGTCACTTAATTAGTCTGTTATTTTTCAACAGATGTATCTCGGAAACTTATGGTTTGTAACAATAATGATTTTCCTTTTTATTTTTGTAACTGATGTAAGCGTACTTTTTAGGCCATAAATAAGTAACGGCCAAATTAAATGTATCCAATACAGTGTTTTATGTCTCATTTCCCGTAACACCTGATGCTTCCAACTGGGTGTAGAGCAAGGAAAGAAAACCCCTCGGTCCGATACCAACTCAATTTGTGCACAACAGCAGAGAGGGGGAAAATGCCTCTACTCCTCAGACACGATTGGTGGAGGGAAAACTGTAATATATCGTCGGCAGTGGACGGTGCACGTCCTTCGATAGAATCGCCCCGGGAAAAATAGCTGAACCTGAAATGATAATAGCAAAAATGAAAATTGGAAATTGAAATCAAAACTTACGTGTCCAAACGTCATTTCGGGGCTGGGAAAACGGGGGAACATGTGTGCAATGTGCGTTATTTGATTTTAATATATAAATATTTTTAATATATTATCTGGAATTTTATTTGCGTCCACTCCGGGAATATTTCAGCGGACGGATGGGTGGCACAGGAAGCACATACACACCCGCACACGTCCCATAAAAATCAACCGGACCTAACGAGTCAGAAACCAAATGATGAGAACTGTAATCAGCGATCCATATGTGATATGTGCGATATGAATCCTGATTTTGGGGACGGACCTGCCGGCAGGGCAGAAGAAAAAACGAATTGCATCAGGACAAACAAAATTTAATAAATAAAATTAAATATTGGTTTGATTTATTTTTCGTTTTTTATTACGTTTCGAGCAAAGCAGCCTGTCTGTCCTTTTTCCGTTCCAAACCCATGGCAGAGGGATATCACGTGTTAGTGCAAATCAGTTGAAAAAAAAACACAAAACTGCCATCTCCTGCCGCTCCGTGTCGTCCATCTCGGCGGACTGGGAAGTCACTTCGTCACACATCTGCTGAATCGGATATAAAAAAAAGTGCCCCGACCAAAGCCAGATCCAAAATCGAGACATATTTCTGTTTAGTATTTATACTACACCTTCACCCTCAAAAAACACTGTCGTAGAAGATCTGCAGGACGGCAATCGGCAATAAGACTAACGTACAGCTGTAAAATTTATGATTTAATATTGTTTTAGATGAAATGTTGCCAATTTCACTTTGAGGCGACTTTCTCCGTTCGCCCTCGCTGGTTGCGGTTCTCGTGGATGTTCTTCCTTTCTGGAGCCTAGAGTTCCAAATCTGTGGGAAAGTGACATAAAAGCCAACTACCGCGTCCGATGGAAGCAAAATGCAGTCAGCAGAAAAAAGTTGCGCTATTTTTCGGGGACTGATTGGGCGAGTTTTGATGAGAAAGCAGTAAATTTGAGACGTGGTGATACATTTAATGTGCACGGACAGACAGTTGCAGTACCTTAATTAGGATTTCTGCAGCTGTGATTGGTTTTGGTCCGTCAAACTCATGACATATTTGATTTGGTTACCATTTGGGAGGTCCACTCAACCTGATGTAAAGATATAATTAACTCTCAATTGCCCATTTTTTCAATATTTTTTTCATTTTATCGTGTTAAGAATCCACATTAACCAAGGAAGTTGTTGTCTTTTTATTACAAAGTTGTCGATAGTCTAGTTATAAAAAAAAGTCAAACTTTGCTGTCAATAGTTTTGTACACGGAGAAAAAAAAGCTCTGAAAATCGTGAACAATCGTTCACGAAAATGGGATCCACAAACAAAGTGTTCAAATTTCATGGAACGTTTTTCAAAAATGTATCACGATTTTATGAACTAATTTTCTCCATGCATACTGTACTTTGCATCAAAAGTCTTTGTTCATTAAGTTCTGGTTGTTGCATGGTTCTACAAAATAAAAACTATACTTCTGTTGAATTATGTTTTTCTTCGTTCATTCTTAGTTTTTAATTTTAACAGTTTACTTTGGTATCAATCTACAAGCATTATCATATGCATATTTGGTGTTTTTGATAATTTGTTCAGTCACTTTATAATTTTTTAGTGTTTCTCACATTGTTCTTTATAAACTGTACAACATGTAAGTCGAAACCGAGTACATATTCTGGGACAAAACAAAAATTAGCTCGCCTAGAGGTGAAGTTCAAAAAAATATGAAACAAAACCAAAAAATCAAATCAAATTGGTCACTCTACAGCAATGCCTTGGCATTCTCGATTGCGAGATTCCTACTCGAAACTAGGTGTCTGAAGACTTGATTGTTGAGGCAATTGCAAACCCCTAATCTTACATCCACCCGGGGTTCGAACTGACGACCTTTGGATTGTGAGTCCAACAGCCTACCAGCTACTCTACCGATACAGGGTACAACAAAATATCAGTGATATAATTGTGGTAGGCAGTAATCGCTAATTTTCAGCCAAATCAGATTTTTTGGTTTCATATCGAATTTGTCAAACTAAAATACAAAAATGTCCTACTCATCAATCCCACCCCAAAACATCGCCTGTCTGGCGATAACCGACGCAGAAAATTCATCTTTACCTTCCTTACCCGGACAAAGTTTTTCCCTAAACCCCTTAGCCTCAGCAGCCTCCGCCCTGCTCATCAAAAGTACTCGAGAGTACACTAATCTGCGATGCAACACTATCCCGATGCACTCCACCCCGGACCTCTGGGTTGGTATAAGTACTCCAAGTGCTGCTGCTCCTGGGTGCTCTTAATTACAAAATTTCTTCTTTCGCCTCTACTGGGAGGATTCTGTCGGGCTGCTGCATCTTGTGAGTATATTCTCCACCACTCTTGCTCACCATGTTGCTCTTGAAATTATTTAATTAAAATCCCGTCATGCAGATGTTGATTTTCGGAGTGTAGTCGTTTCTTTAATTATTATCGAGAAAAGTAATTAACATTAATTGCATCTCGAGCAATGAATAAGTAATTAGATAGCGAATATTTTGTATTCATTAATTAGCATCTCCTGTGTGACACGCAGGGATGCTTGAAGACTTGTGCAACGGTACCGTCTTTGGGAGTTTTGGAAATTAGTTTTTCAACAATCTCAACATATTTTGTTCAGGACCCCCGTCGACGTGCCTTCCAAGTAGCGATGCTGTATGAAGGTCCAAAATACATCTTAACAACCCTAACGTTTCTATACTTCTCTCTCAATCATTTCTAGTGGAACCGATCAGTGATCACACAGTCAATGCCCAGCACCAGCAGCAGCAGCAGCCCACATCCCAGCGAATCTCAGCAACGACGGCAACGGCAACGGCCCCCGGTGTTACGGCGATGGGACACACGACGGTTACACCGAACGCACCGGCAATCCAATCATCGATCCAGTCCGCCCCGAACCTCGGCCTGGGCAGCACCGGACTGGCCAACAAGGACTGCGCCGGCTGCGGGAAGCGCATCACCGAGCGATTCCTGCTGAAGGCCCTGGACCTGTTCTGGCACGAGGACTGCCTCAAGTGCGGCTGCTGTGATTGCCGGCTCGGCGAGGTCGGCTCAACTCTGTATACTAAGGCGAACCTTATACTATGTAAGCGAGACTATCTCAGACTGTTCGGCACCACCGGGTACTGCGCGGCCTGCAACAAGGTGATACCGGCCTTCGAAATGGTGATGCGTGCCAAAAACAACGTCTATCACTTGGAGTGCTTCGCCTGCCAGCAGTGCAATCATCGGTGAGTACCTCCTAGGGGTCCCAAATTGATGTCGTCAACTTCATTTGCTAATTGGGATGCACTCAATAGACAAAGTCACAAATTGGCACAGTCTGATTTCCATTTTTTGTGGTTTTTATTTATTTATGATTTTGAAAGATTTTTTATACATTTCCAGACATATCGATTTGGTACAGTCATCCCACATATTCGGAACACCCACATATTCGGAACACTTTTGTGATAATTTGTCAATAGCATGCCAAATGCAGCTTTTCTGTCGACCCAACTATTTTTAGGACCTTCATTTGGACATTCTCTTGCTATTTCTTCAGTAAAAGAAGTATTTTTTAGACAAACCAACTTCATTTCGAAACTATTTTATCCAGAGCAGCAAAACACTGCCTTCAAATTGCCTGTTCCATAATTGTGGAATGTTATTGTGCCTCCCACAATTGTGGAACACCCGAATTTAACTGATATTTTCACAAAAAAAGTTATCTGACTATTCATAAAACATTACTAAGCACGAATTTTATTAGTTTCAGTGTGTGAAGTACTTATTTTGTGAAAAATATGTACTCCTGGTAGAGCATCCAATTTCCCGGGAAATTTTAAATTTATTAAAAAAATTTTATGATCTTGGTTTTAATTAATATTATGCATCAAAATTGTATAGGACATCAACATTAATGGTTTTAATTAGTGTGAAGATCAATTAACAGCTTGACTGCATGTAAAAAATCATTCAACCACAAGAAAATTTATTTTGGTATTTTTTGATGAGAAACTTGCCTCTGTGACCAGTTTATTGAAATGAGAAAAAAAAGCATGCAGAAATTATGTTTTTCATAACAAATACTGGTTTCAGCTCTTGAACAAATGGTAAAACTTTTTAGTGTTGGTTTTAATCCAAATAACCCAATGTTTTCAAATATTTGAAGCAAGCTTTGAATATATTTTTGCATTTTTTGAGAACAAACAATAGAAAGTAATTTTTCAATGATTTTTTTTTTGTAATATTATGCAACATGATTTAAATTATACGATAAATTAACATCATTCCACAAAAAGTATTTGTTCACATTTAACCCTCTAACACCTGTAGTTGCACCAGTGCTCCATAATTCTTTTAATTCAAATTGTAATTTCTTTAGTAGGGGAGAGTGGGGAGACTTGATCCCCTTTTATGTATCGCACATAACTCTGTCAATTTCTCACAAAACTATGATCTTTTTGCATGAATTGAAAGCTTAAACATTCATCTATGTTTGGCTAATACGGGTATTTCATCAGATGAACTCTTCGAATCATGCCAAGCGTTTTAGAAAAATATTTTAAACCGGCATTTCAAAAATGTTAGGGGTAACTCGATCCCCCTTTCAACATTTTGAAGAAATCTTAAGCAAAATGTTTCTTATTCATCCAAACTTTTAATTTTCTATAAGTTACAGCAATTTCACATTAAACCTGTAAGTTTGTGTTCAAAATATAACATGTTTAGCATGCAAAATATTTAAAAACATAAAATTTCCTTTTTTAGACCAAAATTGAGCATGTTTACAAAAGCTGGAAATTTTTGTTTACAAAACTTTTGAAAAAAGGTTCAAACTGCAGTAAGTTATGTACAACTATACTAAAGGAAACTATGTACGAAAACCCAGCCCAATTATTTAATCTTGAGGCTGATTCCAGTGACTGTAAAAATGCAGGGATCAAGTCTCCCTAAACGCACTTTTTTAAACAATTGATTGTAAAAATAGTATGACGATAAATTTAACTTCAAATGCGTAAGGGTTTTGGAGTTGATACATTTATCAAACATTTCATGTATAAACAATATTTTTTGGAATAATTTTTCAGTGTTTTCTGTACTTATCAAAACAAAGAAAAAAGATCTCTTGGGAGTTTTTTGCAGCACTTTTTAGAAAAATGTGTGTAACTCAATCTAAACATTTTTAAATTTTTTTTCTTTGTTTTCTACAATGAGTTTTAGTCAATTTCGCACAACTTTCTAGAACAAAGCTAATTGTTTTACCCACATGCTGACGAGATACAGGCTTGGAATCAAGTCTCCCCGGGGATCAAGTCTCCCCACTCTCCCCTACTAGGTATTCAATCAATTGAATTAATTCTTTTTGCACAAATTCAATTTCCATCTCATTTGATTATGGTAAACAAAAAAGTAAAAAAATCTCAGTTTTAATTTGGAGGTAAGGAGTTAATATTGTTTTGAAGAAATAACATCAATCTGTTAAAAGCATACCTAATTGTAATAATTTAATACTCATTAACCAAGATCTATTCCCAGTTGCTTAAAAATTTAATATTATCAGAAATAATTCTGATATCATAATTTCTGATAATCTGATTAATTATATCTAAACCAAACAATACATTTAATTGAACAAAATCATGTTGAGTTTGTTCATTTATTATTTTTCAAGGCATTTTCAAAAAATGGTTCCAAAAATTTAGGAAATTGTATACTTTACTAATTTCCCGGGAAACGGGAAATATTTTTTTTCGGGAAATCCCGGGATTTTTTTTCCGGGAGGGGAAATTGGACGCCGTAACTCCTGGAGATAAAAAAAAAGTTTGTTTACATCGAAAGAAAAAAGTGTTCCGAATTTGTGGAATTCAAGGGTCAATGTTTTTCTTTGAAAATTTGATATAGAACGTAAAAGTATATGGCCGGTCTATACATCAATCGAAAGATCCCAAGAAAAGCTTTCATATGAAGATAAAAGCAATGTTTAATATGTTTAATTATCGATTTGCTACGATTTTTTGAACATTGACCGATCTGTAAACTGTTCCGAATATGGAGAAACCAGGTGAAACTAATCCAGGCATTTTTTACATTATTAAAATATTATTTGAGATGGTGAGACAGACTTTTTCGAAGTGATCAAGATGATCAATTTATTAAAAATAAAAAATAAACTAAAATTACTAAACATTTTTTTCTCATCCCCTCTATTCCGCAGGTTCTGTGTGGGTGATCGTTTCTACCTATGTGATAACAAAATCCTGTGTGAATACGACTACGAGGAGCGCCTAGTGTTCGCCAGTATGGCGTGCAACCCGTCTAGCCTAGCACATATACGGAGGCAAGTTAGTAATTTACAGGTAAAACCAAATCCCTCGAACTCGACACTCTTCTATCCACATCCTGCTGTTCCTTTTTTCCTATGTCCCAAAACAAGCGTCCTTTTCCTTCCTTTTCCATTGTGCGAGCATCAGCAATAAAGACGATTGAAAAATTAATCAAAAAACTTAACAACCCCCCGCGCTTGTTTGCACTGTAAACGACGTCAGATAAGTGATATTCACCGGGAATAAAAATGAATTTTGCAGCGCAAATATATTGTTGAACTTTGGGGATTCTTCGGCGAAGTTGGCCATCAACATTTGCCGA